>NC_074702.1:32409637-32762970 GCF_029448725.1 Salvelinus fontinalis | reverse complement strand
ACATACAATTCCCACCCAGCTCACGTCCTGACCAACTAAACACATACAAAACAACAGAAAACAGGTCAGGAACGTGACAAGGACCACAAACACAAACCGGTAGTCCCCGAATCCAAACACCTCAAATCCTGTTGTGACCATGACGGTCATAGTCATGGGTATCCACGAAAACGTTAGGAAATCCACGTATTTCATCACCACTCTGTTGATCTGCTCTTGAATGGTCCTTTGCTCATTCACCTCCTCCATCCATGTTCTCCTCTTTCTCTCCATCTCCTTTCTCTCCCTGCGCTGTGCCTCCGAGGTTACTCTGTGCTCTAGGCCCTCTGTCCTTTCTCCTTCCTTCTCCAATGTGACAATCCTCTGCTCCACTGTCACTCTGTCTCTCTTCTTCACCTTCCTCGTCTCCATCTCGCTGAGCTTTCACTCCCTGGCCTCCAGAATGCTCTGTCCCAGGCGTACACAGGACTCTCTTTGTCTCCATATGAACTTGAAAATGAAGTGCGAAGCAGGTTTGAGCAGGGTGAATATGTTCAGTGCCCAGAGAAGTCCCACCATCCCTGAGCCCACCACGATTGCCTCAATGACGACTCCAAGTGTTGCTCCACTGGCTGTGGTCCTGAAAGCGCCAGCTAGTCCAACTGCGATTCACACAACCACAGATCCTGCCTGGGATGCTCTACCACCACTGCTCCCGGCACCCAGCAATATGGAAGCCATAGCCGCTGCGAATATGACCCCAGCCACCACTGAGGTCATGACTGTGGTTAGTGCCATTGCTCCCAGGAGGGTACCCAGTCCCAAGGGCCTCACAGCCTGGACTCCGTCAGACACAGGCTTAAGCAGGGGCCCTGAGGTCATCACTGGCATTCACTGGCTCCTCAGTGGCCCCCAGCACACAGCCTCCCCACCACTCCCAGGACAAATCCCAGAGCTGCTTCCAACATGGGGCTCCTGGCCTGTGAAACAAAGCAGGAAAAGAGAGGGTCACTGACAAAAACACTGGATGTGGTATCACAGCTTTGTGGTATAGTTTATATATATTTCCTGAAGATGTGTAATAATTAAATATTATGAAAAAGTAAGTAAAGATATCCAATCATCCCTGATATGTAATTGTTAAGTGGTTGGCAATTTGAGTACGTTAATCATATTCTTCTATTGTACTTACAGTATTGACACTATTTATACTGTAGGCCTATGCATTTGTATTGTACCGTGCAACTGAATGAAACCACCATGTGTCACTTCAACCGTGAAGTGACTGTCAACAGCCTTGCTGAGCAGGTTTAACCAGCAGAGCTGCCATGCACGGTGCCAATGCTCAAGCACTTTACTGGATATACTGTATATGTCCCAATGACTTCTCTCTGAAGCAACAAAGTTGTTCTCCAATACTTGTTTGCTATAAGATGTCCCAAAATAAGCACACGGTCAACATTATTCACTGTGTGCTGTCTGCACTTGTATGCCGAGACAAAACAGGAGCTTCCATCTCATTGATGAATAGAATCATTTACATCTTGCAAGGTGCAGTACTTAATGCCGAACATGTCAATTCAAAACCACCCATCAAACAATTTGCCTCGTATGCAAAGGTTGTTGAACACTACCTTATACAGCATAGGGAAATCACCCCCCCCCCCCCCCCCAATATATGAAATTAATGGTTCAGTAAAATGCAGGTGACTTACTCAGCTTTGATGGAATCATGATGATACAGGAAGCTCAGTGTACAGTGGATGAGTTCCCTCTTCTTCCAGCGATTACAGTGCAGCCTCTCCGCCAGCTCTTTGTCTCAGGTGAGACTCTGGCTCTGTCTGTGTGTGATACAGGTGAAAGCACTCCTCTGCTCCCTAGTTGAGAGCCTGACCAGAACAGGATATGCCCGTTAACTGTTTCACGAATTCTCCCATCATTCTGTTCATACTAATTCATCTCCAGGATCTCTACTACATCAAATTAGTATCAACACTCACATGAGCATCGATGTTCTTCCTTTATCTGGCATATCACCTGACTCCTCCCTGTCCCTATCCTGTCATTCATCCATTCCCTACTGTCTTGGTGTGGGCAAGTTGAGTTGAACTATCCTGTAGTTTGGTATGTGAAGGTAAAATACGATAAAGATATACACACACGCTACAGAGGTAAAGTATTCATCTTTATTTATCAGTTGCTTTCTTTCATGAGTGTAATAGAGTTCAAGTGCATGTGCTGTTGTATAAATGGGTTTGAATTTTTAAAAAGGCAGCTCAAATGACAAAATATGTCATTGTATGAGTACATTATGACAAATTAGACTCAGAAATAGTTTTCATCGACCATGACCAGAGTGACATCCAACTCCCTGTTCACCCACGACTGCATGGCCAGGCACGACTCCAACTCCATCATTAAGTTTGTCGATGACACAGTGGTAGGCCTGATCACCGACAACGATGAGACGACCTATAGGGAGGAGGTCAGAGACCTGGCCGGGTGGTGCCAGAATAACAACCTATGCCTCAACGTAAACAAGACTAAGGAGATGATTGTGGACTACAGGAAAAGGAGGACCGAGCACGCCCCCATTCTCATCGACGGGGCTGTAGTGGAGCAGGTTGAGAGCTTCAAGTTACTTGGTGTCCACATCAACAACAAACTAGAATGGTCCAAACACACCAAGACAGTCGTGAAGAGGGCACGACAAAGCCTATTCCCCCCTCAGGAAACTAAAAATATTTGGCATGGGTCCTGAGATCCTCAAAAGGTTCTACAGCTGCAACATCGAGAGCATCCTGACTGGTTGTATCACTGCCTGGAACGGCTATTCCTCGGCCTCTGACCGTAAGGCACTACAGAGGGTAGTGCGTACGGCCCAGGACATCACTGGGGCTAAGCTGCCTGCCATCCAGGACCTCTACACCAGGCGGTGTCAGAGGAAGACCCTAAAAATTGTCAAAGACCCCAGCCACCCCAGTCATAGACTGTTCTCTCTACTACCGCATGGCAAGCGGTACCGGACTGCCAAGTCTAGGACAAAAAGGCTTCTCAACAGTTTTTACCCCCAAGCCATAAGACTCCTGAACAGGTAATCAAATGGCTACCCGGACTATTTGCATTGAGTGCCTCCCCAACCCCCCCAACCCCTCTTTTTACGCTGCTGCTACTCTCTGTTTATCATATATGCATAGTCACTTTAACTATACATTCATGTACATACTACCTCAATTGGGCCGACCAACCAGTGGTCCCGCACATTGGCTAACCGGGCTATCTGTATTGTGTCCTGCCACCCACCACCCGCCAACCCCTCTTTTACGCTACTGCTACGCTCTGTTCATCATACATGCATAGTCACTTTAACCATATCTACATGTATATGCTACCTCAATCAGCCTGACTAACCGGTGTCTGTATGTAGCCTCGCTACTTTTATAGCCTCGCTACTGTATATAGCCTCGTTACTGTATATAGCCTGTATTTTTACTGTTGTATATTTCTTTACCTACCTATTGTTCACCTTATACCTTTTTGCACTATTGGTTAGAGCCTGTAAGTAAGCATTTCACTGTAAGGTCTACACCTGTTGTATCCGGCTGTGACGACCCTCCCACTCTGTCTGCCGTATTCTCTGTTCTTGTTTTCTTATTAGGATGCCGGTGGGCGGAGTTGCGAGGGTCGTCAGCTACATGGGAAACACCTGGGCCCACTGTCATAGGATAAATGCACCACTTCCCCATTCATGGAGGAGACTCTGTCCATGCAGACACCTTGATAGATTTTGTTGTGGTTTTTTGTGACTTTTTGGTTGTGTTGAAAGGTGCTAAAGCAAACACCGCATTATCACATGCCAAAACACTCACTTACACTACACACACCATTGTTAATTGCATTTAGGTTACTTTATTTACATTTACATTTAAGTCATTTAGCAGACGCTCTTATCCAGAGCGACTTACAAGTACATACATTCATACTTTTTTTGTACTGGCCCCCCGTGGGAATCGAACCCACAACCCTGGCGTTGCAAGCGCCATGCTCTACCAACTGAGCCACACGGGGTCCCATATTTAATAAATATATTTTGTTACTCCTTATCTCCACGTTGTCTCCCTTTTGTTACGGGCTTTGAGCCGGTTCGTGACACCGGTGCACGTGACAAATAAACTTTGATTTGATATGGATGGTTGGAAACAGTAGATTTCCAGTCCATCCAGTTGACCCCAGTTCAGTTTTTAGTAGTTCCACTGCTCCCAGCACCATAGCCCCCCATTGCCACTAAAGCCAAGGCAGCTGAACCCAGTTCAGTTTTTAGTAGTTCCGCTGCTCCCAGCACCATAGCCCCCCATTGCCACTAAAGCCAAGGCAGCTGAACCCAGTTCAGTTTTTAGTAGTTCAGCTGCTCCCTACACCATAGCCCCCCATTGCCACTAAAGCCAAGGCAGTTGAACCCAGTTCCCCTCATCCAAGCAAACACTAGTATTGGCAAGGCTAGCGTTCCCACCAGAGCTGTATCTACTTTGCTCAAAGTCACTGTTAGGTGCCAGTCACTGAAATGGTGCCAGTCCCTGACCCAAAAACTGCCAGCCCAAGTCCCATCTTTGAATGTTGTTTCCCTACAACCATAACAACTGCTTCTAGATATACCCCGATGGCACATCAGCAAAACCTATCACTCCTCCAGTACCAAGGTATGAGTCTCCTTCATGGCTGACCAGTGACATATCCACCTGTATGTTGTTGAGCACCACAACTGTCATAAGAGATATACTCATAGACGCCCAGCCAGCTCTGTCTGCCTCCAGGGAGCTAACTGAAACTGTCCCCAGAACAGAGCCAACCACCCCAACTAGCATCTCCGCAGTATGAACCAGTGTGTCATGGATGTTTCAAACTGAGGGCGACTTCCTTCCTCGGCACTCAGTCCGAACGGGAATCTTGCCAAACCGACAAATTGTCCACATAGGGCTCAATTCCCTGCAACTGTACTTGGTAATCAAGATCATCTCTGCCAAAAAGGTCAGATGACCGGCTATAGGTAACGGAAAAATGGCTGCTAAAGGAATGGAAGGCAGGACACCCCCAGGAGACCTTGTAAACACCGCCAGCCAAACTCTTAAAAGCCTACTCGTGAATGTCACAGCCATGAATAACAGCAACAGTCCAATCTGAGTAGTTGTTGTTGGCCTCTTTATTTGCCATCTCAAGGGAAGTAAGGAGAGACTGACAATCAGTCTCATGACACAAAGCCCTTTTGGTCCCACTGTCATCAAAGTAGATCCTAGTACTGCTCCCGCCTATTCTGGATCCCAGTGCCATTTACCAGACCAGTTAAACCCATCTCTACAGCAGATCCGACTCTTGTTCTCATGACCAGTAACATAGCTCCAGCTCCAAAGATAATGCCACGTGAGATGGATAAAAAGACCGTCCAAGTACTAGGAAGCCCAACAGTGCAACCAGTCCAGAAGATCCAATGATTTTGTCTGCCTCATAGTGAAGATTGCCATGCAATCATCACTTCCACAGTCTTCATGGCTTTCGCTGCTGCCAGGATCAGAGCATAAGTACCCATGCCTGTGCTCAGAAGCCCGATGTGATATTACCTCTGCATTGATAGAAGCAACATAAGTGCAACATAAGTATCAGCGATATGTGGCCGAACCCCTCTCTCTCTTTCTCTCAAACACACACACAGTCAATGACAATCACCATTTTTTCATACCTGAATGAAAACTAGTAAGAAAAGAAAATGAAGTCTCACCCATCTGTGGCTGTCTGTTGGTCTGTAAGAAGATACAGACAGCTACTGACAACCTGTGAAAAAAACAGGCCTAGCGCAAGAAAGAAGTGCTGGTCTCAGTTAATTGATTGCAGTTAGCTAGACGGCGGGGAGACAGTGCGGACTTCATCAGAGCGCAACGCATGCTAAACGCAGAACAAGAGAGAACTCAGTTCGTTGTTTTGAACGTTTCTGAAAAGGTTTTTCCTTGAAAAAACGACTATCTGTCCCAGGACACTGCCAAACCATAAAGTCTGACGAGCCGCTAGCTATCAAACTAGCCGCTAGCAATCAAGCTAGCCAGATTTCCTTAACAGTTTGAACACAGCCCGCGACGCCATTATCCCTTCTGGCTGGGACCGCGCATAGTCCCAGGCTTGTGACTGTTTAAATCCCTGCTGTTTGCTGCTGTTTCCATCGGCCCTGTGCTGTGCTGGATTGGCGTGGTGTACCAGTGTTAGCCTACGTTACTACCATCATGCCGCCGAAAATTAAAGAAGGTTGGAGTAATGGAGAGGACAGTATTTCGCTATCACAGGTGAGTGATCTTTTAAATCAACAAAAATATGTCTACTAACAATTGTTACAGCAACAGGAAAATAGCTCTCATGTGTTGTTCGCACGTGATTCCCTCTAATTGGAGACCAGCCCGTTTGTGTGTATTCATAATTCATTTTGAGTTTGCAGTGACCTTTATTCTACATCTACTATCTTTATTGGCATGCACGGATGTGAAATGGCTAGCTAGTTAGCGGTGGTGCGCGCTAATAGCCTTTCAATCGGTGACGTCACTTGCTCTGAGACCTTGAAGTACTGGTTCCCCTTGCTCTGCAACGGCCGCGGCTTTTGTGGAGCGATGGGTAACGATGCTTCGTGGGTGACTGTTGTTGATGTGTGCAGAGGGTCCCTGGTTTGCGCCCGGGTCGGGGCGAGGGGACGGACTAAAGTTATACTGTTACATTGAAGCTGTTGACCCGGATCACTGGTTGCTGCGGAAAAGAAGGAGGTCGAAAGGGGGTGAGTGTAATGGATGTGAAATGGCTAGTTAGTTAGCGGTGGTGCGCGCTAATAGCCTTTCAATCGGTGACGTCACTTGCTCTGAGACCTTGAAGTAGTGGTTCCCCTTGCTCTGCAAGGGCCGTGGCTTTTGTGGAGTGATGGGTAACGATGCTTCGTGGGTGACTGTTGTTGATGTGTGCAGAGGGTCCCTGGTTCGCGCCCGGGTCGGGGCGAGGGGACGGACTAAAGTTAAACTGTTACATTTGCATTTCCTTGGTTTGCTGTGCCTTTCATTTGTGTGTCTCCTAATTATAGTCTCCTCCCCTTTGGCTGGTCTCCATGGGGATCAGCACACCCCTAATTGACACACCTGAGCCTAATGCCCTTAATGAGCCATGTGCCCTGTTCAAAAAGGAGCTCCCAGCTAACTTCAGCCCTCTGCTGATGTTGAGAACAACCTCTACTACTGAGGCTGCCGCTGCCATCTGACCGCCATGCTACCGCTAGACGACCGCAACAGAGCCATGCTGTCACCTAGAGGGGCGATGGAGGACAGAGCCGAATGAACGGGTGCTACAATGCACAAAGCCCAGACGGTCTTTCCTGAACTGAGTGAGTGGAGATTAAGTACTACAGAGAGAATGCTAGCCCCCCCCCCCCCCCCCGCTCTGGTCTTTGTCCCAGTGGCCAGGCAACGTGTACTAACGATGGACTGACGCAACGAGCCATTGGACCGGCAATCTACCCCATAAAAAATATAGATAGATAGATATAGATGGACATCCAATGGATGGACAACGCACAGCGGTGGCGCCCATTTTGTTCTACCTTGGCAGCAGCCAGGATTTAATCATAGGCCTGAGTATCTGTGTTTGTGTGGGCCGTTTGTGTGTTGACAATTTGCAGACCTCAAGTAAAGAGAATCTAAACTCTTATCAAACATTGTGTGTTGACCTGGGATCGTACTTTTCTGATTCTGTCATAGCTTCAAGAGCTTTGTCCAAGTACTGGTGGACTCCACCAACAAAATAATGGGTGATCTGACCAGAGGTCCAAGACCTTAAGAACAGTTTAGAGTTTTCCCAGGAAGAGGTGCATGTGCTGAAAGAGACTTGAGGCAAGAGAACAAAGTCCACCTGAGATGACATCGGCACTGTCTGTGAATTATCATTACTACAGATGACTGGGAAAACCGACTTGTCTAGAGGGACAATCCAGGAAGAGTAACACTGTTACCAGATTCTCCACAGGTCTGGAAAACCTGTAACCAGCCCAGGTGAAGACCCAGGTCGATAGTTGTCAGGTTCAAGGACAAAATGACTGTTTTGGAGAGGGGCAAGAACTTGAGAGGAACCAACATCTTCCTCAACTAATAACTTATCCCAGCTATGAAAGCTGCCAGAGAGTGTGAGGACATTGCTTACATCTGCAATGACAAGTTCATCGTCCACCTTCCGTCTCAAAAGACTGGGAGGAGTGAGAGGGCCAAACTTCTGTGTCGGTAGCTTTAGCACATCACACACACCAACTGACACTCACAAGTCCCTGATTGTTTAGCTTATAGTCAGTCAATGTGTTGTTTTCACTTTTTTTGTGTGAGCTACCTAGGAAAGGACTAAGAATAGCCTATATTAATATATGTAGCCTTAGAAATAAGGTTCACGAAATCAATAACTTGCTAACATCGGATAACAGTCATGCAATGGCCATCTCTGAAACTCACTTGGATAATTCCTTTGATATAGCAGTAGCAATACAAGGACATACCATCTACAGAAAAGACAGGAATGCTTATGGGGGAGGTCTTGCTGTATATGGAGACATATTCCTTTCAAGCTTAGAGGACCTTATGTCATGTTGAAGTGTCGTGGTTGCAAGTTCACCTGCCTCATCTTAACGCCTTTTGTTTTGGGGTGCTGCTATAGGCCGTCAAGTGCTAAGTCAGTATTTGGATCAGTTCCTATAACATTGTAGCAATAACAAGAAAAGCCAAAGTGCCAAAGGGTGGGCCTGAAGTAATTTTATAAGAGATCATACAAAATGTTTTATCAGTACTCTTTTGTTGAAGATGTAAAACATTAATGTTGGTCTAATGTGAGGAAGTGAATCCAGATGCAGCACTGGAGGTATTTGTAAGCCAAGATAAATGTAAGCCAAGATAAACAAATGGAAAAGTACCTTAAATGATATCAAGGGCAGAAACCCCAATTAATCTCCGATGTTCATTGAAGTTGACGGTTCATTTTATAACAAAACCTTTCGACATTGCCAATTATTTCAAAGACTACTTCACTAGTAAAGTAGAAAAACTCGAGTGAAATGACATTTGAAAAGTGAACCCTCATAACGAAAGAGAAGGATTGCTGTTTTGAATTTGGTCAAGTCCATGTGGGAGAGATGGTAAGCTATTGTTATCCATCAATAATAAGCCGCCAGGAATATACAAACACTCCAAAAGGAGTGTTTATCCACAATTGTGGATGGAAGCTAAACTAATTACACTACACTAAAAACTTCCCAATCAGTTTTCTGCCTGTTCTTCGTAAACTGATGCAGAGAATGTGTATTATCAACTGGAGTATAACATGGAAAATCCCCAAGAGTTTGCTTTTTGCCTTTATAAAACAAGTGAACGTGTGGCTGCAGCCTGATGTCCCAGTCACCATCCCTCTGGAGAGCGAGCGAGAGGAGATCCCTCATGAATCCAGTACATCAAGGGATGTTTAATTCTACTATTAATGAATCACTCACTAGTCTTATAATTTGATAGTAACGGAGTTAATCGGTTCCTCTCTGTCCTCACCTCTGCGCACCGCCCTCCTTTGACCTAAACTTTCTGGCCAATGTTAGCATGGCTCAAGACTAACCTTTTTCATCACCATCCCGATATATGTATATCTATATTTTGATATGCCAGGTTGGGTCTACTCTAGGACCTATAGGTCATTCATAGGGATTTAAAAGCGTAGTAAGAGAGGCCTAAATGGGCTGTCAACTGAGCCAGAAATTCTAATGAAAATGAATGCCTCTACAAAGAACATTGGAATCATATTGAAGTCTATTTAGCATAAATGTAGCATACATCATTTATCCTAAATGTAGAAGTGCAGCCTAGGTTGTGTATTGGCTACAGCCTCATGTCCACACTGATGCTGACATGAGGGAGGCAACAAAATGTAGCCAAACTTTGAGACTTTTAATTACATAAATATAGGCGGTGTCAGTCCGCATTCACAATCCTGGTCATATTAGCAACCCATGTTGCTTGTTACATCTGTAGATCTCCCCTCTTCATAACTGAAATTGTCATCTGTGTCACATGAAATCGCTCGCATGTGCAGTGCGCTTTTTCGCAGTATGTTTCGACCTGAAGCGGTGCCTCCTCTTGACAACTCTTAGCTCCAAAGATTTGCAGCTGTTTGGGTGTAGGTATTCAAATGAGTAAATACATTTTAGAAAATGTAAAAAAAACTGTTTTATTAGCTAGCTACATCAGGCCACTGTATGCAGTGGTGTGTATTCATGGATGCCAAGGAAAGCCATGCTTCCCCCTAAAATTGACCAAGAAAAATTGTTCATTTTTTGTCTCTCTGTTTCTCATCATTTTCCTTCAATTCGCAAGAGGCTGATTTATCTCACTGGAGAAAGTATCCGAGCGAGCGAAACAGCACCCCTCTGTTTCTGTGTAGGCCATCTATCTGATGCATCTGGTCAAAAAGAGTATTTGGCCTCCCTTGATGAAAAAGTATTAAATAATATCCAATCAGTGTTGAGCTAAACAGAGTAAGCTCAACTGGGAATTGTCCTGGAGTACCAAAAAAAAAAAGTGTCAAGGAAAGCCAGTTGGATTTGGCTTCACTCCAATCACATCACACTGAGAGCAACACGTCATTGACAGAAACAACTTGAATTGTTGCATCTCATAGGCGGTGTCAGTCCGCATTCACAATCCTGGTCATATTAGCAACCCATGTTGCCATAGTGGTAACTCTCCGTGGTTCTAAATCAAAAGTTGTTTAGAGTCCGAAAATGTCAGAAACATTAGCTTGCTTGACCATGATGTAGATCATGTAACTGTTTGTTACATGCAAAATGCTTTATGGACTTCACTGTACAGATGTTGCTCTCTGGTTTTGTGATGGAACAAAGGTGTGGTTGAATCTATTCTACCACTGTCTTATTGTCTTGGCCTTATGCCTATATATCATGGTCGCAAGGAATATGAACTAACAGGTTATAAAGCAAGCAATGCAATTACCAGAACACATACACATGGAGTCATTAAAACTGGTTTTTCAACCACTCAACAAATGTATTGGTAACAAACTATAGTTTTGGCAAGTCAGTTAGGACATCTACTTTGTGCATGACAGTATGCTACACCAATATTAGTTTCCATTCATTCAAACTGTCAGAACGATTTCTCAGCACTGGGTGCGAACTCCTGATGCTCAGACCACTGCACTATGCAGTTCACAATGCTCTAGCAAGCCGTGAGAATACTTGATGATGGTATGAGGTCAGTTGGTTTACACTGCAGCCTTCCCCAAACCATAACCCTCTAGGTACGGTACTGGTTCCTGCTGCCCCTTGGGGCAATTATACATTTGAGATATTTATTAACATCCTCCTGCTGCAGGATTATTTTCCTCCTGCGACGAAATTTGTCATATTAAGATTCAACAACTGTAGCCTGCTAAACATGTTCCTTATGGAAATGCTCCCACTATTTGGAGTTAATCGAGGTGAAAAAGAACAACATTTTAGTCAAATGAAACTCTGCAGAGGCAGCATTGATGTCTTCGTCCAGAAACACGAAATCAAACCTGAAAAGCATCTGGTAGCCATAAAAATCTGTGAAAGAGGACAAATCTATACACATTATGATAATAAACAAAGGTGCATAAATACTATTTATGCATAAATAATATATATGTGTTCTAATGAAATGTCCATACAAACAATCGAAATGTCTGACAAATGCAATTCAAAGCGGCAATAACTTTAACATACTGTGGCATACAGCAGGTCAGCCACCAGGGGGAGACTTGTCGAGGCCTGGTGACAGACGGCGTCTACAGCACAAGGCGATGGCTCCCTCTGCTGGACGTGCCAGGTCTCGACGGGCTCTCCGGCCAGGACTAATTGTATTTGGTGAGTAATCAAGGGGCTGACTGCTCACCAGCTGGACGAGTCCCATAAAGCTGCCAGAAGGGCAGCACATGGGAGAGGGGACTGGGGGAAAAGAGGTTACTCCCGTAAAGTCGTGTTCAATCACAGAGATAACGGAGGGAGCTCAGTTTTGTTCCCCCCAGGATACAGCAAGACCCGGAGCCCAGAAGACAGTATCCCAGCCAAGGTGGCTTAGCAGTTCAGACGTCTTTTTCCGTATTGTCGTGTCGTGTCCTGTATATATATATATTTACACCTTTTCTTCACATATCTTTTATTTATTTTATTATCCAAGAACTCAACTACAAAAGCTTTCCTGCAAAAGCTTTCCTGCAACCCGCTTCACCAATTACAATAAGTATTATTTACCTCAATCTGAAAATCCATCGTGGAAGATAGCCAGGGGCTAATTCAGAAGGTAGCCTGAAAGCTAACCAGAAGCTACTCCGATAGCTAGCCAGAAGCTAATCTGTAGCTGCCCCGAAATTAGCCGGTTTGCTGGCTAGTGTTAGCTATAATATTGTTATAATGCCTTCATTATTAAAGCAGACGTGGTTGTAACACTTTGCTGCACCCCACAGATGAACCAGTTCTGCCTGTGCCAGATACTAACCTTACTCCCACACACACACAGAGAGAGATGGCTGACACAAACCATTTATGAGCACTGATAAGGCAGGGGGGCGCTCTGACCTCAGGCGCCAGTTGCTGGTGTCTGCTTCAACATCTTGTCAATACAAGAGACAACCCAGACCGGCATGGCACTCAACGAGCATGCGCATGCATATACACACACACACACACAAACCCCTGTTTCAGGCGGGAGTTCCAAGGACAAAGAACACTACTGAGAACCAATGGAACATTGATATCAGCCTGAAGGGGACCGCCCTCCACTCACAGCGACCAGTCAGGAGAGCAGAACTACTAGAATCTAACTACGTCATTTCACTGTATAAAATGTATTGCAGAATATGAGTCGGGGCTCCTCCTGCTAGCTCCCTCTGAGCTAAATGGACGAGCCCGTGCACGTGTTGTCAGATATCTTTGCAACTTATTAAACTGCCTTAAATATCATACCTTATCCACCTGGTCTAGCGTCTCAACTTGGTCTCTCTCTTCTAGTAAATATCATCAATCTTTAACACTAGCGTTGGTGTTTCAGCTGCCCACGTTTTGCGGTCATCAGCTATTCCTTTAGCTCGATAATCTACCGGCACTTTTGTGCAACGCGACTCGGACCGGAGCATTCCGGGACTTTTTTTCTCTCAGTTTCCCCGGATTCCAACCGCAGGCTCTGGACACTTGCACCTTGATTTCGCAGCTAGCTAGCTGCATACCGTGTGACTATTGGCTTACGTCGACCCCGGAGCAAACTCAAATCATGCTGGAGCTAGCCAGCTGAGGAGTTCCATCACCATCCGGACCCGTTTCTTTTGTTGCTGCTGCAGATACGGAACCCCACCGGGCCTTCACGACTGACTGCCGACGTTATCTGCCCGAGGGATTTATCCAACCGGCACCTCCGTCCCGACGTTACCTGAACGCTCATCTGAGGCCCGCTAATCGTTAGCTGTCTTATCGGCTGCTATCTGAACAAAACCCCACTACACGGAACCTACCGACGGAAACGCACGAGGTATCTACAAACAGACCTCCATCCTATGCTGCTACCGATAGCCATATACCCGGCCAGCTGTCTGGATCGCCACGACCCCAACCAACCTCTACTCACTGGACCCTTATTGATCACTCGATTAAGCATGCCTCTCCTTAATGTAAATATGCCTTGTCCATTGCTGTTCTGGTTAGTGTTTATTGGCTTATTTCACTGTAGAGATTCTAGCCCTGCTCTCTATACCATATCCAACCTCTCAGTTCCACCACCCACATATGCGATGACATCACCTGGTTTCAATGATGTTTCTAGAGATAAGATCTCTCTCATCATCACTCAATACCTAGGTTTACCTCCACTGTATTCACATCCTACCATACCTTTGTCTGTACATTATTCCTTTAAACTATTTTATCGCCCCCAGAAACTTCCTTTTACTCTCTGCTCTAGTAGCTCTAGGCGACCAATTCTCATAGCTTTTAGCCGTACCCTTATCCTACTTCTCCTCTGTTCCTCTGGTGATGTAGAGGTGAATCCAGGCCCTGCAGTACCTGGCTCCACTCCTATTCCCCAGGCGCTCTCTTTTGATGACTTCTGTAACCGTAATAGCCTTGGCTTCATGCATGTTAACATTAGAAGCCTCCTCCCTAAGTTTGTTTTGTTCACTGCTTTAGCACACTCTACCAACCCGGATGTTTTAGCCGTGTCTGAATCCTGGCTTAGAAAGACCACCAAAAATTCAGACATTTTTATCCCCAATTACAATATTTTCAGACAAGATAGAACGGCCAAAGGGGGCGGTGTTGCAATCTACTGCAAAGACTGCCTGCAGAGTTCTGTTATACTATCCAGGTCTGTTCCCAAACAATTTGAACTTCTACTTTTAAAAATCCACCTCTCTAAAAACAAGTCTCTCACCGTTGCCGCCTGCTATAGACCACCCTCTGCCCCCAGCTGTGCTCTGGACACTATATGTGAACTGATTGCCCCCCATCTATCTTCAGAGCTCGTGCTGCTAGGCGACCTAAATTTGAACATGCTCAACACCCCAGCCACCCTACAATCTAAGCTTGATGCCCTCAATCTCACACAAATTATCAATGAACCTACCAGGTACCACCCCAATTCCGTAAACACGGGTACCCTCATAGATATCATCCTAACAAACTTGCCCTCCAAATACACCTCTGCTGTTTTCAACCAAGATCTCAGCGATCACTGCCTCATTGCCTGCATCCGTAATGGGTCAGCGGTCAAACGACCTCCACTCATCACTGTCAAACGCTCCCTGAAACACTTCAGCGAGCAGGCCTTCCTAATCGACCTGGCTGGGGTATCCTGGAAGGATATTGATCTCATCCCGTCAGTAGAGGATGCCTGGTCATTTTTTTTAAATGCCTTCCTCACCATCTTGAATAAGCATGCCCCATTCAAGAAATTTAGAACCAGGAACAGATATAGCCCTTGGTTCTCTCCTGACCTGACTGCCCTTAACCAACAGAAAAACATCCTATGGCGTTCTGCATTAGCATCGAACAGCCCCCGTGATATGCAACTTTTCAGGGAAGCCAGAAACCAATATACACAGGCAGTTAGAACAGCCAAGGCTAGCTTTTTCAAGCAGAAATTTGCTTCCTGCAACACAAATTCAAAAAAGTTCTGGGACACCGTAAAGTCCATGGAGAATAAGAACACCTCCTCCCAGCTTCCAACCGCTCTGAAGATAGGAAACACTGTCACCACCGACAAATCCACTATAATTGAGAATTTCAATAAGCATTTTTCTACGGCTGGCCATGCTTTCCACCTGGCTACCCCTACCCCGGACAACAGCACTGCCCTCCCCTCTGCTACTCGCCCAAGCCTTCCCCATTTCTCTTTCTCCCAAATACAGTCAGCTGATGTTGTTAATGAGCTGCAAAATCTGGACCCTTACAAATCAGCCGGGCTAGATAATCTGGACCCTTTCTTTCTAAAACTATCTGCTGAAATTGTTGCCACCCCTATTACTAGCCTCTTCAACCTCTCTTTCGTGTCGTCTGAGATCCCCAAAGATTGGAAAGCAGCTGCGGTTATCCCCCTCTTCAAAGGGGGGGACACCCTTGACCCTAACTGCTACAGACCTATATCTATCCTACCCTGCCTTTCTAAGGTCTTCGAAAGCCAAGTCAACAAACAGATTACCGACCATTTCGAATCACACCACACCTTCTCCGCTATGCAATCTGGTTTCAGAGCTGGTCATGGGTGCACCTCAGCCACGCTCAAGGTCATAAACGATATCGTAACCGCCATCGATAGGAAACAATACTGTGCAGCCGTATTCATTGACCTGGCCAAGGCTTTTGACTCTGTCAATCACCACATCCTCATTGGCAGACTCGACAGCCTTGGTTTCTCTAATGATTGCCTCGCCTGGTTCACCAACTACTTCTCTGATAGAGTTCAGTGTGTCAAATCGGAGGGTCTGTTGTCCGGGCCTCTGGCAGTCTCTATGGGGGTGCCACAGGGTTCAATTCTTGGACCGACTCTCTTCTCTGTTTACATCAAGGATGTCGCTCTTGCTGCTGGTGATTCTCTGATCCACCTCTACGCAGACGACACTATTCTGTATACTTCTGGCCCTTCTTTTGACACTGTGTTAACAACTCTCCAGGCGAGCTTCAATGCCATACAACTCTCCTTCCGTGGCCTCGAACTGCTCTTAAATACAAGTAAAACCAAATGCATGCTCTTCAACCGATCGCTGCCTGCTCCAGCCCGCCTGTCCAACATCACTACTTTGGACGGCTCTGACTTAGAATATGTGGACAACTACAAATACCTAGGTGTCTGGTTAGACTGTAAACTCTCCTTCCAGACCCACATCAAACATCTCCAATCCAAAGTCAAATCTAGAATTGGCTTCCTATTCCGCAACAAAGCATCCTTTACTCATGCTGCCAAACATACCCTTGTAAAACTGACCATCCTACCAATCCTCGACTTCGGTGATGTCATTTACACAATAGCCTCCAAAACCCTACTCAATAAATTGGATGCAGTCTATCACAGTGCCATCCGTTTTGTCACCAAAGCCCCATATACTACCCACCACTGCGACCTGTACGCTCTCGTTGGCTCTCCCTCGCTTCATACTCGTCGCCAAACCCACTGGTTCCAGGTCATCTACAAGACCCTGCTAGGTAAAGTCCCCCCTTATCTCAGCTCGCTGGTCACCATAGCAGCACCTACCTGTAGCACGCGCTCCAGCAGGTATATCTCTCTAGCCACCCCCAAAACCAATTCTTCCTTTGGACGCCTCTCCTTCCAGTTCTCTGCTGCCAATGACTGGAACGAACTACAAAAATCTCTGAAACTGGAAACACCTATCTCCCTCACTAGCTTTAAACACCAGCTGTCAGAGCAGCTCATAGATTACTGCACCTGTACATAACCCATCTACAATTTAGCCCAAACAACTACCTCTTTACCTACTGTATTTATTTATTAATTTATTTTGCTCCTTTGCACCCCATTATTTCTGTCTCTACTTTGCACTTTCTTCCAATGCAAACCAACCATTCCAGTGTTTTTTTTAGTTTTTATTTTACTTGCTGTGTTGTACTCACTTCGCCTCCATGGCCTTTTTATATTTTTATTTATTTATACATATATCTGTTTGCCTTCACCTCCCTTATCTCACCTCACTTGCTCACATTGTATATAGACTTATTTTTTTTTCACTGTATTATTGACTATATGTTTGTTTTTACTCCATGTGTAACTATGTGTTGTTGTATGTGTCGAACTGCTTTGCTTTATCTTGGCCAGGTCGCAATTGTAAATGAGAACGTGTTCTCAATTTGCCTACCTGGTTAAATAAAGGTTAAATAAAAAAAATGTATAAAAAAAAATTGTTTTCATTTGTTATTGAAATAAACACCCTTGAAAACGAGCTAATCCAACTCTGTGTCTGATCTGTAAAAACGTTTTGACCAAACCCCCTGGTCTGCCACAATACATTGCTAAAGAATGTGAGAGTAGGGTAGCTCCCCTAGCAGGTCTTGAACACAGACCACCAGCACCAATGACGAAGACCCTAAACACTGTTCCAATAAAGGATATCTCTAGGAATAGGGGATGTGCTTATTGAGCCACTATGGTTAGACCCTGATCAGAAGAAACCCTAACATGCTGACCAGACCGGACACGTCGCGTGCGAGAGCGTCGCAAAATAAATTTTAGAAATCCATGTTATTCAATTATTGCACCCACACTGCTTGCGCGTGCCAACGAGTGTCTGCGATGCCAAGGGCTAAAATAGAAGTCGTTCCTATTTCTGATGCAGATCGCGCTGAAAGTCATCTCCTCATTGGTTTATAGAAGCAGGTACCCACGTGCCATCTCCTCATTAGTTATACCCACGTGGGTGATTGAACGACAAACTGTTTTGCCGGTAGTCGTGGTAATACAATGAAAGTTTAGATGCGATCACCATATAAGTTAAACGATGAAAAAGCCTGGAAGGAGAGATGACTAGAAACGATTCGGTTAGCCGTTTTATGTGTAGATTAATTGTCGGAGTAGAGGTCCTTGTGCATTTCAGCTAAAATAACAATCAATGTTTATATCCCAGGACAAATTAGCTAGCAACAGCAAGCTAGCTAAATAGGACAAATTAACGTTAGCTAGCAAGTGCAAGCTAACTAGCTAAATTGCCATACATGTTTAATGCTTTTTGATCTGTCCCCAAATTAATGTCATTGGTTCAGAGCTTGTTTTGATATTTTAACCTGCGTGTCGTGATCGCGTTTGGTGTGGGGGGGCAAAATAAATGTATGCACGATAGCGCACGATGGCGCACGCGTGCAGCCGGTTTGGGTTCCGTGTAAACCCTCCTCCCTATAGGCACTTGTGTCGATCTGAAACAACTTAATAGGTGTAAGCAATAGGGTGAAATTAACTTGAAGAAAATCTAAGCTCTGTTAAAAAGCAGTGGAGGCTCCTCAGAGGAGGAAGGAGAGGACCATCGTCCTCAGTGAATTTCATAAAAATAAATATTTTAAAACCTTTCCAAATATATCCTTTTTAGATAAAACTAAACTATACCAAATTATTGATTAAAACACACTATTTTGCAAAGACGGTCTACAGTAGCCTCAATAGCACTCTGTGGGGTAGCACCATGTTGTAGCCAGAGAACAGCTAGGAGGCTCATTGTTCTCAACTCCTTACATACACAGTAATTATGACAACTTCCGGAGGATGTCCTCCAACCGATCAGAGCTCTTGCAGCATGAACTGACATGTTGTCCACCCAATCAAAGAATTAGAGAATTAATCTAGTACTGAAAGCATAAGATAAAGCTAGCTAGCACGGCAGTGCAGTGCATACAATGTAGTGAGTAATTGACCCAAAGAGAGAGAAAGACAATAGTTGAACACGTTTGAACAAATTAATTTATTCCAAAATGAAGGAAAAGCTAGAAAGACATGTATAGAGAGATTTCTTCCGTTTTTTTCAGTTTCACTTACTTAGCTACCAAATGCAGCTAGCTAGTTTAGCCTACTGAAACACCCTGCTCAAACAGAGGGATGCTATCTTAGCTAGCTGGCTATGACTATCCAACACAACACTGGAACTGTTCCAAGTCAAGGTAAGCATTTGGTTTTACTAATCGCTGTTAAATTTAACTGGGTGAATGGAATATGAATGACAGTCATCCAATATCCTGTATACAAATAAGGCCATACTCATGAAAAGAAAATCATCCTCTCTCATCTAAAACAGCACTGCCCTCCACTGGTTAAAAGTATACTCAAGAAAATATTTTATTGATCATAGTGATTCAGAAGTATTATTAAAACCGGTTAATATGCCCCACCAACATTAGACAACTATACAGAAAGCCCTTCAATTACTGAAATAAGTAAATCAAATCATTGATTAGAGAATAGTCAAATTAACTGATACCTTGACACGGACCTGGTGGCATAGCAGGAAGATCGAAGTACCGTGAACCAAGAGTTTGTTAGGCCCTGACCTTAGTTCCTTTTTTATGTCTCTATTTTGGTTTGGTCATATACCTGAGTTGGGGTGGGCATTCTGTTTTTTTTCTATGTTTTCTTTTTCTATGTGTTTGGCCTGGTATGGTTCCAAATCAGAGGCAGCTGTCTATCGTTGTCTCTGATTGAGAACCATACTTAGGTAGCCTTTTTCCACCTGGTTTTTGTGGGTAGTTGTTTCCTGTTTGCACCTTTCAGGACTGTTTCGATTTTCGTTTCTTACATTCACTTTGTTATTTTGTATTTTCGTGTTCAGTTATAATAAATTAACATGGACACTTACCACGCTGCGTTTTGGTCCGATCTTTCCTGTTCCTCAGATGAAGAAGATCGTTACAGAGTTCAAATCCCGGATGGGGACATATTGAATAATAATTACTGTATAAATGAACATGCACAATGTAGACATGTATGTCAAAGTGTGTAAAATATGCAAGTTGAAAACAATGTATGTTAAAAGTGCTGTGTGTGTATGAGTATCCCAAACATTACCAACAGACTTGGAGCTATGACTGGATCAGTGGCCCACCAATCAGGGCCATGATTGGCTCGGTAACAAGATGTGATGTGTAATACATTTTTCTTGGACACAAACATTCTTGCAATGTTCCCATGAAACATGTCTAGAACATTTTTTTCCCACATTTATTTAACCAGCTAGGCCAGTAGACAACAAGTTCTCATCTACAACTGCGACCTGGCCAAGATAAAGCATAGCAGCGCGACAAAAACAACAACACAGAGTTACAGATAAACAAAAGTACAGTCAATAACACAAAAGAAAAGAAAAATAGGAAGATCTTATGTACAGTGTGTGCAAATGTAGAAGAGTAGGGAGGTAGGCAATAAATAGGCCATAGAGGCAAAAATAATTACAATTTAGCATAAATACTGGAGTGATAGATGTGTAGATGATGATGTGCAAGTAGAGATACTGGGGTGCAAAAGAGCAAGAGAGTAAGTAATAATATGGGGATGAGGTAGTCGGGTGTGTGCTATTTACAAATGGGCTGTGTACAGGTACAGTGATTGGTAAGATGCTCTGACAGCTGATGCTTAATGTTAGAGGGGAAGATATAAGACTCCAGCTTCAGAGATTTTTGCAATTCGTTCCAGTCATTTGCAGCAGAGAACTGGAAGGAAAGGAGGCCAAAGTAGGTGTTGGCTTTGGGGATGACCAGTGAAATATACCTGCTGGAGCACGTGCTACGGGTGGGTGTTGCTATGGTGACCAGTGAGCTGAGATAAGGCGGGGCTTTACCAAGCAAAGACTTATAGATGGCACTGTGATAGACTAAATCCAATTTGCTGAGTAGAGCGTTGGGGGTTATTTTGTAAATTACAAGTCAAGGATCGGTAGGGTAGTCAGTTTTACGAAGGTAAGTTTTGCAGCATTAGTGAAGGAGGTTTTGTTGCGAAATAGGAAGCCGATTCTAGATTTAATTTTGGATTGGAGATGCTTAATGTGAGTCTGGAAGCAGAGTTTACAGTCTAACCAGACACCTAGGTATTTGTAGTTGTCCACATATTCTAGGTTAGAACCGTCCAGAGTAGTGATGCTAGTCGGGCGGGAGGGTGCGGGCAGCAATCGGTTGAAGAGCATGCACATAGTTTTACTAGCATTTAAAAGTAGTTGGAGGCCACGGAAGGACTGTTGTATGGCGTTGACAAATGAACGAACAAACGAAACAGTCCCGTGTGGTGCACAGACACAAACACAGAAAACACTTTAACAAATTACCAAAACAAATAAACGATGTAGACAGACCTGGACTTGAGAACTTACAATAAACGAAGAACGCACGAACAAGAACCGACTACATGAAACACAAACGAAACAGTCCCATGTGGTAGACATACAGACACGAGATACAACCACCCACCACAAACAATGTGAAACAACCTACCTATATATGGTTCTCAATCAGAGGAAAACGTAAAACACCTGCCTCTGATTGAGAGCCATACAAGGTCAATTAAACCTGACACTTAACAGAACAAACAACACAGACTGCCCACCCAGCTCATGTCCTGAACCACTAAACACAACTATACAAAAGGAAAACAAGGTCAGGAACGTGACATTACCCCCCCCCCCCCCAAGATGCGGACTCCGGCCGCAAAACTCAACCTCAAGGGGAGGGTTAGGGTGGGCATCTGTCCACGGTGGCGACTCCGGCTCCGGACGCTTTCCCCACACCACCATAGTCACTCCCTGCTTCCGTATCCCCCTCTCAATGACCACCCTCCTAATAAACCCACCTAAATTAAGGGGCATTACCGGGATAAGGGGCATCGCCAGGATAAGGGGCAGCTCCGGACTGAGGGACGGCAGCTCCGGACTGAGGGACGGCAGCTCCGGACTGAGGGACGGCAGCTCCGGGCTGAGGGACGGCAGCTCCGGGCTGAGGGACGGCAGCTCCGGGCTGAGGGACGGCAGCTCCGGACTGAGGGACGGCAGCTCCGGACTGAGGGACGGCAGCTCCGGACTGAGGGACGGCAGCTCCGGACTGAGGGACGGCAGCTCCGGACTGAGGGACGGCAGCTCCGGACTGAGGGACGGCAGCTCCGGACTGCGGGACGGCAGCTCCGGACTGCGGGACGGCAGCTCCGGACTGCGGGGAAGGCAGCTCCGGACTGCGGGGAAGGCAGCTCCGGACTGCGGGGAAGGCAGCTCCGGACTGCGGGGAAGGCAGCTCCGGACTGCGGGGAAGGCAGCTCCGGACTGCGGGGAAGGCAGCTCCGGACTGCGGGGAAGGCAGCTCCGGACTGCGGGGAAGGCAGCTCCGGACTGCGGGGAAGGCAGCTCCGGACTGCGGGGAAGGCAGCTCCGGACTGCGGGGAAGGCAGCTCCGGACTGCGGGGAAGGCAGCACCGGACTGCGGGGAAGGCAGCACCGGACTGCGGGGAAGGCAGCTCCGGACTGCGGGGAAGGCAGCTCCGGACTGCGGGGAAGGCAGCTCCGGACTGCGGGGAAGGCAGCTCCGGACTGAGGGGAAGGCAGCTCCGGACTGCGGGGAAGGCAGCTCCGGACTGCGGGGAAGGCAGCTCCGGACTGCGGGGAAGGCAGCTCCGGACTGCGGGGAAGGCAGCTCCGGACTGCGGGGAAGGCAGCTCCGGACTGCGGGGAAGGCAGCTCCGGACTGCGGGGAAGGCAGCTCCGGACTGAGGGACGGCAGCTCCGGACTGAGGGACGGCAGCTCCGGACTGAGGGACGGCAGCTCTGGCTGGTCATGGCTGGCTGACGGCTCTGGCTGGTCATGGCTGGCTGACGGCTCTGGCTGGTCATGGCTGGCTGACGGCTCTGGCTGGTCAAGGCTGGCGGACGGCTCTGGCTGATCTTGTTTGGCGGAAGGCTCTGGCTGATCCTGTCTGGCGGAAGGCTCTGGCTGATCCTGTCTGGCGGAAGGCTCTGGCTGATCCTGCCTGGCGGAAGGCTCTGGCTGATCCTGTCTGGCGGAAGGCTCTGGCTGCTCCTGTCAGGCGGAAGGCTCTGGCTGCTCCTGTCAGGCGGACGGCTCTAGCGGCTCCTGTCTGGCGGACGGCTCTAGCGGCTCCTGTCTGGCGGACGGCTCTGAAGGCTCATGGCAGACGGGGGGCTTTGCAGGCTCAGTACAGACGGGCGGCTTTGAAGGCTCAGTACAGACGCGCAGATCATGCGGCGCTTGGCAGACGGACAGTTCAGACGGCGTTGGGCAGACGGGCAGTTCAGGCGCCGTTGGGCAGACGGGCAGTTCAGGCGCCGCTGGGCAGACGGGCAGTTCAGGCGCCGCTGGGCAGACGGGCAGTTCAGGCGCCGCTGGGCAGACGGCAGCCTCTGGCCGGCTGAGACGCACTGTAGGCCTGGTGCGTGGTACCGGAACTGGAGGTACCGGGCTGAGGGCACGCACATCAGGGCGAGTACGGGGAGAAGGAACAGTGCGTACAGGGCTCTGGAGACGCACAGGAGGCTTGGTGCGTGGTGTAGGCACTGGTGGTACTGGGCTGGAGACAAGCACCATAGGGCAAGTGCGTGGAGGAGGAACAGGGCTCTGGAGACGCACTGGAAGCCTGGTGCGTGGTGTAGGCACAAGTGGTACTGGGCTGGGGCGAGGAGGTGGCGCCGGAAATACCGGACCGTGCAGGCGTACTGGCTCCCTTGAGCACTGAGCCTGCCCAACCTTACCTGGTTGTATGCTCCCCGTCGCCCGACCAGTGCGGGGAGGTGGAATAACCCGCACCGGGCTATGTAGGCGAACCGGGGACACCATGCTTAAGGCTGATGCCATGTAAGCCGGCCCGAGGAGACGCACTGGTGGCCAGATGTGTAGAGCCGGCTTCATGGCACTTGGCTCAATGCTCAATCTGGCCCGGCCGATACGAGGAGCTGGTATGTACCGCACCGGGCTATGCACACAAGTACAGGAGACACCATGCGCTCTACTGCGTAACACAGTGTCTGCCCGTACTCTCGCTCTCCACGGTAAGTACAGGGAGTAGGCGCAGGTCTCCTTCCTGACTTCGCCACACTCCCTTTTAGCCCCCCCCAAGACATTTTTGGGGATTATTTTCGGGTTTCCAGCCACGTCTCCTTGCTGCCTCCTCATACCACCGATCCTGGGCTTTCGCTGACTCCATCGCCTCCCGAGAGCGGCGATTCTCTCCCACCTTAGCCCAGGGTCCTTCTCCGTTCAATATTTCCTCCCAAGTCCACGAGTCCTGGTTTATTGGCCGCTGCTGCTGGTTCCTCTCACGCTGCTTGATCCTTGTTAGGTGGGTGGTTCTGTAACGGTCGTTCTCCTCCTCTTTGTCTGAAGACTGAGGGAGAAGGACCCTCTTCGTCTAAAGAGGAGGAATAGGGATTGGACCAAAGCGCAGCGTATGTTGAATCCATAATTACGTTTATTAATTAAATAAAAGACGAAACACGAAGAACACTTGAAATGATTACAAAATAACAAAACGAACGTAGACAGACCTGAACTATGAGAACTTACATATAACACGAAGAACGCACGAACAGGTACAGACTACAACAAACGAACAAACAAACGAAACAGTCCAGTGTGGTGCACAGACACAAACACGGAAGACACTTTAACAAATTACCAAAACAAATAAACGATGTAGACAGACCTGGACTTGAGAACTTACAATAAACGAAGAACGCACGAACAGGAACCGACTACATGAAACACAAACGAAACAGTCCCGTGTGGTAGACATACAAACACGAGATACAACCACCCACCACAAACAATGTGAAACAACCTACCTATATATGGTTCTCAATCAGTTGAAAACGTAAAACACCTGCCTCTGATTGAGAGCCATACAAGGTCAATTAAACCTGACACTTAACAGAACAAACAACACAGACTGCCCACCCAGCTCACGTCCTGACCCACTAAACACAACTATACAAAAGGAAAACAAGGTCAGGAACGTGACACACATTAATGTTCTTGCAATGTTCCCATGAAACGTGTCTAGAACATTACTATCTTGTATTCTGAGAACATGTCAAACATGTTCTGTGTATGTTTGCTGGGATGTTGATGGAGTATTCTCCTAACCCACAGAAAACTGGACACATGAATGTTCTTGCAAAGTTCTCATTTAACGCGGCTAGAACATTAATATCTTATGTTCTGAGAACACGGCAACCATTTTCTGTATATGTTTGGTGGGACGTTGATGGAATATTCTCCTAACCCACAGAAAACTGGAGGGTTTTTCCCAGAGTTCCCAGTTGTCTTGAAGGCAGCAATAATAAGAGATAGAGACAACCTCCAAGGTACCCGACCGTTGTTTACAACGTAATTGTCACGCCCTGGCCTTAGTATTCTTTGTTTTCTTTATTATTTTAGTTAGGTCAGGGTGTGACATGGGGAATGTTTATGTTTGGTTGGTTTTGAGTGTTTCTATGGTAAAGGGGTTATGGGGTGTAGTATATGGGTTTGTGTTGAGTTCAGATGTCTAGCGTTGTCTATGTATGTTTAGTTATCTAGGAGAGTCTATGGTTACCTGAATGAGTTCCCAATTAGAGACAGCTGATTTCGGTTGTCTCTGATTGGGAGCCTTATTTAGGGTAGCCATAGGCTCTCATTGGTTGTGAGTAATTGTCTATGTCAGAACGTTTGTAGCCTGTGTGTGTAAGTGCACAACGTTATTTAGCTTCACGGTCGTTTGTTGTTTTTGTTCGTTTTGTTAAAGTGTTTCGTGTCGTGTTTATTTTTCGTCATCTTTAAAAATAAAAGAAGATGGCTTACTTTCCAAAAGCTGCGTTTTGGTTCATCAATCCGCCACACGATCGTGACAGAATTACTCACCATAGGACCAAGCGGCATGGAAAGCGGCAACAGGACCTACCTACACAGGATTCATGGACATGGGAGGAGATACTGGATGGTAAGGGGCCGTGGGCTCAACCGGGAGAATATCGCCTTCCTCGTGAAGAGCTGGAGGCAGCTAAAGCCGAGAGGAGGCGATATGAGGAGGCAGCACGGAGACAAGGCTGGAAACCCGTGAGTACAACCCAAAAATTTCTTGGGGGGGGCCTTAAAGGGAGTGTGGCGAAGTCAGGTAGGAAACCTGCGCCTACTCCCTGTACTTACCGTGGAGAGCGAGAGTACGGGCAGACACCGTGTTACGCAGTAGAGCGCACGGTGTCTCCTGTACGCGTGCATAGCCCGGTGCGGTACATTTCAGCTCCACGTATCAGCCGGGCTAGACTGAGCGTTGAGCCGTATGTCATGAAGCCGGCCCAACGCATCTGGTCACCAGTGCGTCTCCTCGGGGCGGGGTACATAGCACCGGCCTTACACATGGAATCCCCGGTTCGCCTACATAGACCGGTGCGGGTTATTCCACCTCCCCGCACTGGTCAGGCGACGGGGAGCATAGAACCAGGTAAGGTTGGGCAGGCTCGGCGTTCAAGGGAGCCAGTACGCCTACACGGTCCGGTATTTCCGGCGCCACCTCCTCGCCCCAACCCAGTACCACCAGTGCCTCCTCCACGCACTAGCTATATGGTGCGTGTCTCCAGCCCTTTACCACCAGTGTCTAAACCACGCACCAAGCCTCCTGTGTGTCCCCAGAGTCCTGTGCGTCCTGTTGCTGCTCCCCGCACTAGCCCTGAGATGCGTGTCACCAGCCCGGTGCTACCAGTCCCGGCACCACGCACCAGGCCTACAGTGCGCCTCAGCCGGCAGGAGTCTGCCGTCTGCACAGCGATGACTGAACTGCCCGTCTCCCCAGCGCCATCTGAGCCATCCGTCTCCCCAGCGCCATCTGAGCCATCCGTCTCCCCAGCGCCATCTGAGCCATCCGTCTGCAATGAGCCTGCAAAGCCGCCCGTCTGCCATGAGCCTGCAAAGCCGCCCGTCTGCCATGAGCCCACTGAGCCGTCCGCCAGACAGGAGCCGCTAGAGCCGCCAGCCAGACAGGAGCCGCTAGAGCCGTCCGTCAGACAGGATCTGCCAGAGCCGCCAACCAGACAGGATCTGCCAGAGCCGCCAACCAGACAGGATCTGCCAGAGCCGCCAACCAGACAGGATCTGCCAGAGCCGCCAACCAGACGGGAGCAGCCAGATCAGTCAGCCAGCCATGAGCAGCCAGATCCGTCAGCCAGCCATGAGCAGCCAGATCCGTCAGCCAGCCATGAGCAGCCAGATCCGTCAGCTAGCCATGAGCAGCCAGATCCGTCAGCTAGCCATGAGCAGCCAGATCCGTCAGCTAGCCATGAGCAGCCAGATCCGTCAGCTAGCCATGAGCAGCCAGATCCGTCAGCTAGCCATGAGCAGCCAGATCCGTCAGCTAGCCATGAGCAGCCAGATCCGTCAGCTAGCCATGAGCAGCCAGATCCGTCAGCTAGCCATGAGCAGCCAGATCCGTCAGCTAGCCATGAGCAGCCAGATCCGTCAGCTAGCCATGAGCAGCCAGATCCGTCAGCTAGCCATGAGCAGCCAGATCCGTCAGCTAGCCATGAGCAGCCAGATCCGTCAGCCAGCCATGAGCAGCCAGATCCGTCAGCCAGCCATGAGCAGCCAGATCCGTCAGCCAGCCATGAGCAGCCAGATCAGTCAGCCAGCCATGAGCAGCCAGATCCGTCAGCCAGCCATGAGCAGCCAGATCTGTCAGCCAGCCATGGGCCGTCCCTCAGTCCGGAGCTGCAGTCCCTCAGTCCGGAGCTGCAGTCCCTCAGTCCGGAGCTGCAGTCCCTCAGTCCGGAGCTGCCATTCCTCAGTCCGGAGCTGCCATTCCTCAGTCCGGAGCTGCCCCTTACCCTGGTGCTGCCCCTTACCCTGGTGCTGCCCCTTACCCTGGTGCTGGCCCTTACCCTGGTGCTGCCCCTTACCCTGGTACTGCCCCTGACCCTGGTACTGCCCCTTACCCTGGTACTGGCCCTTAGTCCGGAGCTGCCCCTTAGTCCGGAACTGCCCATTAATGCAATGGGGTTAATGTGGAGGGGGGTCATTTGGAGGAAGCCTAGGAGGTGGTTAGGGACTGTGGTGACGTGGGGACCACAACCTGAGCCGGAGCCGCCACCGTGGATGGAAGCCCACCCAGACCCTCCCCTAGACTGTGTAATGGTGCGCCCGGAGTTCGCACCTTAAGGGGGGGGTTATGTCACGCCCTGGCCTTAGTATTCTTTGTTTTCTTTATTATTTTAGTTAGGTCAGGGTGTGACATGGGGAATGTTTATGTTTGGTTGGTTTTGAGTGTTTCTATGGTAAAGGGGTTATGGGGTGTAGTATATGGGTTTGTGTTGAGTTCAGATGTCTAGCGTTGTCTATGTATGTTTAGTTATCTAGGAGAGTCTATGGTTACCTGAATGAGTTCCCAATTAGAGACAGCTGATTTCGGTTGTCTCTGATTGGGAGCCTTATTTAGGGTAGCCATAGGCTCTCATTGGTTGTGAGTAATTGTCTATGTCAGAACGTTTGTAGCCTGTGTGTGTAAGTGCACAACGTTATTTAGCTTCACGGTCGTTTGTTGTTTTTGTTCGTTTTGTTAAAGTGTTTCGTGTCGTGTTTATTTTTCGTCATCTTTAAAAATAAAAGAAGATGGCTTACTTTCCAAAAGCTGCGTTTTGGTCCATCAATCCGCCACACGATCGTGACAGTAATCTACTCACGGTCGCATATACCAATTCGTGGCTGCTGCCATCTTGCTACTTCCGATTCTACTGGGACTACTTTGTCTGTGCACTAGTACAGGAACAGCACCAGCATTAGCCCGAGCAGCAACTTCATCACAAGCATGAGCACATGAAGCTTTTAGGCATTCTGCCAGTGTTGCCAGGGATGTGGATGCACCTCAGGAGACCTAGCAGTTGTATGATATTTTCTATTCAACACAATGCAATCACAACAATACATATGACTTGTTACAAAATGAAAAGTATTCGAGCTGTGTCACAATTAATCGGTCAAACAATCAGTAAAGTTTACAAAATTTACATAAATTCAAAATGGTACAGTGCCTTCAGAAAGTATTCATACCCCTTGACTTATTCCACATTTTGTTGTGTTACAGCCTGAATTCAAAGTTGATTCAATGTGTTTATTTTGTTCACCCATCTACACACAATACCCCATCATGACAAAGTGAAAGCATATTTGTTGAATTTTTTAAAAATTGATTGAAAATTAAATCCATAAAGATCTAATTGACATAAGTATTCAATCCCCCTGAGTCAATACATGTTAGAATCACCTTTGGCAGCTATTACAGCTGTTAGTCTTTCTGGGTATGTCTCTAAGAGCTTTGCACACCTAGATTGTACAATATTTTCCCATTATTCTTTTAAAATGTCTTCAATCTCTGTCAAATTGGTTGTTGATCGTTTGCCAGACAACCATTTTCAAGTCTTGCAATAAATTTTTAAACAAACTTAATTCAAAAATGTATCTGGGCCACTCAGGAACATTCACTGTCTTCTTGGTAAGCAACTCCAGTGTAGATTTGGCCTTGTGTTTTAGGTTACTGTCCTGCTGAAAGGCACATTAATCTCCCAGTATCTGGTGGAAAGCAGACTGAACCAGGTTTTCCTCTAGGATTTTGCCTGTGCTTAGCTCCATTCCGTAAATGTTTTATCCTGAAAAACTCCCCTGTCCTTAACAATTACAAGCATACCCATAACATGATGCAGCCACCACTATGCTTGAAAATATGGAGAGTGGTACTCAGTAATGAGTTATATTGGATTTTCCCCAAATATAACACTTTGTATTCAGGACAAAAAGTGAATTGCTTTGACACTTTTTTGCAGTATTACTTTAGTGCCTTATTGCAAAGAGGATGCATGCTATAAAATATTAGAATTGTGTACAGGCTTTCCTCTTTTCACTCTGTCAATTAGGTTACTATTGTGGAGAAATTACAATGTTACAATGTAATCCTTAGTTTTCTCCTATCACAGATATTAAACAATATGTGTCATGAAGTCACCATTGGCCTCATGGTGAAATCCCTGAGCGGTTTCCTTCCTCTCCATCAACTGAGTTAGAAAGGTCACCTGTATCTTTGCAGTGACTGGGTGTATTGATACACCCTCTAGTGTGTAATTAATAACTTCACCATGCTCAAAGGGATATTCAATGTTTTTTCTTTTTATGTATCTACCAATAGGTGCCCTTCTTTGCGAGGTCTTTGGTCTGTGTGAGTAAATCTGTGTTTGGAATTCACTCCTCGACTGAGGGACCTTACAAATCATTTTATGTGTGGGGTAATGAGGTAATCATTCAAAAATCATGTGAAACACTATTGTTGCACAGAGTGAGTCCATGCAACTTATTATGTGACTTGTTAAGCAAATGTTTACTCCTGAACTTCAGGCTTGCCATAACAAAGGATTTTAATACTTATTGACTCAAGACATTTCAGTTTTTGTTTATAATTGATTTGTAAAAATGCCTAAATACATAATTCCACTTTGACATTATGGGGTATTGTGCATAGGCCAGTGACAAAAAAAATCGTAATTTAATCCATTGTAAGGCAACAAAATGTGGGAAAAGACAAGGGGTGTGAAATACTTTCTGAAGGCATTGTATTTGCTAATCTAATCCTATTTATTTGTATTATTTTGTATATGTTATCTGTAAATAGTTCAATAAAGTTTTCAATTTGTACTATCAACTTCTTTTTTGTTCTAGACAAATACCATCAAGCCTTCCAGTGGTGTCAGGTTACATACTGACAGCTGCTGGTCTTATCAGTTCACCTCCGTTTAGAAAAGGATTTAGTTCGACATTTAACATTGCAACCCTGAGAGATTGGTGGAGGAGGAACTCCGCTTTACACGACTACAGGATATGATTAGAGATTGGTCGCAGAGTTACAAAGCAATCATAGAGACTGAAACACACAGGAGGACCTCAGGTAAGTGGCATGAGAACACAAACGGTAAATGACACTCACGCCAACAGTCACACCTAGATCCAATTTACTGACTGTAAATTGCTCTGGATAAAAGCGTCTGCTAAAATAACCAAAATGTAAATACAAATATTAACACTTGCAAAGCACTCTGTGTATTTTTTTAATGAGCTCCAGCCCTAAACGAGACCAATTTTTTTCGGGTCAGACCAAATCGGAACCAACCCTAGACAGGTCTATGTTTGGGCAAAATCAAGGCCGGTCCAGACCGGACCAAATCTGAACCAAACAACATCTGTGGTTATAGTTATATATACATATTCTCACATATTCACAGAGTCCACCGGTTTAAGGAAGTACAAAACATAATATATGTTTACGTTATTAGCCTTCAGTGCCTATACTGTAGGTATTAACCCCCTTTTTCACATTTCATTGTGTTACAAAGTGGATTCAAAATATTCCAAGTGGAAACATTTTAAAGTACATGTTAGAAACACCTTTAGTAGCCATTGTAGCTGTGAGTCTTTTTGCGTAAATCCCAAAGAGCTGTGCACATCTGGATTGTGCAATATTTATTTCACTGGGCAAGTCAGAACAAATTCTTATTTTCAATGGCAGCCTAGGAACAGTGGGTTAACTGCCTTGTTCAGGGGTAGAATAACAGATTTTCACTTTGTCAACTCAGGGATTCAATCTTGCAACCTTTCGGTTACTAGTCCAACACTCTAACCACCAGGCTACCTGTTAGCCTAAAGGTAGTCAGATGGCGATGTTGGGGTATGCATGCAGCCGGCTATACGCTCGTATCCCTGTGGACTGGTTCGTACATAAAACATTCTCCATTCAGGCTGCATACTGTTTGTGAAACACCATTTTCCACCACCATGCTAGAGTGGCTAATGGTAGGTAGGCAGGCTAGCTATAGCAACTTAGTTTAATGCACTGACTGTAATTCGCTCTGGATAAAAACATCTGTTAAATGACTCAAATGTAAAAATGAACACTTGCAAAGCAGTGGGTATTTTTTCCCGAATGAGCTCCAGCACTAAACAAGACCTAATTTTGTCGGTCCGTACTGGACCAAATACGCAACATCTGGGTCGAGCATTCCTAGGCATTAGCCAAGCATGATGGTGGAAAATGAAGTTTCATAAAGAAAGTACATATATTTTCCCTTTTTTTCTGCTTTCTCACCATTAAATCAGTTAAGGAGGAAATCCACACCTTTGTAGCCTGAATGGAGAATGTTTTACGTATGAACCGGTCCACAGGGGATACAAGTGTATAGCTGGCTGCATGCAGTCCATTTGGATGGTAAGATGAAACGGCTCAATATCGCCATCTGCCGGCCTTTGGACTACAGTCAAGTCAAGTGGGAACTTTTTATACGGAACTAAACATCACGGAACGGAACGTCGTTCACGGAATGGTTTCAGTGCGGCACAATAATGGCATCTGTGGAAAAGGCACATGTGGAGATCTCAGCTGGGATATTAGGTAAGCTTTAATAGTTTTTCTTAGAATTGTTCAAAAGAAGTATAGCCAGCTAGCTAGATGATTAACCTTGTATCGTTGGTCTCTCCCAGACTGAACAGACTGGACTCAAGCTGGTAGCTAGGCTAACTAACATAGCATTGGCACTCTAGCATGATCAGATAATCTATGGCTGTACGTTAGGTATCTAAAAAGTTACATTAAACCCTATGGAGTCTTAAGTAGGCATATCAACGTACTAGCTAGCTATGGTACTTGATTTTAGTTATCTTCACTCTGCATTTGAAATATCAAATGGCATTAACGTTCGCTTTACACGCGAAAGGTCCACGTTTTTGGGGGGCTCCCGAGTGGCGCAGCGGTCTAAGGCATTGCATCTCATCGCTTGAGTCGTCACTACAGACACCCTGGTTCGAATCCAGGCTGTATCACAACCGGCTGTGATTGGGAGTCCCATAGGGTGGCCCAGCGTCTTCCTGGTTTGGCCGGTGTAGGCCGCCATTGTAAATAAGAATGTGTTTTTAACAAACTTGCTTAGTTAATAAAGTGAAATAATAAACAGAAATCTAAAAAGTAGCTAGCCTATGTGACGTAACTAACTTAGATAATTGGTTAGCAAGCTGTCTGTGTAAGTTAAACATTTGATCGAATCAATAGTTCATGCCCAGCCTTAGATTCTAGCTAGTGTTTATAGAGAAGCATGAACAACGATAGCATTAGGTGTTAACTGTCCGTTAGGTTAAGCTAGATATGAAATGGCAGAGCTAAATTGTTTTGAATTTGCAACCGATTAAGCCTAGCCATTATTTGTGTAAGTCAATATGTTAAATGCCTAATTTTCACACCTCAGAAGAGGATTCTGAGCCCCAGGAGGACCACAGTGCTGAGAGTGATGATTCTGACAGAGGGAGCGATGGAGGGGGTTCAGAGGATGGAGGGAGCGATGGAGAGGGGTCAGAGGACGGAGGGAGCGATGGAGAGGGGTCAGAGGACGGAGAAGAGGATGGAGAGAGTGATGGGGAACAGGCTAAGGATGGAGGGAGCGAAGGAGAGAAAGACGAGGGCGAAGGCAACAGGGAAGCAGGTGATGTCGACGCCAACCCCAATGCTGGATGGGCGGAGGCCATGGCCAAGATTCTGCAGAAGAAAACGCCAGAGAGCAAACCCAGCATCCTGCTGAAGAACAAAGAGCTGGACAAGATAAGGGAGAAGGTGAAGAAGGAGAGTCTGGAGAAGAAGAAACAGGTACTGTTTATTTTCATGTCTGTGTGGATGTACTTGTATGTCAATCTCTCACTTTAATGTAAACGGTATTAAACTGGTTATTGAAGTCAGATGATAGCCTGATAACAGAAATGGCCTTAGACCAGTTCACCTGGTGTTAAATTCCACCCATGGCATTTATTCAGTACAGCTTGCATGTATGTATGTGCTTAAACTTTTTCCTTGGCCACCAGACTGATAAAAGGCAAGCTTGGGAGATGATGTGTCGAGAGAAACCAGACCTTGTAAAAGACCGAGAGAATGAGAGGAACATGCAGAGAGTTGCTACCAGGTACAAACACACTTGTGCCACTTACAAACCTACAGTGCCTTCGGGAAAGTATTCACACCGTGTGACTTTCCAAATTTTGCGGTGTTAAAGCCTGAATTTAAAATGGATTCAATTTCGATTTTTGGTCACTGGCCTACACACAATACCCCATTATGTCAAAGTGGAGTTATGTTGTTTTTTCTAAAACAAATTAATGAAAAGCTGAAATGTCTTGAATCAATAAGTACAGTGCATTTGGAAAGTATTCAGACACCTTGACTTTTCCCACATTTTGTTACTTTCCAGCCTTATTCTAAAATTGATTACATTGTTTTTCCCCCCCCCTCAATCTACACACAACACCCCATAATGACAGCAAAAAAAGTTTAGATTTTTTTGCAAAAGTAATAAAAGGAAAACACAGAAATACCTTATTTGCATAAGTATTCAGATCCTTTATTTAGGACTTTGTTGATTCACCTTTGGCAGCGATTACAGCCTTGAGTCTTCTTGGGTATGATGCTACAAGCTTAGCCATGCCTATATTTGGGGAGTTTCTCCAATTCTTCTCTGCAGATCCTCTCAAGCTCTGTCAGGTTAGATGAGGAACGTCGCTGCACAGCTATTTTGAAGTCACTCTAGAGATGTTCAATCGGGTTCAAGTACGGGCTCTGGCTGGGCCACCCATGGACATTCAGAGACTTGTCCCGAAGCCACTCCTGCATTGTCTTGGCTGTGTGCTTAGGGTCGTTGTCCTGTTGGAAGATGAACCTTCGCCTCAGTCTGAGGTCCTGAGCACTCTGGTGCAGGTTTTCATCAAGGATCTCTCTGTACTTTTCTCTGTTCATCTTTCCCTCAATCCTGACTAGTCTCCCAGTCCCTGCTGCTGAAAAACATCCCCCACACATGATTATGCCCCCACCATAATAAATTAGTGAATATTTCTAAACCCGTTTCAACTTTATTATGGGGGTTTGTGTGTAGATGGGTGAGGGTGGAAAAAACACTTTTAAACCATTTTAAATTCAAACTGTAACACAACTACAGGTGGAATTCAACAGCATATCTCTTAATGATGATACAATGCCTGCCAGGTGAGGATGGGGATAACAAAATGATTAGATCAGAGGGAAATCCCATGCATTTATGATTTAGTGCTAAATATAAGCGTCGCAAAAATATTACAATTAATCTTACAGTGAATTGGCTTTAAATTCTCCCAGAATGACAGTGTGCTGTGTGTACCCCTCCTCTCCACAGGGGGGTAGTACAGCTGTTCAACGCCGTGAGGACGCACCAGAAAACGGTGGATGAGAAGGTGAAGGAGGCGGGCGGCTCGGAGAGGAAGAAGGCCAAGCTCCTCTCCTCTGTCTCCAAGAAAGACTTCATCAGTGTGCTGCGTGGCACAGAGGGAGGCAGCGGGGTTGTCAAGACCGAGAGACAGGCGGTGAGTTTCATCCCCGATACCTCTCTCTCCCACTGTGTTGTTTTCCCAGAGTTGGTCTTAAGGCAGGTGCTAAATCAGCCCCCCCCCCGCCTTAAAGATTTATTGCAGCTAAAGTGTCAATTGCAGGCAGTTGTAGTTGTGCTGAATATAATAATTATAATTCCATTCTCCCGGATGCCGGTTGCTGTGCACCAAAGCACCTCACTCGCACGGCTCTCTCAGCTATATCAATTCTTATTAGCCAGTACCCGCCAGGTGATCGGGTCCTTGTCACAGGCCTAGCAGCTCCAAAGTAGCCTACAAGTGAAGACCGACCCATCGGGGATGCATCGGCGTGCATCCTTCTTATCGAATTCTGATGCGCACTTTGATGACGTCAGAAGAACTGTCCACGTTTTGCTTTTCCTCAGCCAACAAGACGAGTAAACAAACCGCAAAATCACTAGCCTGTGTCAATTTTCTATACCCCACAGTAATAAAGTTAATCGAGCTTGGTCGTTCTGTGCGAGAAATCAACATTGGATACAGACTCTGGGGCAGTTGTGGGGCGATAGATCCCAAATTCATACAACCGCTACACATAATTGTTTTTTAAAAAGCAATAGATCAACAAGTTTAGCTTAATGTCGATAAACTATTTTTTTTTTTAATTACATTATAAGCATTGCGCACAAGGCAGTAGGCTACGCGCAAATGTTCCAATATGCAGTGGTGGAATAAGTACTTTTACTCAGTATGACAATTAGGTAAAGATGCCTTCATAAAAAAGTGGAAGTCACCCAGTAAAATACTACGCGAGTAAAAGTCTTAGTGTTTGGTTTTAAATCTAAGTGAAACTATGAATCATTTCAAATTCCTTATATTAAACAAACCAGACAACACAATTTTCTTGTTTTTTAAATTTTCGGATAGCCAGGGGCACACTCCAACCCTCACACATAATTTACAAACTAAGCATTTGTGTTTAGTGAGTCTGCCAGATCTGAGGCAGTAGGGATGACCGGGCATGTTTTCTTGATAAGTGAGTGAATTGGACCATTTCTGTCCTGCTGAGCATTCAAAATATAACAAGTACTTTTGGGTGTCAGGGAAAATGTATGGAGTCAAAAGTACATTTATTTTCTTTAGGTATGTAGTGAAGTAAAAGTTGTCAAGTACAGATACCCATGAAAACTACTTAAGTAAAAATACTTTAAAGTACTACTTAAGTACTTTACACCACTTCCAATATGCAATTAGCAGGAAAACACCGTTCACAATGCACACGAGAGAGCGGTTTCGTGTGACGGAGATGAAAATATCCGTTAGAAATTTAGAAAGCTGGGAGATCTAAACATGCAGCAACTAGCATGGGTTGCTAATATGACTAGAATTGGGCCTTTGGCTAATTGACAGTGAAATAAAGTTGATTTGAAAACCAGTAGAACATGAGAGAGTTGCTGTTTTCAGTGGCATGTGAGGAAGTGTTTATATAATTCCCTCATTTTCTTTAGGATCGGATTTTGGCTAGGCTTCTTTGAAACAAGTAAAGACATGCCTCGTAAAATGACAAACATCCAGGTTTTAAACAATTACTTTGATAGTTAAATAGTTCTAAAATTCTAATTGACAAAGTCAATGCACAACAATTGTAGGAAACACTTTTCAAAGTCAAAAACTTCTTTCAAGTGAATTATGAATTATACTTTGTTAATTTTATTAGGTCTAATTATTTTAATCAGGATGTTTTGTCTAACGGGGTAAATGCAGATGGACAAACCAGCATGCTTCAGCCTTTGTATTTATAGCCACTATGCTGCATCATTTGGGCTACAGACGATAATGCTTATTGCTTCTAGCACATCTGATAATATTGACCTCATACTCAACTCGGGACCTCGATGACAGTTCCACGGCTTTTTTTCATTGTCCTCTAGTCAAGGACTGATTTAGACCTGGGACACCAGGTGTGTGCAATTAATTATCAGGTAGAACAATAATAAAATAAAATGCCTATTGTATAGGACAGGTCTGTAATAATTGCTCTCATAACCGCTTATTTAATTGTAATAATTTTATAAATATTCTCTGGAGTGGCCTGTTGTCATAAGTGTAGTTTCCCTTGATGTCCACATGGTGGCACTGTTGGCTTTGGGATGTTGTGGAACTTTCTTGGAGACTATTGTTATGAGACTGAGGAGTTGGGCGTTGTAGTGGTGGTCTATTCCTGCGTTTGATCATACACCTGAAGCGGAAATAGATTTTATATAAGAAACTGATCATGTATGAGTAGTAAGTACCGTCTTTGTAAAAAGCTGATATATTTTGTTTGTGTATAGACTGGCAGGGATGCAGAAGAGAAGCCAGCCTGGAGCGTGCTGAGAGACGACTTTATGATGGGAGCCTCCATGAAGGACTGGGACAAGGAGAGCGACGAGGAGGGGGGCGAGCAGGAGGCACCAGGGGATGTGGAGGACGACAACAGCGAGTCGGACTGAGCAGACGGGGCCCATCTAAGTGTGTGTATGACTGAGCACGCCCAGGGGTGTGTGTGTGTGTACACACGACTGTGCCTTTTGAGTCCACTGTGAGGAATGGCGCTGAAAGGGTCCTGCATCGCTGAGATCGGCTCAACCCAGCCTCCCTCTCCTCTTCCCCCCGAGGCAGCTCTACCAGGCCCAAAGACCCCTCTTTGAATTTTCTATATGGAACCAGGAGCTGAAGAAAGACTGCGGTCAAGGTCCTGTTCTGGCTCACAATGCATTGGGTCAGGATACCTAGTTTGTGTAATGCTGGTGCTCTCTGGCTTGTCAAGGTCCCACTGAACATTTTCCCATCTGAACTCTGTTGTGTGTGTATATAGACCCCCCCCCCTAACAGTTGCATGTCCCTCAATAAAAAGCCCGTTGATAAACATTTCCCTTTTCAGTTTTGTGTTTAATTGTTTTTTTGGTGAACTGAGTTATAGCACTAGTTTAACTAAAGACTTATCAATGTGTTTATACACTGTGTACAACACATTATGCACACCTGATATTTCCATGAGACTGACCAGGTGAAAGCTATGATCCTTATTGATGTCACTTGTTAATTCCCCTTCAATGTGTAGATGAAGGGGAGGAGACCGGTTAAAGAAAGATTTTTAAGACTTGAGACAATTGAGAGACATGGATTGTGTATGTGTGCCATTCCGGGGGTGAATGGGCAAGACACGTAAGATTTAAGAACTGCAACGCTGCTGGGTTTTTCACGCTCAACAGTTTCCTGTGTGTATCAAGAATGGTCCACCACCCAAAGGACATCAGCAAATTTGACAACTGTGGGAAGCATTGGAGTCAACATGGGAACTCTTTCGGCACCTTGTGGAGGCTGTTCTGAGGTCAAATGGGGGGGGGGGGGGGGTGCAACTCAATATTAGGAAGTTGTTCTTAATGTTTTGTACACTGTTTATCTAGTTTATTTCATACATTTTATATATTTATTTTATGCAGTGGTGGAAAAAGTACCCAATTGTCATTGAGTAAAAGTAAAGATACCTTAATAGAAAATGACTCAAGTGAAAGTCACCCAGTAAAATACTACTTGAGTAAAAGTATTTGGTTTTAAATATACTTAAGTATTAAAAGTAAAAGTATAAATCATTTCAAATTCCTTTGTTAAGCAAAGCAGACAGCACCATTTTCTTGTTTTTAAAATGTATGTGTAGCAAGGGTCACACTCCAACACTCAGGCATTATTTACAAAAGGTGCATTTATGTTTAGTCCTCCAAGCATGTTCTCTTGATAAGTGCAGGAATTTGACACTTTTCTTGTCCTAAGCATTCAAAATGTAACTAGTACTTTTGGTTGTCAGGGAAAATGTGTGGAGTAAAAAGTCTAACATCTTTGGGGGATTGTAGTAAAGTAACAGTCAAAAATTATAAATAGTAAAGTACAGATACTCCAAAACACTACTTTAGTACTTTAAAGTATTTTTATTTAAGCACTTGACACCACTGGTTTTATGTGGGATGGTTGTCGTGATCGTATGACAAACAAAAGACGTAGTAGACATGCTGTCAGAGAATGTGAGATGCCCTACTGATGACCCCTCGGAGAGGAAATGTGTGTGTGCCAGAGAGCACAGAACAGCTGGTGACATTGAGACAACGTCCCACTACATAAACCTCTCGTTTTGTGACGCCCACCCCGTTTTACACACTGCTCTCCTGCGTGTGTCTACTGGACGGTTGCCAAGGTGACAGCCCTCACATCGGAGTGACCCTGAGCGCCAAGTTGATGCGGCGACTGCCCAGTGGCAGTTCTGCTGACTCTTCTCCCTTTCTCTTCTTTTTTTTTTACTCCCTCTCTTCCTGTCTGACTCTTGCCACACTCACACAAGTCGTGGAAATATTTGCAGAGCGCCCTTTTCGCCGCAAAGGAGAATGCCCGCCACGTCTCAGCCGACCTGTCTCCACCGCTTAGAACGCTCATTCGTCATGGCAACACTGCGACCTGCCACTGTAGAATGCCAGGGCTCTCCTGGCTCTGTTGACACACTGCTAGAGAACCAGCCTGCTATGTCATCTCATCCTCTTCAGTCTATATGGTATTGTCTTCTGTCCCTCTCTATTAGGTCCAGCTTTCCCTTTGCTGCTCTAACCTGGGCCATGTTCGTTAGGCCCAGAGTGGAAGAAAATGTAGGTAATTAGCGAGGTACTACCCGAATTTGCCCAATAAGACTCACTTGTTTTTTTAGTTTTCTGTCATTTTGTCAGTGTGCCCAAATGAACACGACTCAAGGGTTTTCCTGAGCCAGTGTACAGGGATTGTAGAGACAGAGTTACTAATACAGGTTCACTGGGTGTAAAAGGAATGATATAGGGATATCTGCAGATGCAGAAGGGGATTAAACATGACAGGGTCACTCACTACATATGTTTAGAGGGCTTAAAGTAATAATGGTGTTCTGTCTGTGTTACTATACTGTATACACTGACAGGTCGTGGTGTGTTCAACACAGTGAGCAGGTGTTGGAAAGGACATGCAGGAACTGCCTTCCCTGTGTGAGATATTTACCTCTACTCTAAATGCACCACACACGCACACACACACTCACACCTCTTGTTGGCCTAAGACGTCTGTGTGGGTATTGATTTAGTGACAACATCTGGTTTACACCAGTAAGGCCGGGCTCTGAGAGAGTTTCTGAGAGCCTGTCATAGCTGATGAATTGCAGGCTTTGGTTTGGGTGGATTGCGGTTGGAGGTGTGGGGGGCAGGGTGAGAGAGGGAGGGAGGTTTTAGCAGAGACAGGAAAAAAGACTTGGCAGAGGATGAAAAACGGTGGGATTTTCTTGGGAGCGTAAATGTAAATCAACCTGGCGCATTATGACTGTGGGAGTGAGAATCCAAGAAAATAGATAGATCGAGTGGATGCGGGAACGTCCATGAACTTTCACGGCTGACATGGTGCAGTCCCCCTCAGACAGGTGCAGGGATGACAAGAGAGCTGTAGTGTACCACTCCCTAACGAAGACCCAGGGGAGAACCATTCTAAACATCCCCCGTTTAAGAGCTGGATAAAGGGTTTTAAAAAGAATGAGCATAACAAATTACTTGTAGTAGTAATGTTGTTTTGATTTAAGTTATTCAAACCTACGGGAAGCAGTATTCTTGCCAATTTCTGTCATGTTATTGCGGAGGATTGAGAAAAGAAAAGGTTTTCCCAGAACCCACAAATCAAATCAGCCTATATAACTTATTTATCCAGTTCATATAATTTCTCAGTAAGCTCAATTTTATGTTCTTGTGATTTCGGAGTTTTCATCCGCAATATTTTTCTTCAGAACCATCCCAACTCGAATCTTAAATATTTATGGTCTACTTTATCCATTGCAAAATGCGGTACCAAAATAAGTGTATGTTTTACACCGGACTTGTGGATGTGGTTATTGAGCTAGTGGACGCCAAATTATTCATCTGGCGTTAGGACCCCGTGGTTGCGCGCAGGGACATTACCCGCTGCACTGTCCGGATGGGCACACTAAACGCTCATTACAATAAATCGTCTCGTAACCTGAAGTTGAAGGAGTCCCCCGGCCTGAAAGTGACGACCACAACATCCATTTGAAGAAGAAGGAGCACGTGGTTAAGTAAGTCTTATAAATCTCCCTCTACAACTGGCCGCATGCTGTTGTGCCACTGGCAACATCAGCTCTGTGGACCGATTTTCAGAGCAAGAAGAGATGGAGGAACGCGTCAACGGTCTACCATTGTATTAAAAGGAAATACCGATTATCTTTATACTTCAACCTACTTACCATACTTTTGATACATTTTTCCCCCCGCATTTTCTCCCATTTATTTTGACCCAACACGTGCGTTATAACAACTTTAATAGGTTATATCTCCTCGAGAGAACACTTTGCGAGAACCAGGACGGGTTGATTTTTGCACTGTTGTATGCTCTTCTGCCAAGAACCGCGATGCAACTGCTCAGCGAAGCCCACCTTGATCTCGAAATAGAGAAATCAAAGACGGACTTGTGCTGAGCGCGGTACTGGCCACCGTTGGAAAGCTCGCAGCGCTCTGATGCGGTAGAAGGTGTGCGCTAACCCACAGGCTACACGTCTGTTCTGTACAACTGGAGATAGCGAGCTGGCTGGTTGTAGTTTGTTTTTGCGTCAAGGTTTTTCGTGTTAAACTTTGATTGGCATTTAATGGCCACAATTCGGTCTTTTTCGTTTGGACAATTGTAACTTTACGCGCGTTTAGTATGCGTTTGTTGTGAAGGGATTGGTAATAATCATACATAGCCTACTGCTGCTGTCTGCTCCCCGCTGCCCGTATAACGGATTTTACAGATTAGTTCACTTCCATGGTTGAATGGATTTCCAGGTACAATTTGAAATATCGTGCTGAAACTGGGACCACAAAACTACCACGTTTCCCAATATTTCGGCCACAAGTAGTTAAGTGTGTAAGCCTATATATCCAATATTTAGGCTTTTTTTCTCATGTTTATATTGCCTTTCCGTTATATTTAAATCTCCTTTCCAAGGCCGCTTTATCTTTTTTTTGTTGTCAAGATTTCAAGACGCTGCTGTAGTCTATTTTTAAAGTTCACAATGAACTACTGCGTTTTAAGTCTTCTACTGACCATGGATTTAGCCACTGTGGCCGTCAGTTTGTCTACATGCAGTACGCTGGACATGGATCAGTTTATGAAAAAGCGCATAGAAGCCATCCGTGGACAGATACTGAGCAAGCTGAAGCTCACCAGCCCCCCGGAGACGTACCCCAAGCCCGAGGAGGTGTCGCGGGATATCGTCGCCATCTATAACAGCACGAGGGACCTGTTGCAGGAGAAAGCCAACGATCGGGCGGCGACGTGTGAGCGCCAACGAAGCGAGGAGGAGTACTACGCAAAAGAGGTTCACAAAATCGACATGCAACCCCTCTTCCCCTCTGAGAGTAAGTGTGTGTGTTTGTGTGTGTGTGTGTGTGTGTGTGTGCGCGCGCCTGAATACGTGCCAGAGCGCACGCGCACCTGTGTAACGGTTTAATGCATAATTGAAAAGCTCCAATAACCAGTAATTACCCACTGGACACAGAAGTCAGTTCAACGTACATTTGGTTGAGTTGACAACTAAAGTGAATTCAACAAAACATGTCACCATGTCATTGAAGTTAGGTTAAAAGTTGGGTGACTGCAAATCCAATCCGTTTTTCCCCTGTGAGTTTTTGGGTTGAAATGACATGGAAACAACGTTGATTCAGCCAGTTGTTGCTCAGTGGGTAGTATTATCTGCAACGTTTTCAAAGATCGCCATTCCCTTTATGTATGTCATCATGTGTGTTTGGGATTATTTTTTGGGGGGGGAAACTATACGAACTATTGTAAATCGCTCCAATTTGTAAGTCGCTCTGGATAAGAGCGTCTGCTAAATGACTTAAATGTAAATGTAACTATTCCTGGCACTATTCCTGCATCCAGGCAGGCAAAAACAACGATACTGCGAACCCTGCAGTTCGGCCTGTGCTGCTAGAGCGGTCATCGAGAGAAAGTAGCCTGACTTGAACCTCTCGTGAGATAGGGGGATCGATTTCATCCTAGGCTGACTCCCGGCGCCGCCTTGACAATGTGTTATTGCATAGTTATGAGGTAGTAGAAGCAGACTACAATGAAACACTGATGCAATATTTACCCCCACCCCACCCCCCATCTCACTCTACAGAAAGAGTTCGTGGGTACATTTGTAACATAACACGAGTGTTTTCCCCTCGTGTTATGTTAATTCAGCGTGTCCTTGCCGGAGTCTCTCCAGCCTGGAGCTGCTGTGTAGATAGGGGACAGGGGTGAGCTCCAAGGACTCATTAACCTCACAGAGAGGCCTATGAGTATTTCTAACACGTTGAAGGAGTGGATTGTATCAGTGATAACCTCTTATTCTCTGAATTCCTGTTTTCTCCGACTGCTATAAACCCTGTCAAAATTGATAATACACTCACACGTCAAGTTTCTTCACGGTTTTACATGTCAAAAGCATGAAGAACAGTTTTGAGACGTCAAGTTTTATTCCTTTCATCTCAGGAGGCAGTGGGGATATTGAGAAAGTGGTGTGTGTGTTTTGTGTGTAGACCTACACTCCCAAATTGGATTGGATTAACAGGGGTCTGAGACGGCTAACCCTGGGCTCCCAGAGTCACCACAATTACCTAATTTGAAGTTGTCTTTACCCCCTCACGGCTTTCAAGTAATAAACCACTGTGTTTTCTAACTACATTTTTACATACACATTCATATTTTCAAAGTCATGGTTGCCTAAACATGATAATAATATTCAACGCTGCTATCGTGCCATTTATTCTGTAATCATTTTTTCTCCTCCAGATCAAATGTGAGTACACGGCATGGAGGAAAAATTCATTAGGAGATATTTTATATGCCCCAAGGTATATTTTGCATTAAATATTATCCTTGGCCCTGCCCGTTGTATAAATACCCTACATTTGAATAGATCAGGCAATGTGCCAAGCGCAGTCAGGAAGTCATTTACAGGGTATAAATAATCCTGAGTCAACATCCAGAGAACAAGTCTGAATTTTTTATTTTATTTATCCTTTTTAATCTTCACTTCTGACGCTGCTCCCCTCTTTAGCTCCTGGAAGGAAAGATGACAAAGAGAGAGAGACAGGAGAGAGAAAGTGAGAGAGGGAGTCAAACCACCAGTTGTTAGTCCCATAATGCACAGCCAAAGATGATACGGATGGCTATTTTTTTAACAGTCGACTGTGTGTGTGTGTGTGTGCGTGCGTGCGTGCGTGTGTGTGTGTGTGTATGTGATCCAGTGTCAAAGTGTGAATGTCTTTGCCAGCTAATGATGCACACAGACACACAAACACACAAGGGTATCAACCTTATTTGGTAGGGTGCCAGGAAGTCCTCGGAGGCAGCACTGTGGGGCACCATGGCACTGGAACTCACACTAAAATGTGCAGGGGGGAGAGGATGGGCTGTGGAGTGGAGGGACCGGAGCGAGGGGAAGATTGAGGGACGGTGTAGTGGGTGCAGAGACAAGCCCACAGTGCACTATTTAAACCAGCAAGCAGGCATTGTACATATAATACTGAATGCTGCCCTGGGCTCTGCTCTGCCACTTGCTCCGTGGACAATTCCAGCAGGAGACACACTGTTGCTGAGCTGTGGAGTGGTTGGTAAAAAGGTAACCTATCCATCCCCCATCCCAATCTCTTCCTCTCTCTTTCTCATCATCTCCCCACTCATTTTTGCCCCTCATCGATACTCATTGGCCCCCATTTAAACTCTTCCCAATGTTTGCCTTCTCTCACGCCCCCCTCACCCCTTTCCCAATCTCATATGTATGTCTGTGTGCGTGCTGCATCTTTTTCAGCCTTGTCACCTAGGCTATGTCACGGGGCAGTCTCTCATGATGCTGCATTATGGACTGTACAGTGGCAAGAAAAAGTATGGGAACCCTTTGGAAATACCTGGATTTCTGCATAAATTGGTCATAAAATGTGATCTTTGTCTAGGTCACAACAATAGACAAACACAGTCTGCTTAAACTAATAACACACAAACAATGATATGTTTTCATGTCTTTATTGAACACACTGTGCAAATGTAACAGTATAACTTTAGACCGTCCCCTCGCCCCGACACGGGCGCGAACCAGGGACTCTCTGCACACATCAACAACAGTCACCCGCGAAGCATCGCTGCCCATCGAACCACTACTTCAAGGTCTCAAAGCGAGTGACGTCACCAATTGAAACGCTATTAGCGCACACCACCACTAACTAGCTAGCCATTTCACATCGGTTACACAAACATTCACAGTGCAGGGTGGAAAAAAAGTATGTGAACCCTTGGATTTAGTAACTGGTTGACCCTCCTTTGGCAGCAATAACCTCAACCAAATGTTTTCTGTAGTTGCGGATCAGACCTGCACAACGGTCAGGAGGAATTTTGGACCATTCCTCTTTACAAAACTGTTTCAGTTCAGCAATATTCTTGGGATGTCTGTTGTGAACCGCTCTCTTGAGGTCATGCCACAGCATCTCAATCGGGTTGAGGTCAGGACTCTGACTGGGCCACTCCAGAAGGCGTATTTTCTTCTGTTGAAGCCATTCTGTTGTTGATTTACTTCTGTGTTTTGGGTCGTTGTCCTGTTGCATCACCCGACTTCTGTTGAGCTTCAAATGGCGGACAGATAGCCTTACATTCTCCTGCAAAATGTCTTGATAAATTTGGGAATTCATTTTTCTGTCGATGATAGCAAGCTGTCCAGGCCCAGAGGTAGCAAAGCAGCCCCAAACCATGATGCTCCTTCCACCATACTTTACAGTTGGAATACATTTTTGATGTTGGTGTGCTGTGCCTTTTTTCTCTCCACACATAGTGTTGTGTGTTCCTTCCAAACAACAACTGTAGTTTAATCTGTCCACAAAATATTTCGCTGGTAGCGCCTGTGGAACTTCCAGGTGCACTTTTGCAAACTTCAGACGTGCAGCAATGTTTTTTTTGGACAGCAGTGGCTTCTTCCATGGTGCCCTCCCATCAACACCATTCTTATTTAGTGTTTTACATATCGTAGACTCATCAACAGAGATGTTAGCATGTTCCAGAGATTTCTGTAAGTCTTTAGCTGACACTAGGATTCTTCCTAACCTCATTGAGTATTCTGCGCTATGCTCTTGCAGTCACCTTTGCAGGATGGTCACTCCTAGGGAGAGTAGCAACAGTGCTGAACTTTCTCCATTTATAGACAATTTGTCTTACCGTGGACTGATGAACATCAAGGCTTTTAGATATAGTTTTGTAACCCTTTCCAGCTTTATGCAAGTCAACAATTCTTAATCTTAGGTCTTCTGAGATCTCTTTTGTTCGAGGCATGGTTCACATCAGGCAATGCTTCTTGTGAATAGCAAACTCACATTTTGTGAGTGTTTTTTATAGGGCAAGGCAGCTCTAACCAACATCTCCAATCTCGTCTCATTGATTGGACTCCAGGTTAGCTGACTCCTGACTCCAATTAGCTTTTGGAGAATCATTAGCCTAGGGGGATCACATACTTTCCCCAACCTACACTGTGACTGTTTAAACAATGTATTGAATATAGACAACAAAAATACCATAATTTGTGTGTTATTAATTTAAGCACACTATGTTTGTCTATTGTTGTGACTTAGAGGAAGAACAGATCAAATTTGATGACCAATTTATGCAGAAACCCAGGTAATCCCAAAGGGTTCAGATACTTTGTTCTTGCCACTGTACAAGCTGATACAACATTGGCCTGTTAGCATGCCCTCATTGCCCTATACTGGAAAATGTTGTTTAGCATAGCCCCGCCCACTCTCTAAGTTATTGTATGTCTCCAGTGTGCTATAACTCTCCTGTGGACTAGAGCTTTCCAGGAACACAGTGACCCTAGTGTGTTTGTGTGTGTGTCTGTTGGGGATAGTTTTGCCATTCCCTTTACCATGGTGTATGTATGTTTAAACTATATGTATTGTTTGCTTTTATACAATGGGATTTAGATGATGTCATGTACACAGCATCGTTCAAAGGCAGGGGTTAAACTAATAGCCTCATAATTTAGCAGCACATTCATTCTGACTTGTTCTTCATGTGCAAACCTTTATTGACTATGATAAATGGTCGGAGAGGAGAAAGCATTATAGCCTAGGCGTAGAAGGATGGCATCGTGAGAGTAGCATCAGCTATGCTGTCTTGTCCTTGTGATAAGACAGGAATTCTGGTTGGTTCATATTTTGCAGTGGAGGAAAAAAGTACAAATTGTCATACTTGAATAAAAGTAAAGATACCTTAATAGAAAATGACTAAAGTAAAAGTGAAAGTCACCCAGTAAAATACTACTTGAGTAAAAGGGGTTGGGAAAAGACATTTCAGTTGAATGCATTCAGTTGTACAACTGACTAGGTGTCCCCCTTTCCCTTTCCCTAAAAGTATTTGGTTTAAATATACTTAAGTATCAAAAGTAAATGTAATTGCAAAAATATACTTAAACATCAAAATTAAAAGTAAAACTATAAATCATTTCAAATCCCTTATTTTATTAAGCAAACCAGACGGCACCATTTTTATTTTTTAAATATAAGGATAGCCGGGGGCACATTCAACACTCAGGCATAATTTACAAAACAAAGTATTTGTGCTTAGTGAGTCCGCCAGATCAGAGGCAGTAGTGATGATAAATGCGTGCATTGGACCATTTTCCAGTCCTGATAAGCATTCAAAATGTAAACAAGTACTTTTGGGTTTCAGGGAAAATGTATGGAGTAAAAAGTATTTTCTTTAGGAATGTAGTAAAGTAAAAGTAGTCAAAAATATAAATAGTTAAGTCAAGTACAGATACCCCCAAAAATCTTTCAAGTATTTTTACTTAAACACTTTACACTTCACAATGCAAACTTTACAATGCAAACTGTTACAGCTGTACTTGAATATAGAACATTCTGCTCGTTATATACTGAACAAAAATATAAACGCAACACGCAACAATTTCAAAGATGTTACTGAGTTACAGTTCAGATGAGGAAATCAGTCAATTGAAATAAATAAATTAGGCCCTAATCTATGGATTTCACATGACTTGGGCAAGGGCGCAGCCACAGGGAGGCCTGGGAGGGCATAGGCCCACCCATTTGGGAGCCAGGCCCAGCCTTTCAGAAAGAGTTTTTCCTCACAAAAGGGCTTTATTACAGACATAAATATTCCTCAGCACCCCCTCAGACGATCCCGCAGGTGAAGAAGCCGGATGTAGAGGTCCTGTGCTGGCGTGGTTACAAATGGTCTGCGGTTGTGAGGCCGGTTGGACGTACTGCCAAATTCTCTAAAATGACATTGGAGGCGGCTTATGGTAGAGAAATTAACATTAAATGATCTGGAAACAGCTCTGGTGTGCATTCCTGCAGTCAGGATGCCAATTGCACACTCCCTCAAAACATGAGACATCTGTGGTATTGTGTTGTGTGACAAAACGGCACATTTTAGAGTGGCCTTTTATTGTCCCCAGCACAAGGTGCACCTGTGTTATGATCATGCTGTTTAATCAGCTTCTTGATATGCCACACCTGTCAGGTGCAGGGATTATCTTGGCAAAAGAGAAATGCTCACTAACAGGGATGTAAACACATTTCTGCCCAAAATTTGAGAGAAATACGCTTTCTGTGCGTATGGAACATTTCTAGAATATTTTATTTAATCTCGTGAAACATGGGACCAACACTTTACATGTTGCGTTTATATTTTTGTTCAATATAGAAGTGCAATCCCCATTCAGAGCAGCCTACTCCTCCCATGATTTTAGTCATATCACTGGGGAGTGTTTGTATTAAACTATATGTGGCATTTGATTTACATTAACGTCGACTTTGGAAATGTACATTGTAGAACAGAAGATTACATTGTACATAGTGTAGTACAGTTTACTACACTATCTAAACCACACTCAATGCTTTAGACACTGATATGTTGTACGCACAGAAAATCACCGGACATATTTACAACTTATGAGACGTGGCTGGGCAAACATTTCAAAGGGGTTTTTAAGAGAGGTCAGCCGCTAAGGAGCTAACACAGCGAGCGTAAATAGAGACCACATGTTGATTCTGCCTTTTATTTAGTCATGTGGATTCAAAGGAGCACTAATTACCTAGCCTTTCAATAACACGTCAGTGCATTACACTTCGAACATCAAACTTTACATGGTTCAAATAAAAATGCATTATGGCAAGTTTGAATCACTTCAGATTCGGAGTGCTTCGGTGTGATTTATAAAACAGAAACACCTTATTTACATAAGTATTCAGCCCCTTTGCTATGAGACTCAAAATTGAGTTCAAGTGCACACTTGAGATGTTTCTACAACTTGATCCACTTGTCCACCTGTGCTAAATTCAATTGAATGGACATGATTTGGAAAGGCACACACCCGTCTATATAAGGTCCCATAGCTTAAAGTACATGTCAGAGCAAAAACCAAGCCATGAGGTCGAAGGAATTGTCCGTAGAGCTCCGAGACAGGATCGTGTCGAGGCACAGATCTGGGGAAGGGTACCAAAACATTTCTGCAGCACTGAAGAACATAGTGGCCTCCATCATTCTTAAATGGAAAAGGTTTGGAACCACTAAGACTCCCCTAGAGCTGGCCGCCCGGCCAAACTGAGCAATCGGGGGAGAAGTACCTTAGTCAGGGAGGTGACCAAGAACCCGATGGTCACTCTGACAGAGCTACAGAGTTCATCTGCTCTGTAGAGATGGGAGAATCTTCCAGAAGGACAGCCATCTCTGCAGCACTCCATCAATCAGGCTTTTATGGTAGAGTGGCCAGGCGGAAGCCACTCCTCAGTAACAGGCACATGACAGCCTGCTTGGAGTTTGCCAAAAGGCACCTAAACGACTTTCAGACAATGAGAAACAAGAATCTCTGGTCTGAGAAGCATGGTGGTGGGAACATCATGCTGTGGGGATGTTTTTCACCGGCAGGGACTGCTAGACTAGTCAGGATCGAGAGTAAGCTGAATGGAGCAAAGTACAGAGAGATCCTTGATGAAAACCTGCTCCAGAGCACTCAGGACCTCAGACTGGTGCAAAGGTTCACCTTCCAACAGGACAACGACCCTAAGCACACAACCAAGATAACGCAGGAGTGGCTCCAGGACAAGTCTCTGAATGTCCTTGAGTGGCCCTGACAGAGCCTTGAACCCGATCCAACATCTCTGGAGAGACTTGAAAATAGCTGTGCAGCGACGCTCCCCATCCAACCTGACAGAGCTTGAGAGGAATTGCAGAATGGGAGAAACTCCCCAAATACAGGTGTGCCAAGCTTGTAGCATCATACCCAAGAAGACTCAAGGCTGTAGTTGCTGCCAAAGGTGCTTCAACAAAGTACTGAGTAAAAGGTTTGAATACTTCTGTAAATGTGATATTTCAGTTTTGAACTGTTTTTGCTCTTTCATTATGGGATATTGTGTGTCGATTGATGAGTGGGAAAAAAAACAATTTGATCCATTTTAGAATAAGGCTGTAACATAATCAAACGTGGGAAGGGCCCGTAAGGAAGCATTTCACGTAGTCTATACCTGTTGTTCACGAAGCATGTGACAAATACAATTTGATTTTGATTTGTTATTTTGCTTTTGTCCAGTTTTTTGTTCTTCATAATATAACTCTCCTAAGGTGAGCTAGCTAGCCTAGCGCTGCGTAGAGACATTCTTCTGCTGAGAGTTTGCAAAGGAGCCAGATAATAAGAAAGGCCTAGTGTGTGTTACATAATGACATCTAATCAGCTTTTTAAACTTTCTGCAGGAAGGATGTGTCACTTTTGTTATGGGAAGCAGAGAGTGTCAGACTTACATAGGTCTTAAAGACAAATGCACATTTATGAATAGCACTGCTTGTATTAAGATGTAATGGTGTGTATTGTGTGCATGCATGTGTGTGTGTGTGTCCATGTTTGTTTACATGTGTGCTTATGTGCATTCAAGCATGTACAATACCAGTCAAAAGTTTGGACACACCTACTCATTCAAGGGTTTTTTCTTTATTTTGACTATTTTCTTCATTGTAGAATAATAGTGAAGACATCAAAACTATGAAATAACACTTGAAATCATGTAGTAACCAAAAAAAGTGTTAAACACATCAAAATATATTTTATGTTTGAGGTTCTTCAAAGTAGCCACCCTTTGCCTTGATGACAGCTTTGTACACTCTTGGCATTCTCTCAACCAGATTCATGAGATATTCACCTGGAAGGCATTTCAATTAACAGATGTGCCTTGTTAAAAGTTAATTTGTGAAATTTCTTTCCTTCTTAGTGTGTTTGACCCAAACAGTTGTGTTGTGACAAGGTAGGGGTGGTAAACAGATATGGATCAAGTCCATATTATGGCAAGAACAGCTCAAATAAGCAAAGAGAAACGACAGTCCATCATTACTTTAAGACATGAAGGTCAGTCAATCCAGAAAATTAGAATGACTTTTAAAGTTTCTTCAAGTGCAGTTGCAAAAACCATCAAGCGCTATGATGAAACTGTCTCTCATGAGGACCGCCACAGGAAAGAAAGACCCAAAGTTACCACTGCAGAGGATAAGTTCATTAGAGTTAACTGCACCTCAGATTGCAGCCCAAATAAATGCTTTACAGAGTTCAAGTAACAGACACATCTCAGCATCAACTGTTCAGAGGAGACTGTGTGATTCAGGCCTTCATGGTCGAATTGCTTCAAATAAACCACAACTAAAGGACACCAATAATAAGAAGAGACTTGCTTGGGCCAAGAAACATGAGCAATGGACATTAGACCATTGGAAATCTGTCCTTTGATCCTTTGAGTCCAAATTTGAGATTTTTGGTTCCAACCGCCGTGTCTTTGTGAGACGCAGAGTAGGTGAACGGATGATCTCTGCATGTGTAGTTCCCACCATGAAGCATGGAGGAGGTGTGTTGTTGTGGAGGTGTTTTGCTACTGACACTGTCAGTGATTTATTTAGAATTCAAGGCACACTTAACCAGCATGGCTACCACAGCATTCTGCAGCGATACGCCATCCCATCTGGTTTGCGCTTAGTGGGACTATCATTTGTTTTCAACAGGACAATGACCCAACACACCTCCAAGCTGTGTAAGGGCTATTTGACTAAGAAGGAGAGTGATGGAGTGCTGCATCAGATGACCTGGCCTCCACAATCACCCAACCGCAACCCATATGAGATGGTTTGGGATGAGTTGCACCGCAGAGTGAAGGAAAATCAGACAACAAGTGCTCAGCATATGTGGAAACTCCTTCAAGACTGGTGGAAAAGCATTCCAGGTGAAGCTGGTTGAGAGAATGCCAAGAGTGTGTTAAGCTGTCATCAAGGCAAAGTGTGGCTGCTTTGAATAATCTAAAATATATTTTGGTTTGTTTAACACTTTTTTGGGTTACTACCTGATTCCATATGTGTTATTTCATAGTTTTGATTTATTCAATATTATTCTACAATGTAGAAAATAGTACAAATAAAGAATGTGTAGGTGTGTCCAAACTTTTGACTGGTACTGTATATGCTTGTGTTCTTGTCTGTGTGTGTACAGTATGTCTGTGTGCCTGTTTAGTATGCTAAAGGTCCATTGCAGCCGTTTTTATCTCAATATCAAATCCTTTTTGGGTAACAATTAAGTACCTTATTGAGATTGTTTTAAATTAAAATGGTCAAAATGAAACAAAAATAGCTTCTTAGCAAAGAGCAATTTCTCAAGCGAGATTTTTGCCATGACTGTCTGGCAGTGGGCTGAGTGGGGAGAGGGAAAACAAGCTGTTATTGGCAGAGAGGTTTGGAATTATCTTTCTTATTGGTCTATTAACTAATTTACCGCCTGGTGATGCCACCAGGCAGGCCAAAACATCATCCCACCAAAACAGGCAGAAATTTCAGGTGGTCTTTTGAAACAGCTTTTACACTAAAAGTGCATGATCATAATTTGCCTTATTTTCGCAGTATTATTCCCTCAGTGCAGAAATATGAAGTACAGACAAATCTAGTTTTTGACCAAACTGGACCTCATATAATAATAATATTAATAATAATAATAATAATAATAATATCAGCATCGTTGTTCGTTTGTGTTTGACTGCTGCTGTTTGTGTGTTCGGATGTATTAGCTCAGTACGTTGAAGGCCTCGTATGTGTTGATCCTGGTGTGGCTCGATGCGTGTGATGGATTGTGTTTAGTTTAAGTGAACACTCTTGCCTATCTCCCCTGCACTGCTGTAAATAAACACGGTCGTGTGGCGTGTGTGTGCGCGTGCGTCCGTATGTGCGTTCGTGCGTGTGCTGCTGCTTCGTGAGGAGAGGGCTGTACAAACAACAGCCAAACCGATGAACACAAACACACTGTGGAGAGCGGGCCCGTTTGAACTATTTTGCGAGTCAAAGCCTCACGCTCACGCTGTTTGCCACTATTATTAGCCGCATCTGACTTCCACCAAGCTGTTTCGAGGGAGAGGGACTTTCCTGGGTTTGGTGCCACGGTACCTCAAGCAATTGCACGTCAGTCTTGAAGGGATATTGTTCGAAAGCAACTCTTATAGTCAACGTGTTGCCCCTGTATCCCTGTTTCAGGTATATGGCTGTGATACGTATTCCTATACCTTTCTTTATACCGGTGGCTTTACTGTTGCTGTGTCGTGGAGCTGAGTTCTATCATAATGCAACTGTGATATGTAATCATAATGCCATGTCGCCTTGGTGTTGTGTAGTTCTTTGAGGTCTACAGTAGGTCTTTGTCAGGGTTCAGTTTCTCTGCTGTCGTGCACCGTGTTGATGTCTCATTGGTGCTCTTAGAGAGAGAGAAGGAGAGAGAGAGAAGGAGAGAGAGAGAAGGAGAGAGAGAGAGAGAGAGAAGGAGAGAGAGAAGGAGAGAGAGAGAGAGAGAGAGAGGAGAGAGAGAAGGAGAGAGAGAGAAGGAGAGAGAGAGAAGGAGAGAGAGAGAGAGAGAGAGAGAGAGAGAGAGAAGGAGAGAGAGAGAAGGAGAGAGAGAAGGAGAGAGAGAGAAGGAGAGAGAGAGAAGGAGAGAGAGAGAGAGGAGAGAGAGAGAAGGAGAGAGAGAGAAGGAGAGAGAGAGAAGGAGAGAGAGAGAGAGAGAGAGAGAGAAGGAGAGAGAGAAGGAGAGAGAGAGAAGGAGAGAGAGAAGGAGAGAGAGAGAGAGAGAGAGAAGGAGAGAGAGAGAAGGAGAGAGAGAGAAGGAGAGAGAGAGAGAGAGAGAGAGAGAGAGAGAGAGAGAGAGAGAGAGAGAGAGAGAGAGAGAGCCAGGAGGTATCAGCAGCAGCAGCACTGTGGGGTTGTTGTTGAGAATGGGGCTCGATCCTCCGCTAGACTTACGCAAGACCTTGGACGCTGCTGCAATTTGCCTTGGAGGACAACCGTGGCCAAGCAGCATTGCGTAACCGAGGGAAAGATCGAAAAAGAAACGGGGAAAGAGAGAGAAAGAGTAAGCAAAAGAATAACAACTGTTCCTCCCAACGACTTTTGGTATTGTTTACAGCAATGGGACAGGTTCCCGTGTAAGATGCTACTCTAACAGGACAGTAATAGAAGGGATTGAGCCCTAGTGCTGCTGTTAGTGGAGGGCAGTTTGGTGAATGTGTACTGCAGAGAGGCACGTTTTATGGGACTGGTGAATGTGTGATTGCGGTTTGTAATGTTATGCAATCGCCGAGCAGAGGATAGTGTATTGCTGTGTGTGTCATAGTGTTCCGAAGGTTTATGTATTCAGCGAGTAATGAGGTGAGGTATTCTCCCACTGAGTTTGGACCAGGCCACTGCTACCCAGCATGCATGCGCACCCGCTCTCTCTTGCTCGCTCTCGCTCTCTCTCTCTCATACACAGTCACATTTAAACACAAACATACACACACCGCCATGAGGTCTCTCTTTTTCTCCTTCCCTCTTACACTATTTCTCCTCGTCTTTCTCCCTCGCTGCTCTGTTATGCTGCTGCCTAGCTTGCTTGTTTTCTGGTTGCCATACAGCAACAGTGGAGAGGGACCATGTGTCTGTCTGTAGGCTGAAGCCCAAAAGCCCCTCTCATCTGAGTCTCTCTCTCTCTCTCTCTCTCTCTCTCTCTCTCTCTCTCTCTCTCTCTCTCTCTCTCTCTCTCTCTCTCTCTCTCTCTCTCTCTCTCTCTCTCTCTCTCTCTCTCTCTCTCTCTCTCTCTCTCTCTCTCTCTCTCTCTCTCTCTCTCTCTCTCTCTCTCTCTCTCTCTCTCTCTCTCTCTCTCTCTCTCTCTCTCTCTGTGTGTGTTTCTGTGTATGTGTGTATATACATTTCTGTGTGTGTGCGTGTTGGTCTGTTGCTGGGAAAGATGCCTGTGGAGACTGACAGGCCTTCGTGGAAGGGGCTTCAAAGCACCGGGTATTTTTAGTTCCCAGGGATTATGTGCAGAGTTGTTTTCAATTTGCTATTGGCAGGTGAGTGGCTGGGCGGAGGCGTCTGCAGGGAACGAGACAGGCGGGAGCTCTCTTCCGTCTCACATTCCCTCTCGCCCTTTCTGTCGTCTTTTTCCCCCTTTACTCTCACCCCCCCACTTTGCCTCTGTGATCTCCTGTCTGTCTGTCCCTGTTTCCTTCTCGACTTCTCTCTTTATCGCTGTCTCGTTGTTCTCCTATTCCATCCGATGAGTTTCACTTTCTCAGCCAGTCGCCTTTTCCTCTCCCCTCTCCTTTCCTCGACCTCTTCGTTACCATTTCTTGACGAATATTTCTCTCCTTTCTTATTGCGCATGCCTTTTTTTCTTGATTCCACACAGGATCTGTCTCTCCCGCTCACCTTTGCATTCCTCCCTTCTATCTGGTCTCTCCTCTCCGCGTCTCCGCGTCTCCTCATCTCAAATAACATTTTATTTGTCACATGCTTCGTAAACAACAGGAGTAGACTAACAGTGAAATGCTTACTTACGGGCCCTTCCCAACAAATATAGAAGAAATAACAAGGAATAAATACACAATGTGTAACAACAACTTGGCTATATACACAGGGTACCAGTACCGAGTTGACGTGCAGGGGTACGAGGTAATTGCGGTAGATACAGTGCATTCGGAAAGTATTTAGACCGTTTCACGTTTTCCACATTTTGTTACGTTACAGCCTTATTCTAAAATGGATTAAATAAAACATTTTCCTCATCAATATATACACCATAGCCCATAATGACAAAGAAAAAACAGGTTTTTAGATCATTTTTTAACCAAGCCATGAGGTCGAAGGAATTGTCCGTAGAGCTCCAAGACAGGATTGTGTCGAGGCACAGATCTGGGGAAGGGTACCAAAACATTTCTGCAGCATTGAATGTCCCCAAGAACAAAGTGGCCTCCATCATTCTTAAATTGAAGAAGTTTGGAACCACCAAGACTCTTCCTAGAGCTGGCCGCCCAGCCAAACTGAGCAATCGGGGGAGAAGGGCCTTGGTCAGGGAGGTGACCAAGAACCCAACGGTCACTCTGACAGAACTCCAGAGTTCCTCTGTGGAGTTGGGAGAAACTTCCTGAAGGACAACCATCTCTGCAGCACTCCACCAATCAGGCTTTTATGGCAGAGTGGCCAGACATAAGCCACTCCTCAGTGAAAGGCACATGACAGCCCGCTTGGAGTTTGCCAAAAGGCACCTAAACGACTTTCAGACAATGAGAAACAAGATTCTCTGGTCTGATGAAACCAAGATTGAATTCTTTGGTCTGAATGCCAAGCATCACGTCTGGAGGAAACCTGGAACCATACCTGCGGTGAAGCATGGTGGTGGCAGCATCATGCTGTGGGGATTTTTTAGCAGCAAGGACTGGGAGACTAGTCAGGATCGATGAAAAGATGAATGGAGCACAGAGAGGTCGTTGATGAAAATCTGCTCCAGATTGGTAGAAAACATTTACAGAAGCCTAAGGCATTGGGTGTTTTGGCTCTACCACATTTTAGGACATACTATTGGGCTGCAAATTTCAGAGCCCTTTTGTACTGGCTGCAGACTGATCCTACTGGCCCGAGACCACTCTGGGTCCAGATGGCGTCTGAATCGTGTAAGCCTGCTCCACTTTCTTCTGTGTTGTACTCGTCTCTCCCAGTGTCCCTGGGCAAAAGGTGTGTCAACCCAATTGTAAAGCAGTCTCTTAAAATTTGGAATCAGTTTCGTTTAGCCTTTAGCCTCCGAGGCTTTTCTCTATCAGGCCCAATCAATCAGAACATTTTATTTCCTCCATCTTTGAATGATGGGGCTTTTGGCATCTGGCACTCACTAGGCCTCTCCTCACTAGCCCAATTATTCTTTGATGATACATTTGTCTCTTTTGCTCAGCTACAGGAAATGTTCAACCTCCCCCAATCCCACTTTTTCCGCTATCTCCAGACGAGGAACTTTGTCAGAGCTAACACACCTGAATTTCCCCATAGGCCTGCGAATACAGCTGTAGAGAGCATCTTTGAGCTGAACAAACTTCCTGGGGGCGCAATTTCAGATGTATATGCAATCATACTTACAGAACCCTCCTTTGGTGCCTTTAAAGACTCGATGGGAAAAGGATTTGGGGGAAGGACTTGGGGAAGACACCTGGGAATCTGTGCTGCACAGAGTGCATTCGTCCTCTTTTATCACTAGACACAGCCTCATTCAATTCATTGTGGTTCACCGTATCCACTGATCCGGGGCCAAACTAGGAAGAATATTCTCAGATTTTGATCGTACCTGTGTCCGATGTAAAATGGAACCAACCACACTGTATCATATGTTTTGGGGCTGTCACAAAAGGTCAGGTTTCTGGGAATTCATATTTAAATGTTTCTCTGATATATATGACACTGTTATAGAGCCGTCTCACCTTACAGCACTTTTTGGAGTAATGCCCATAGGTGCCCCCCTGTCAAGAATTCAGTTGGACACTTGCTTATACAACTCTTTTAGCTAGATGACTAATACTCCAGAACTGGAAGATGGCAGTTTCCCCCATCTTATAAATATTGGGTGAGAGATGTGTTGTGCTCTCTGAAACTAGATTTTTTTTTATTCAATACACGTGGGAACCCCAAACTGTTTCATGAGGCTTGGGCTCCATTCCAGTCTTACTTTAAACAGTCCATCTCTAATGGCATTCATATTAAAGCAATAATATGTCTGTATTTGACTCCCCTGTGACTTAAGGGCTGGATGAGCATTTCTTTGTGTTTTTTTTTTTGGGGGGGGGGGGGGGGGGGGCATTAAGGTTGATGATGTGCTTATTGATTGTGACCTGCGGATGCCCTGTTCATCTTGCCCAGTCAGAGACTAAAATGTGAGCTTGTTTTGCCCTGTTTTTATTTTTATTTTGTTCGCACTTACATAAAATAAAATATATATTTTTTAAAGCATTGTCAACTTTGTTTTTGGTCCAGTGGATGGTCGGTCTGTGGCCATAACTGTCTGTGAGTGGTTGCATTTCTCCACCCCTGTCCCTTGTCTGTTTACAGGAACAATGGTGAGGTGTCTGCTCTGTCCCTGTACTACAGATTGCCCTTTAACCTTTGTAGCCTTCTGCCCGGTGTGTTTAACTTGTCTAAAGTACGGTATCTTGAAAGCTATTATTTTATTTTTATTTTTTTTATAGTTGAGTATATTATTTATATTGTTTTGTGTTGTCTTGTGTGTAAAACGGAATAAACAGAGTTACATTTTTTTAAATAAATCTGCTCCAGAGCGCTTAGGACCTCAGACTGAGGTGAAGGTTCACCTTCCAGCTGGACGACAGGAGTGGCTTCGGAACAAGTCTCTGAATGTCCTTAAGTGGCCCAGCCAGAGCCCAGACTTGAACCTGATCTAACATCTCTGGAGAAACCTGAAAATAGCTGTTCAGCGACGCTCCCCATCCAACCTGACAGAGCTTGAGAGGATCTGCAGAGAAGAATGGGAGAAACTCCCCAATGACAGGAGTGCCACGCTTGTAGCGTCATACCCAAGAAGACTCGAGGCTGCAATTGCTGTCAAAGATTCTTCAACAAAGTACTGAGTAAAGGGTCTGAATACTTATGTAAATGTGATATTTCAGTTTTTTCTTTGTAATACATTTGGGGCATTGTGTGTAGATTGATGAAAAACTATTTAATACATTTTAGAATAAGGCTGTAACGTAACAAAATGTGGAGAAAGTCAAGTGGTCTGAATACTTTCTGAATGCACTTTTAAGTACATATAGGTAGTGACTCGGCAACAGGATAGATAATAAACAGTAACTGCAGCAGTGTATGTGATGAGTCTAAAGAGTTAGTGCAAAGAGAGTGAAATGCAGATACAGGGCTCTATGCTGACTTTTTCTTTACAAGGAACACGTGTGTGCCTAAGTGGGAAAATGTAGGCTGGCACAAATAAATGTTGGAGCACAATGATAAATATTTAAGGTAATAAAGCTAGAATCCTACATTTTTCTAGGCGCACTGGTGCTCCTAAATAAAAAAAATCCAGGTTGCACAGGAAAATATTTAGGCACATATGTGAGTAAAATGGTCGCACTGTAAAGTCCTGAGATAGTCCGGGTAGCTATTTAGTTACCTACATAGCAGTCTTATGGCTACTCCTGGTAGAAGCTGTTCAGGGTCCTGTTGGTTCCGGACTCGGTGCATCGGTACCACTTGCCGGTCCAGAGTGTGTGAGAGAGAACAGACTGTCCGTGCTTAGAGGAAGCCTGGGGAATCTGAGAGCATGTCTTACAGAAGTGAGAAATGCTCCAAAGTAGGTCAAATCATTTTCCCTTCGGTCTGTCCTGGGATATCTCAGCCCTGCAAACCAATATTTGGTCTCAATTTCCATTTTCAAATGGTAAAAATTACTCTGAGGTAGCAAACAGTTGCATCCGGTAATTTTACAAAGTCATAAATCAGACGTTTTGGGGAATTTGAACAAACATTTTGATATTTTCCTCATAATTCATGGCTTGGAGGACCATTCCAACAATGAAGAAAATGAATGTCTCCTCATAAAATATATACCACTTAATGTCATATTTGATTAAAGCCACATGTTATGCCCTAAAGGTCTCCAGGCAACTCAAATGTTTTAATATTACACAAAACACCCTGTAATATCCCCCAGTGTGTGTGTGTGACTGTGTTTGCATGCGCCGTGCCAATTTAGCTGCAAAAACACTTGCAGGTGTTGTTATGGAATCCTAATAGCCTGTGCTAATACCACCGTTCTTTATTGAAACCGCAGTTTTAAGCCTGGTCCCAGATCTGCTTGTGCTGCAGAGCTAACTTCTGGTTGTTGTCATGCTAAATGTTTGGCATGACAATGATCATAGGAATTGGCAAGACAGCACACACAGATCTGGGACCAGGCAAGTTTTCTCCCGAGCAGAACCTTGTGAGTTAGGCGTTTTAACTTCAGCTGTTTTTTCACTGATTTGCACTGTTTATCATCAGGGAGTGAGGGCAGGAAAATCTACTTGTCTTCAGTGAGGGAGACGAAAGAGCTTGTTGAATGAGATTTGAATATAGTGTGTAGATCCTAAGTAAAAACTGTGCGGACATTTCTATTGGCTAACCATTAGCGAAAGGAGTCAAAGTCGAGTACCGCTGGAGCAGTGGGCTCAGCCGAAACCAGCGCAGACCAACTCCAAATGAAACAGTTTGGCCTTAAATTGTTTTTTTCTTTCTCGAAGGTCAAATGTTTGCCCACTGCAGGTGTTTCACTGAGCTGTGCCAAGCACCGTGAAGTCCCTTTCATGTAAAAAGTAAAAAAATAAATTAAAAAAAAACTCCTTCATGTCGCTCTGTAAAGTAGAAGCCAGACACAGCTTGAAACATCACTCTTTGTCAAACAGTCTGCAATTAAGGCCAGTTTTAGTGTCATTTCAGTATAAACTGAGAGAGTTTGGGCAGCTGGAGGCTAGTCTAACTTCTCTCACACACACACACACACACACACACACACACACACACACACACACACACACACACACACACACACACACACACACACACACACACACACACCACGGTGTACTGTATAAAACCTGCATGTCTGGAGTGCATTAAAGGACAGAGATGATGCTGGCTGCAGTTCTGGAACCGCTCCGGGGACAGGAAGCAAGTGGGTGGAGCCAGGGCGCAGGAAGTGTGTGTAGGGTCAGTGGAGGTCAGTGGCAGTGTGAGGAGTGAAGGACGCTGGGAGGGGTTGCATTGGTTGGCACAGGTCCCTGTGACTCTGCTGTTTAGATAACTGCACAGCAGACATTGAGCAGTTCACAGTCCTCCCGGCTCTGGAGCGTGGGAAAGATGCATATTTAATGTAATTCCCCCAAGATGAACGCTACTGGACGCTCTTCAGAGGAGGAAAGGGGGCACCGTCATACTCAGTGAATTTCATAGAATTGTAAATAGTGAAACATTAAACAAGTTATCCTTATGAGATAAAACTATACTAAATATAATCGCGTCACCAAATAACTGATAAAACTCACTGTTTTGCAATGAATGTCTACAGAAGCCTCAACAGCACCTTCTAGAGTAGCACCATGGTGTAGCTGCAACACTCACTACCGAATTCCAAACTGCCTCTGGAAGCAATGTCAGCAGAAGAACTGTTCGTTGGGAGCGTCATGTAATGGGTTTCCATGGCCGAGCACCCACACACAAGCCCAAGATCACCATGCGCAATGCCATGCGTCAGCTGGAGTGATGTAAAGCTCACTGCCATTGGACTCTGGAGCAGTGGAAACGCGAGTGATGAATCATGCTTCACCATCTGGCAGTACGACGGAGGAATATGGGTTTGGCGGATGCCAGGAGAACGCTACCTGCCCGAACGCATAGTGCCAACTGTAAAGTTTGGTGGAGGAAGAATAATAGTCTGGAGCTGTTTTTCATGGTTCGGGCCCCTTAGTTCCAGTGAAGGGAAACCTTAATGCTACAGCATACAGTGACGTTTTAGTTGATTCTGTGCTTCCAACTTTGTGGCAGCAGTTTGGGGAAGGCCTTTTCCTGTTTCAGCATGACAATTCCCCTGTGCACAAAGCAAGGTCCACACAGAAATGGTTTGTCAAAATTGGTGTGGAAGAACTTGACTGGCCTGCACAAAGCCCTGACCTCAACCCCATTGAACACCTTTGGGATGAATTGGAACGCCTACTGCGAGCTAGGCCTAATCGCCCAACATCAGTACCCAACCTCACTAATGCTCTTGTGGCTGAATGGAATCAAGTCCCCACAGCAATGTTCCAACATCTAGTGGAAAGCCTTCCCAGAAGAGTGGAGGCTGTTATAGCAGCACAAAGGGGGACCAACTCCATATTAATGCCCATGATTTTGGAGTTAGATGTTTGGTGAGCAAGTATATACAGTGCCTTCAGAAAGTATTCAGACCCCTTGACTTTTTACTAGGTTTTAGCCTTATTTTATTAAGTTACAGCCTTATTCTGAAATGTATTGAATGGTTTTTTCCCCCTCATCAATCTGCACACAATATAACATAATGGCAAAGCAAAAACAGGTTTTTAGATAATAAAAATAAACTGAAATATCACATTTACATAAGTATTCAGACCCTTTGCTCAGTGCGCAGCTATTTTCAGGTCTCTCCAGAGATGTTCTATCAGATTCAAGTCCAGGCTGGGCCACTCAAGGACATTCAGAGACTTGTCCCGAAGCCACTCCTGCTTTGTTTTGTCTGTGTGCTTAGGGTCGTTGTCCTGTTGGAAGGTGAACCTTCGCCCCAGTCTGAGGTCCTGAGCACTCTGGAGCAAATTTTCATAAAGGATCTCTCTGTTCTTTGCTCCGTTCATCTTTGCCCCGATCCGGACTAGTCTCCCAGTCGTTGACGCTGAAAAACACCAACACAACATGATGCTGCCACCATCATGCTTCACCGTAGGGCTGGTGCCAAGTTTCCTCCAGACATGCGCAGCTTCATCTTCAAATAATATTTTTGCCGAAGATTGTATCTCCGCCGGGCTGGGCAACCTGAGCCTTTGCTATCTCATGGAATTCAGGACCAAGAGTTGAATCTTGGTTTCATCAGACCAGAGATGAATCTCATCTTGTTTCTCATGGTCTGAGAGTCTTTAGGTGCCTTTTGGCAAACTCCAATCGGGCTGTCATGTGCCTTTTACTGAAGAGTAGCTTCCGTCTGACCACTCTAACATAAAGGCCTGATTGGTGGAGTGCTGCAGAGATGGTTGTCCTTCTGGAAGGTTCTCCCATCTCCACAGAGGAACTCTAGAGCTCTGTCAGAGTGACCATCAGGTTCTTGGTCATAAACCTGACCAAGGCCCTTCTACCCACGATTGCTCAGTTTGGCCAGCTCTAGGAAGAGTCTTGGTGGTTCCAAACTTCTTCCATTTAAGAATGATTGGGGAAACAGGATTCACCTGAGCTCAATTTCGAGTCTCATGGCAAAGGGTCTGAATACTTATGTAAGTAAGGTATTTCTGTTTGACATTGTAAGAAATGTACAAACATTTCTAAAAACCTGTTTTCGCTTTGTCATAATGGGGTATTGTGTGTAGATTGCTCATTATTTGTATTTATTTAATCCATTTTAGAATAAGGAAAAATATGACAAAATGTGGAAAAAGTCAAGGGGTCTGAATACTTTCCGAAGGCACTGTATATAGGTTGTAATCAATAAATGTTATAATAGGGCACATTAGATTGTCTAAGTCTTGGATGTGGCCTAATATACAAGAACCAACCCCACAACTCTGGTGTCACAGGCACCCTCTTCCAGCTAACTCAGCCATTGTAACCACACCAGCCCATTGGTGTTGCTTTAACCTGCCATGGCAATACACTGTGTCAGCAGCACAAGGTGGAGAGAGAGTCCAGCCAAGCCCAGCACACTGCCCTCTCTTTCCTCTCAGGAAGGAAGCTGATTTTTGAAGTATCCTAGGACAAATTTCTTCCTCCCCGCGCAGGAAGAAATTCCTGGTTTATTATTATGAAACAGTGTAATCCCTGAAAGATGGGCCTCGTTTTTTTCCTCCCCCAGTTGCTTGTGTGACTTGCCAAGCCATCATAACTGACTTGCCTGGTTGAAAAATGTGATAAGAAATAAATATATAAAGAGTATATGCTTGTTGTTTATTTTTGAAAAGTCCATGACAATCATTGCTTGGCTTCTGAATATACATGGGGGCAGTATAGTCTTTTTCTCCCAGCCGCACATGCCTGACTATTTTGCCATTGGCCTGTGATGTCATGGAAGTGATGAGTAATGAAGGGAATGATTAGAGGGATCAGGGGGCTGTCTATTCGCTGTGTGTGACAGCTCTCATGTGACATCAGGCTCCCCTCTGGGAGGAAAGGGGGAAGAAGGGAGGCCTTGGTCTGGTTAGTGAAAGTATAGTGCAACCCCTCTAACCAGCCTCCTCACCCCCTCCCAATGAGCCTGCGCTTGGTGTGTTCCGTTCCGTGTGTGACATCACCACTGCCTCCTCGCTTCTCAATCCCCTGAATGAGCCCGGGTGCAGTGCACACAGGCAGACCACAGCGGCGCCAGTTGTGGTGGATCATTTTGCTGTCACGTTCGTATAAATCAGTGTTACCGTGGTCGGACTCTCTCTCTCTCTCTGCCACTGAACCTCATGTCAACCAGTGGTTGGCTTATTGAGTCACCCAGAATTCCCCAGTTGACTTGAGGGAGGATGTATTACTGTATTGTGTGTGTGTGTGCGTGCGTGCGTGCGTGCGTGCGTGCGTGCGTGCGTGCGTGTCTGTCTGCTTGACTGTTTATGTTTTGTTGAGTAAAATGACCTATTGTGCAGTAGTTGTGTGTGACAGAGCATTCCATATGTATATAACGGATATACAGTAGCTTTGTGTGAGTGCGTGCTTGCGTGTGTTTGTTTAGTTTATTACGATCCCCATTAGTTACTGTACATGCAGCAGCTACTGTTCCTGGGGTCCATAAAACGTACAAATACATAACGAAGTACAGAACAGTTATAGACAAGAACAACACAAGATATCACATGAAATTATATATAAAAAAAATATTAAATAAAGGTTATATAGGAAAGACACATGGAGACAACAAAAAATACTATTTACACACTATTCATATATTCATATTCTTACATACAGTACAGTTAAATTGCATCTTTAGAAAGAGGAGGTGCTGTGATACACCATGTATTTTTAATCCATTTTTTATAAAAGCTAAATTGGCGTTTTGCTTGAGTAACATCTGGTGGCAGTGCATTCCACGATGACATGGCTCTATACATAACTGAGCAATGCATTAAATCTGTTTTTGGTTTGGGTACCGTGAAGAAACCCGTTGTGGCGTGTCGGGTGAGGTATGTACTCTACCAGTCAAAAGTTTTAGACCACCTACTCATTTAAGGGTTTTTCTTTATTTTCACTATTTTCTACATTGTAGAATAATAGTGAAGACATAAACACTATGAAATAACACATGGAATCATGTAGTAACCAAAAAAGTGTTAAACAAATCAAAATATATTTAATATTTGAGATTCTTCAAATAGTCACCCTTTTCTTTGATGACAGCTTTGCACACACTTGGCATTCTCTCAACCAGCTTCACCTGGAATGCTTTTCCAACAGCCTTGAAGGAGTTCCCACATATGCTGAGCACTTTTCCCTCACTCTGTGGTCCGACTCATCCCAAACCATCTCAATTTGGTTGAGGTCGGGTGATTGTGGGAGCCAGGTCATCTGATGCAGCACTCCACCACTCTCCTTCTTGGTCAAATAACCCTTACACAGCCTGGAGGTGTTTTGGGTCATTGTCCTATTGAAAAACAAATGATACTCCCACTAAGCCCAAACCAGATGGTATGGCGTATCGCTGCAGAATGCTGTGGTAGCCATGCTGGTCAAGTGTGCCTTGAATTCTAAATAAATAACAGACAGTGTCACCAGCAAAGCACCCCCACATCATAACACCTCCTCCTCCATGCTTTACGGTGGGAAATACACATCATCCATTCACCCACATCGCATCTCACAAAGACACGGCGGTTGGAACCAAAAATCGCAAATTTGGACTCCAGACCAAAGAACACATTTCCACCAGTCTAATGTCCATTTCTGGTGTTTCTTGGCCCAAGCAAGTTTCTTCTTCTTATTGGTGTCTTTTAGTAGTGGTTTATTTGCAGCAATTCGACCACGAAGGTCTGATTCACACAGTCTCCTCTGAACAATTGATGTTGAGATGTGTCTGTTACTTGAACTCTGTGAAGCATTTATTTGGGCTGCAATTTCTGAGGTTGTTAACTCTAATGAACTTATCCTCTGCAGCGGAGGTAACTCTGGGTCTTCCATTCCTGTGGTGATCCTCATGAGAGCCAGTTTCATCATAGCGCTTGATGGTTTTTGCAACTGCACTTGAAGAAACTTTCAAAGTTCTTGAAATGTTCCTTATTGACTGAGCTTCATGTCTTAAAGTAATGATGGACTATCGTTTCTCTTTGCTTATTTGAGCTGTTCTTGCCATAATATGAAATTGGTCTTTTACCAAATAGGGCTATCTTCTGTATACCCCCATACCTTCTCACAACACAACTGATTGGCTCAAATGCATTAAGATGGAAAGAAATTCCACAAATAAAATTTTATGAAGGCACACCTGTTAATTGAAATGCATTCCAGGTGACTACCTCATGAAGCTGGTTGAGATAATGCCAAGAGTGTGCAAAGCTGTCATCAAGGCAAAGGGGTGGCTATTTGAAGAATCTCAAATATAAAGTATATTTTGATTTGTTTAACACTTTTTTAGTTACTACAGGACTCCATATGTGTTATTTCATCGTTTTGCTGTGCTCAATATTATTCTACAATGTAGAAAAAAGTCAAAATAAAGAAAAACCCTTGAACGAGTAGGTGGCCTAAAACTTTTGACTGGTAGTATATGTCTGTTTGAAAGTGTATGCAAATAGATTGTATGTGTGCGAATGGATATCCAGACCTGTACATTAGGTGAGTGTGTGTTCATTGTGGTTAGTCCAGCTGCACTATTTCCTGTGCCCTCAGTCAATGCTGCCAGTGTTGTGTTAAGCACAGCGTCATCATTTATGAGGCAGCACTGCTGTGTAGAAGTTACACACTGCCTTCAGCTGGCCCATTGGGACTTGGAAGTGTGACTTTCTCTGTTGACGGATGGGAAGGAAGCGAGCAAGAGCGTAGTTCGTCTTGGCTCATCTGACTCTCTGGTCACACAGAGAAGGGTTAGTGTTGGCGCGCCCAGACCATTGGTCACTGGCGCAACACCGAGAGAGACAAAATGAGAGAGAGACAAAAGATTGATAGGCTGATCAAATAAAAGACAGGATCTGCTCTGAAACGTGACCCTGGGACGGGTATTTGGTAGGTGCCTGGGAGAGACCTGAATGGGTATCTCACTAAGAAGGTCAAAGGTCACATTACACAAGAGCATTGTCGCAGCTTTGTGTTTAACACTGACACAAACCGCACACACACACAAGCTATTATAATCCAACTAATTTATCTCAGTGTTGAGTAAATGCTATTTTGTCTGTAGTTGTCCTTTAAGGTCTGGCTCCAACTACAACTGCTTAGCAGTTCCTCTCCCCCTTCTCTCCCTCCTGTCTTGATGGCCGTTGCGGTTGTATACTCTCTTTAAACAAACCATGGTGGCTGGCTAATCCTGGGCTTCTGCCTAACGTTGCAGCCATCAATTTAAGGCTCCGGGCCTCCTAATACACCGTGGTGTAGGGAACTGTCAAACACACACCACCGCACACATGGTTCCCGGCATTACGTGTTTTGCGTTACTTTCTGCGCCCAAGCACGGCTGTCAGGCGCACCACTACACACAATGTTGTCAGTGCTAAGTGTGTCACCCGGTTCTACTGTGTAAGCTTCTGTCAAACACACGCTTCCACCACACATGGTTTTGAGTTGTGTGTGAGCGTTACAGTACTACTGTGCAGGTCCCGTATCAGATACTTACACAGAGCTACACACATGTTCGGGAGTATTCGGTGAGCGTTACCATAGTACCGGGTTCCTATAGGAACCATATGAACTGCAGCATTACCCCTAAGTGACCCTCGCGAGAGACAGGGAGATGTGTGTGTCTTAACATTGCAAGTGAGCGAATGGCATCGATTCTAATCTGGTGGGTGAGCCATTTTGATAACTGCTGTGGTTTCTCATAGAGAAACGATGAGAATTTGACCATTCTTTGCCTTTTTATGACCGCTCAACTGAACACAGTGAGTGGGAAAGAGTGGGGAAGAGTAAAAGTAGGGAAGAATTTCCACCCTGTCAGCCATCACATTTGGATTGGTCTTGTCTTCACACACACAAACAAAATTGTCAGTCGTGTTGCTAAACTCCGTCCTCCGTCCTCCTTCCTGTGTTTCAGATGTCATCTCTCCCACGCACTACAACCCGTACTACAGACGGCTCACCTTCGACGTGACCTCCATGGAGAAGAATGCCTCGAACCTGGTCAAGGCTGAGCTACGCGTCTTCCGCCTCCAGAACCCCGAGGCCCGCGTGTCTGAACAGAGGATTGAACTGTACCAGGTAAACCTCCCTTCTGTCCTCATCTCTAACCACGTTTCCATTCAACCTTTTTTTATTTTCTTAGTAAAAACATTTTGAACCCCCTTTTTCTCCCCAATTTTGATCGTTTTTTCCCCAATTTTGACTTTCGTTCTTGATTAATGAAAACATTCTTGGCAAATGCTTTCGCTTTCGCTCGTCTTGCGCCGGTCCAAGAATTTCACCTCTAGCGGCACAATACGAATGCCCCCGGCCGTCCCTCTTAATCATGGCCCCAGTTCAGAAGAAAAACCCACAAAATAGAACCAGAGTCATTAGGTTATTTGTGAGTGGAGAGAGGAGTGTGGAATGCAGAGCGGTGATTTAGACCCGGTGCTGAGACTCCGGGGGCTGCGCTCCGTCCCAGCGTCTACTGCCTCCACACGGTGCGGGACCGTCGGCACCAGCCCATTCTCAGGGCGTGGTAGTGTTTATGTCCAGCAACAGGGGAATGACAGGTGGCTTAAACACAGCTCAACATGGAGGATTTTCTCACGCGAACACAGGCATATGAGGGAGGACAGATAGAGCCGGTGCAACCAGGGAGTTTCTCCAAGGAGATCAACTGATAACCTTCAGTAATACATTCAAGTCGTGCTGTACATGAACTGGACACCCAAAACATTACACTGACGTGTGTAGTTCCACACACATTCAGATACAGAGTGGAATTGAGCCGATACATGATGATGTATGTCTCAGAGATACAGTGTTACTATACATTAACTACTAGGAAGGTTCTCCCTTTGCCATGACTGTTGAGGAGTGATCGGGCCCTGAGATGGTCCACTCGCCAGGGCCTAGTGAAGACTAGCCAGGGCCTAGAGGAAAGATATCATGGGCTACGTTGAAGTAAGTGACCATCCAGGTAGATGGGCTCCCATGTCTGTCTCTCATCTCAAGGGTTTGTAAGCAATTGGCCCCAGTCTCTGTAGGCTTACTTTTCAGAGATTGTGACTAGTCTCAACCTCTCTTTCCTTTTTTTCTCTCACTCTCACTCTGCCTCTCTCTCACCTTTCCCCTACCTCTTCTCCCCCCCTCTCTCGCGTCTCTCGTCAGGCCTCCCTGTAGCAGCAGTAGATCTCAGTGGTGTAGCAGACAGTGGTGGAGTAGAGGAGCAGTGTTTCTAAGGAGAGCGTGGCCCAACATAAATACATGGTTGTGAAGGACAGCAGAATAACAACGCTCTGTCCGGCATCTGTTTCTGGCCCAGCTCGGCTCCTCCTAGACCTGCTCAACCGATCAGGGAGAGAACAGTCTTGGAGACTGGGGGGGGGGGGGGGGGGGGGGGGGGGGGGGGACCACTACTAGACCCGAGTAACTGAACCAGGAGCGACTTCTGGGACTCTTACCGGAATTTCCCTCCAGGTTGTTCTCATACGTAGGACATGTGTTGTTTCCACAGATTTTGAGTCACAAGGACCTGGCGTCCCCGACGCAGCGCTACATTGACAGCAAGGTGGTGCGCACGCGCGCGGAGGGGGAGTGGCTGTCTTTTGACGTGACAGAGGCAGTCAGTGAATGGTTGCTTCACAGAGGTAGGACGCAGAGGTTTGGACTTCCTATACTACACTGATCGTACACGAGGCTGAAATCTCATTGGCCTGTTGTATATGAACCATCCTGTCTATTTTCCCCCCCCCCCAGACAGAAACAGTGGATTCAAGATCAGCTTGCACTGTCCGTGCTGCACGTTTGTGCCCTCAAACAACTACATCATCCCCAATAAGAGTGAGGAGCTGGAAACCCGCTTTGCAGGTATGTATTGGACAGTCTATGTGTGTTACTCTACAGGCATACAGATGCTATCTTAATTTGACTAGTTTCTCACAGCAGGAAAATAATCCTGCAGTAAAAGGAAATGTGAATTATTATAGACATTTTTCTGAAAATCAAGTCTCAAATCTTTGGGTGGAATTGAAAAGCTTTCGAAGCCTTGACCACTACGGTTTGCATTTCCTGCACCGCAGGAACACTTTCTGTGACAACAGAGTGCTCAAATAAAGATAGAATATCTGTATATTGAGAGATAAGTACATTGTATTTTACGTTCATTCATATGTAGCTAACTGACATGAATAGTTATGCAACAATGTGTTGGGCAAGGGTGAATAAGAAGTGCAGTAGTGCAGTTTCCCCGAACTTGATTTGACAGTGTGTGAACGTGATGGATTTTGATGATATATGTATGTGTGTGATTGACAGGTATAGATGACAGCTTCCACCACAGCGGAGACCTGAAGGTGTATAGGAAGCGGCGCCACAGCGCCCAGGCTCCACACCTGCTCATGATGCTGCTGCCCTCCTACCGCCTGGAGTCCCAGCACAAGAGCCACCGCACCAAACGAGCCCTGGACGCTGCCTTCTGCTCCAGGTACTGACCCATAATGACCCCTACTGACCCCACTGATCCTCACATGACCCCGGCACCACTCTGCTGGCGGGAACTCAACACACACACACACACACACAGAAGCATGTGCGCATGCACACTCACAGCTAATAGATACTGTACACACCTAGTAAATAGTTAGCTTCTCTGTCAGCAGCTCACCCTCTCAGTGACACACACACACTTGGCAGTTGTGCTTATTGCAGAACTCTCTCTGCTCACAGCTCTGCATGTATTCACGCTCTCTTACACACACACACACACACACACACACGTGTGGCTAACACAGAACCGTATCCATCCCTCACTCCTAACTCTCTCTGTCTTCCTACGCACAGAAATGTCCAGGATAACTGCTGCTTGCGTTCGCTCTACATCGACTTCAAGAAGGATCTGGGCTGGAGGTGGATCCATGAGCCCAAGGGCTACAATGCTAATTTCTGCGCCGGGGCCTGTCCCTATCTATGGAGCGCTGACACCCAGCATTCCAAGGTGAGAAGTCAAGGGTCAAAGGTTAAATAATCCAAAGGGATTGGTTCAGAGCCAGCAGAGGTCAGAGTGGTAGTAGAGAAGTGGTGAGAGTAGCAGTGTGGAGAAGTGGTCATTGTGGCAGCGTTGTGCAGTGGAGTTCTTCTGTAGATCGTCTCATTCCTATTTTTTTGTTTTTTCATAGTTTCAAAGCAGCACTGGTCAAAGCCCATTGCCTTTGTCAACGTCAAGCCTCATACTTGACCTCTGTGTGTGATTCTTCGCTTCAGGTGCTAGGCCTGTACAACACCATCAACCCGGAGGCGTCGGCATCGCCCTGCTGTGTGTCTCAGGATCTGGAACCTCTCACCATCCTCTACTACATCGGCAAGACCCCCAAGATAGAGCAGCTCTCCAACATGATCGTCAAGTCCTGCAAGTGCAGCTAGGAACTGTGCCTATTCAGTCACACACACACACACACATGGATACACACACATTCAGTCACACACACATGCATACACACGTGTATGCACCCACCCACCCACCCACCCACACATATAAATACACATACTGTACATATACACATACACACATTCATCAACAAACACATACTGTTCATTCACACAGTCAGTCACACTATTACTTTCCTGCACTATTGTACAGACATATTTGATTTCCTACAAGCACAAGTGGAAAAGGTGCTGAGCAGATCTAGGTACAGAAAACAGGTCTCCCGAAAACATCCATGCGCGCGCACACACACACACACACACACACACACACACACACACACACACACACACACACACACACACACACACACACACACACACACACACACACACACACACACACACACACACGCAGCTGTGGCTTTTGTACAGGTGTGCCTGTGTTTTTGTGTTTAGAAGGGCCCTGTTAACATGCCTCACCTCACACACTTGTCACACAAAGACGCAAGAGTACGGCAAACACTGGAAAAAAGTATACGTGTCTATATGTGAAATTATACGTCTGAGAAACAAAGACCGACCCGCCCCCCGGTTTCAACATTCAAAGCAAGCCATCTCCTTGATTTTGTTTGTCTCGTTTTGCATCCCTTTGAAACTATTGTAATTTTATATTTTGTTTAGATTTTTGATAATTGTATTGCCTATTTAATATCCAGTGTTTTACGGTTAGCACCCAACGCGTGGCGGATGAATCCACTTCCCAATGTCAGTTTACTAATATGTTATAACATAGTAATGTTATAATCGCGTCCCATATGCTGTTTATATGTGCTGTAACAGCCACTTAAGGCAGAAAGAGGCGAGGAGACTGTAAGAGAGAGACAGAGAACAAAATAAAATAAACACACCTAGCATGCCTACCTTTTCAACAGACTCATCCTCACACAGGCATACTCATAAAGAACACACACATACACACATCCCAAACCCTGCAGCAGGCAACATATTCAATCTCTGCTGGAATGAACAGTCCTGACATTTTGATAACAAAAAAAAACAAAACAAGAAAAGTGTCCCAAAGTAATGTTGAGCTCTGTTTACCTTGTGCATTGAATCTTGAATGCTTTAGGGAGCCCAACAGTGATTCCATCAACCACACAAGGTATGTCATCATAAACACACGTTTAAGACTTCTGTGGGTATGTTGGATCGTTCTGAGTAGAACAGGGCTGTCGTTGTCTATATGATGCAGTGGTATGGGAATGTGGAAGTATGTTAGCTAGGGAGGTATAGTAGTGTTGTGGTGACAATTAGAGAGAAGGGATACGATAGGGGAGAATGGACAGTAGATGTGACCTGGTTCAGAGATTATCCATGAACCTTTGTGACCATTCCATTAGGTCTGAGGTTACTTTAGGTCAGAGGTCAAAAGGTCATATTTACAGGTGTGCAGTAGTTGTTATGGACACCGGCAATGTATCTGCTCATTTGCATCCGAAAAGCTTCGTCTCGCCCGCCTCCCTCAAAGTGTAAAGCCATTATTCAGTCATAGGTTTTTGTCCTTTGTAGGAATAAAAAATAGTTGGACACGAAGAATTGCACTGACGCTATTTTGATTCAGTTTTTTATTTTTGTATTTTTTAATAGTCGTTACTTCCCCCTTATTAAATGAGGAGTGTTGATGATGTGACTCAGAGCAGGAAGTGTAGGTGACACTACCCCGCCCCTAACCCCACCCACCTTTGGGCAACCGCGCCAGTGGACTTCCTGGAAAACCAGGAAGAGGAGCGAGGCACCAATATTGTCATGATAGAGCTATTCTTTTTCGTTGTTGTTGTTTATGATGATTATGTTTTTGTTGTTGTTGACCCACTATGATGTATTGTAACACATTATTGTTGTTGTACTCTAGTGGTAAATAAATTATTTAAATTACAAGGGAATAACGCAATTCGCCTTTTCTTTTTGCTGTTAATCTGTGTTAATCGAAGCGTGATGTTACATAAATGTTATCAAACCTTGAGAGAGATGTTGAGAAAGAAGATTCAAAAACAGATTTATTTGCCACTTCCATTGAGCAAAACAATAACAGTATGATTTTCTTATGCTGCATGTGTGGGCTGTCATTTTCATCTCCAACACAAGCACTGAATGCATCTCCCTCTATTTCTTACTGCGAAAAGCTATGGAGGTAAGCTAGAATGGCACGCTGTTAGTACTCCATGAATATACATTTACAGTATTTGTCAGAGTTGAATAACTCTCCAGAAGAGTAACTGCCAGAGATGGACTCAGAAGGGAACGAAAGGGAGTCTGCAGATGAGGAGGGAAAAAGCGGGAGTGTGTGCACAGATAGGGTGCAGGAAAGGAAAGAGAGATGGACGGAGTATGAGCAGTATTAAAAAGACGTGGGAGGTTTGAGTCAGTTCGTTCTGGTATGACGCTTCTCACCTTGAGAGTGAGAGGGAGACAGGCAGGCTGCCCAGGTAGAAATATGACATTGCAGATATCCAAGTAACCGCTGAGATAAATAAAGACAGTGTGGTCCTAGGCAGAGCTGGACTTTCTGTGTGGTAACTAAGGAAGACACACACGCACACACCCTCTAGGCCAACCTAGTGCCCGGCTCCACTCTAAAGACATCTTGCCCCTCATAAAACATGTCTCAACATCTCTGCTGGACCCAACGAGACTCTGGTATCATCTGAGCCAATGGGGGGTCAGTTTTATTCTCAAATGATCAAGTTGGATACGGCTGCAATGTTCAACACATCGTTCTCAATGCATTTTATTCACGCTTTGAAAACCACAACATCGAGCCGGGCGTGAGGGCCGTCACCGACCCAGAGGACTGGGTGATCTCGCTCTCCAAGGACGACATGAGTAAGGTCTTTAATCAGGTCAACACCCGCAAGGCCGCGGACCCCGACAGTATTCCAGGGCGCGTTCTCAGAGCATGCGCAGAACAGCTGGGAGGCATATATATTCACGGTCATTTTAAACCTCTCCTTGTCTGTAATCCCCACACGTTTTAAGATGATCACAGTCATCCCTGTTCTTAAGAACTCTAAGGCTTCATGCCACAATGATTACCGCCCTGTAGCACTCACTTCTGTAATCATGAGGTGCTTTGAGAGACTGGTTATGGCACACATTAACTCCACCATCCCAGACATCCTAGACCCACTCCAATTTGCATACACCCCAACAGATCCATAGATGACGCATTTGAAGTTGCTCTCCATGGTGCCCTCACCCACCTAGATAAGAGGAATACCCATGTGAGAATGACATTTTGGGCAAAAAGGGAAACTCCGCTCCATCATTCATTGAATCAGATGGTTTCTTTGTCACAAAACCCACTGATATTGCTTTAAAATTGCCAAGAAACTGAATATCTTGTACAACGCTGTGTATTACTGCCTTCATAGAACAGCGCAAACTGGTTCTAACCCGAATAGAAAGAGGAGTGGAAGAACCCAGTACACAACTGAGCAAGACGACAAGTACATTAGAGTGTCTAGTTTGAGAAACAGACGCCTCACAAGTCCTCAACTGGCAGCTTCATTAAATAGTACCCGCAAAACACCAGTCTCAACGTCAACAGTGAAGGGGCGACTCCGGGATGCTGAACGTCTAGGCAGAGTTCCTCTGTCCAGTGTCTGTGTTCTTTTGCCACACCTTAATGTTTTATTTTCACTGTCCAGTCTGAGATTTGGCTTTTCTTTGCAACTCTGCCTAGAAGGCCAGCATCCTGGAGTCGCCTCTTCAGTTTCTTGGCAATTTCTCGCATGGAATAGCCTTCATTTCTCAGAACAAGAATAGACTGACAAGTTTCAGAAGAAAGTTCTTTGTTTCTGGACATTTTGAGCCTGTAATCGAACCCCCAAATGCTGATGCTCCAGATACTCAACTAGTCTAAAGAAGGCCAGTTTTATTGCTTCTTTAATCAGGACAACAGTTTTCAGCTGTGCTAACAAAATTGCAAAAGGGTTTTCTAATGATCAATTAGCCTTTTTAAATGATAAACTTGGATTAGCTAACATACAGTAACGTGCCATTGGAACACAGGAGTGATGGTTGCTGATAATGTCACGACTTTCGCCGAAGTCGGTCCCTCTCCTTGTTCGGGCAGCGTTCGGCGGTCGAAGTCACCGGCCTTCTAGCTATCGCCAATCCACTTTTCATTTTCCATTTGTTTTGTCTTTGTCTTACACACCTGGTTTCAATTCCCCAATTACTTGTTCATTATTTAACCCTCTGTTCCCCCATGTCTGTTTGTGAGTAATTGTTTGTATGTAGTTAAGGTCCGTTAATGTGGGCCCTCCTTTTTGTATTGCATTTGTATATTTCGAGTAAAGTACGTTTATTTACTAATATCTGCTGTCCTGCGCCTGACTCCTCTACACCAGCTACACACAGACCTCATTACAGAATTACTCACCTTAAGAATTAAGTCAGCAGGAGCAGACGCCCTCCCTGTGAACGTAGAGGAGTGCGTCCAGCAGCACGCGACCATGTTGCAACGTCTGAGCACCGCCATGGATCACGTGCTGCAAACGATGGATTGTTGGGAGAGAGGAGGAGGTCGTCCAGCGCCTCCACCAGCCCATCTACAGCAGGCCCCACTGTCCACCCCTCCTTCACCCGGTCCCAGCGGGATTCGGCTCGCACTCCCGAGGGAGGATCCGGAAGTACAAAGCGAAATCCTGCACGCTCCTTGTCCCCTGCCTCAAGTGGAACAGACGTTCACCCGCCGCTCGACCCTCAGGCGGGTGGTCGAAAACTGCCCGAAAGCTGCGGGTGAACTCTGCGTAATGGTCCATGCCGTATGGAGTGAAGGAGACACGGCGTTGGCCCACTCCAGGGCTTTGCCTGAGAGGTAGGAGACGAGGGCGGACACGCTCTCACATCCCGAAGGAGCCGGGTGGACGATCGCCAGGTAAAGCTCCAGCTGGAGTAGGAACCCCTGGCATCCGGCAACCGTCCCATCATACTCCCTCGGGAGTGCGAGCCGAATCCCATTGGGACCGGGTGAAGGAGGGGTGGACAGTGGGGCCTGCTGTAGTTGGGCTGGTGGAGGCGCTGGACGACCTCCTCCTCTCTCCCAACGATCCATCGTTTGCAGCACGTGATCCATGGCGGTGCCCAGACGTTGCAACATGGTCGCGTGCTGCTGGACGCGCTCCTCTACGTTAATTCTGCTGACTTAATTCTTAAGGTGAGTAATTCTGTAATGAGGTCTGTGTGTAGCTGGTGTAGAGGAGTCAGGCGCAGGACAGCAGATATGAGTAAATAAACGTACTTTACTCAAAATATACAACGTTCTTCTGTAAGAAGAAGGCGACTCAATTACCACCTCATCAACGGGGGGATTGTGCGATAAATCTCCTGGTAGACGCAGCACTTCCCAGGAGTCACATGTATCCTCTGTCACTATGGAAACATATGTCGCCGAATCCCTGGGGCAGGGATACATTCGGCCCTCCACTTCACCTGCCTCCTCGAGCTTATTTTTTGTGAAGAAGAAGGATGGAGGTCTGCGCCCGTGCATTGACTATCGAGGTATCAATCAGATCACTGTGAGGTACAGCTACACGCCGCCTCTCATCGCCAGTGCGATCGAGCCAATGCAGAGGGCGCGCTTCTTCACAAAATTGGATCTCAGGAGCGCTTACAACCTGGTGCGTATCCGGGAGGGGGGCGAGTGGAAGACGGCATTTAGTACCACCTCAGGGCACTATGAGTACCTCGTCATGCCGTACGGGTTGATGAATGCTCCATCAGTCTTCCAGGCCTTTGTTGATGAGATTGTCCGGGACCTGCATGGGCAGGGTGTAGTGGTATATATCGACGACATTCTGATATACTCCGCTACACGTGCCGAGCATGTGTCCCTGGTGCGCAGGGTGCTTGGTCAACTGTTGGAACATGACCTGTACGTCAAGGCTGAGAAATGTCTGTTCTTCCAACAGTCCGTCTCCTTCCACGTCAGGGGTGGAGATGGAGAGTGACCGCATTTCAGCCGTGCGTAATTGGCTGACTCCCACCACGGTAAAGGAAGTGCAGCGGTTTCTAGGGTTTGCCAACTACTACCGGAGGTTTATCCGGGGTTTTGGGCAGGTAGCAGCTCCCATTACCTCACTGCTGAAGGGGGGACCGGTGCGGCTGCGGTGGTCGGCTGAGGCGGACAGGGCTTTTGGTCACCTGAAGGCTCTGTTTACCTCGGCTCCTGTGCTGGCTCATCCGGATCCCTCTTTGGCGTTCATAGTGGAGGTGGACGCGTCCGAGGCTGGGATAGGAGCCGTGCTCTCTTAACGCTCGGGCACACCACCAAAGCTCCGCCCCTGTGCTTTCTTTTCGAAGAAGCTCAGCCCGGCGGAGCGAAACTATGATGTGGGGGGCCGGGAGCTGTTGGCTGTTGTCAAGGCTCTGAAGGCATGGGGACATTGTCTTGAGGGGGCTAAACAACCTTTTCTCATCTGGACTGACCACTGCAATCTGGAGTACATCCGGGCGGCGAGGAGACTGAACCCTCGCCAGGCAAGGTGGGCCATGTCCTTTACCCATTTTGTTTTCACTCTGTCCTACAGACCAGGTTACCAGAATGCTAAGGCAGACGCACTGTCCTGGATGTATGACACAGAGGAGCGGTCCATGGATCACACTCCCATACTTCCGGCCTCTTGCCTGGTGGCACCGGTGGTGTGGGAGCTGGATGCGGACTCCCTCCCAGTGTCCAGCTGGGCGCCTGTACGTTCTGTCTGCTGTCCGCGACCGTTTGATCTATTGGGGCCACACGTCACCCTCCTCTGGTCACCTTGGCATCGGTCGGGCGGTGCGTTGCCTTAGTGGGAAGTACTGGTGGTCCACCTTGGCCAAGGACGTGAGGGTTTATGTTTCCTCCTGCTCGGTGTGCGCCCAGTGCAAGATCCCAGGCACCTGCCTAGAGGGAAGTTACAACCCCTACCCGTTCCACAACGGCCGTGGTCACACCTGTCGGTGGACTTCCTGATGGGTCTTCCTCCCTCACAGGGCAACACCACGATCCTGGTCGTTGTGGATCGGTTTTCTAAGTCCTGCCGTCTCCTCCCTTTGCCCGGTCTCCCTACGGCCCTACAGACTGCGGAGGCCCTGTTCACTCACGTCTTCTGGCACTACGGGTACCTGAGGACATAGTCTCTGATCGGGGTCCCCAGTTCACGTCCAGGTTCTGGAGAGCATTCATGGAATGTCTGGGGGTCTCGGTCAGCCTCACCTCAGGTTTTCACCCCGAGAGTAACGGGCAGGTGGAGAGAGTAAACCAGGATGTGGGTAGGTTTCTGTGGTCATATCGCCAGGACCGGCCGGGGGAGTGGGCGGCGTTCATCCCCTGGGCAGAGATGGCCCAAAACTCACTCCGCCACTCCTCCACTAACCTCTCTCCCTTCCAGTGCGTACTGGAGACTGTATCAGCCGGTTCTGGCACCTTGGCATCAGAACCAGATCGAAGCTCCTGCGGTGAACGAGTGGTTTAAGCGCTCGGAGGAGACCTGGGACGTCGCCCATGTGCACCTGCAACGAGCCGTGAGGCGGCAAAAGGCGAGCGCCGATCGTCACCGCAGTGAGGCCCAGGTGTTCGCACCGGGGGACCGGGTCTGTCTCTCGACCCGAAACCTGCCCCTCCGCCTGCCCTGCCGGAAGCTGGGTCCGCGGTTTGTGGGGCCATTCAAAGTCCTGAGGAGACTGAACGAGGTATGCTACTGGTTACAGCTTCCCCCAGATTACCATATTAATCCCTCGTTCCATGTGTCTCTCCTCAGGCCGGTGGTGGCTGGTCCACTCCAGGAATCTTAGGTGCAGGAGGTTCCTCCGCCCCCTCTGGACATCAAGGGGGCCCCGGCGTATACTGTTCGAGCCATCCTGGACTCGAGGCATCAGGCGAGGGGCCTTCAGTACCTCATAAAGTGGGAGGGGTACGGTCCAGAGGAGAGATGCTGGGTGCCGGGGGAGGACGTATTGGACCCTTCGTTGCTGTGGGATTTCCACCGTCTCCATCCGGATCGCCCTGCGCCTTGTCCTCCGGGTCGTCCCCGAGGTTGGTGTCGGCGCGCTGCTGGAGCCGCGCATCAAGGGGGGGTACTGTCACGAAGTCGGTCCCTCTCCTTGTTCGGGCGGCGTTCGGCGGTCGACGTTACCGGCCTTCTAGCCATCGCCGATCCACTTTTCATTTTCCATTTGTTTTGTCTTTGTCTTACACACCTGGTTTCAATTCCCCAATTACTTGTTCATTGTTCAACCCTCTGTTCCACCATGTCTGTTAGTGAGTAATTGTTTGTATGTAGTAAGGTCCGTTAATGTGGGCCCTCCTTTTTGTATTGCATTTGTATATTTCGAGTAAAGTACGTTTATTTACTAATATCTGCTGTCCTGCGCCTGACTCCTCTACACCAGCTACAAACAGACCTCATTACAGATAATGAGCCTCTGTACGCCTATGTAGATATTCCATAAAAAATCTGCCATTTCCAGTTACAATTGTCATTTACAACATTAACAATTTCTACACTGTATTTCTGATCAATTTGATGTTATTTTAAATGAACAAAACATGTGCTTTTCTTTCAAAAACAAGGACATTTCTAAGTGACCCCAAACTTTTTAACAGTAGTGTATGTGTTCTTGCTTTACACCCCCTGCTATATTGTGAATAAAGAGTTGCCTGTCTAACACAACACAGATTGTTCTTTAATGGAAGTCTCACCAACCAAATCCAGGTAGAATCAGGAATTCCCCAGGGCAGCTGTCAAGGCCCCTTACTTATTTCAATCTTTACTAATGAGTAAAGCCAGTGTGTATGTGGATGACACTATACACGTCAGTTACCACATTGACTGAAATGACAGCAACACTTAACAAAGAGCTGCAGTTAGTTGAATGGGTGGCAAGGAATAAGTTAGTCCTAAATATTTCAAAAATACTGTATTTAGGACAAATCATTCACTAAAACCTAAACTTCAACTAAATCTTGTAATTAATAATGTGGAAATTGAGCAAGTTGAGGAGACTAAACTGCTTGGATTAACCCTGGATTGTAAAACTGGCATGGTCAAAACATATTGATACAACAGTAACTAGGATGGGGAGAAGTATGTCTATAATAAAGCACTGCTCTGCATTCTTAACAACACTATCAACAAAGCAGGTCCTACAGGCCCTAGTTTTATCACACCTTGACTACTGTTCAGTCGTGTGGTCAGGTGCCACAAAGAGGGACTTAGGAAATTGCAATTGGTTCAGAACAGGGCAGCATAGCTGGCCCTTGGATGTACACAGAGAGCTAACATTAATAATATGCACGTCAATCTCTCCTGGCTCAAAGTTGAGGAGAGATTGACCTCATCACTACTTGAATTTTTCAGAGGTATTGACATGTTGAATGCTCAAGACCACACAAAACATGCCACCAGAGGTCTCTTCACAGTCCCCAAGTCCAGAATAGACTATGGGAGGTGCATAGTACTACATAGAGCCATGAACTCTATTCCAAATCAAGTAACTCATGCCAGCAGTAAAATTGTATTTAAAAAAACAGCTAAAAATACACCTTACGGAACAGAGGGGACTGGGAAGCAACACAAACATTAACACATGCATACAAACACACAACAACATATGCACTATACACACATGTACACATGGATTTTATGTTATAGATATGGGGTCTACACCTCCCTCTGCAACTGGATCCTGGACTTCCTGACAGGCCGAACCCAGGTGGTGACGGTAGGCAACATCACCTCCACCACGCTGACCCTTAATCCCCTCCTGTACTCCCTGTTCACACACGACTGTGTGGCCACTCACGAATCCAACACCATTATCAAGTTCGGTGACGACACGACGGTGGTAGGCCTGATCACCGGCAACAATGAGTCAGCCTACAGGGAGGAGGTCAGTGACCTGGCAGTGTGGTGCAGGAGTAACAACCTCTCCCTCAACATCAGCAAGACTAAGGAGCGGATTATGGACAACATGAAATGGGTGGGGGGTGAGCACGCCATCCACATCAAATTCAACATGGGCACAAACCCACCGTTGCTGGACCAGACAAGACTGGCAAAAAGTGCTCTTCTCTGACGAGTCGCGGTTTTGTCTCACCAGGGGTGATGGTCGGATTCGAGTTTATCGTCGAAGGAATGAGCTTTACACCGAGGCCTGTACTCTGGAGTGGGATCGATTTGGAGGTGGAGGGTCCGTCATAGTCTGGGGCGGTGTGTCATATTATCATCGGACTGAGCTTGTTGTCATTGCAGGCAATCTCAGCGCTGTGCGTTACAGGGAAGACATCCTCCTCCCTCATGTGGTACACTTCCTGCAGGCTCATCCTGACATGACTCTCCAGCATGACAATGCCACCAGCCATACTGCTCGTTCTGTGCGTGATTTCCTGCAAGACAGGAATGTCAGTGTTCTGCCATGCCCACCGAAGAGCCCAGATCTCAATCCCATTGAGCACTTCTGGGACCTGTTTGATCGGAGGGTGAGGGCTAGTGCCATTCCCCCCAGAAATGTCCGGTAACTTGCAGGTGCCTTAGTGGAAGAGTGGGGTAACATCTCACAACAAGAACTGGCAAATCTGGTGCAGTCCATGAGGAGGAGATGCACTGCAGTACTTAATGCAGCTGGTGGCCACACCAGATACTGACTGTTACTTTTGATTTTGACCCCCCCCCCCCCTTTGCTCAGGGACACATTATTCCATTTCTGTTATTCACATGTCTGTGGAACTTGTTCAGTTTATGTCTCAGTTGTTGAATCTTGTTATGCTCATACAAACATTTACACTTGTTAGTTTGCTGAAAATAAACACAGAAGACGTTTCTTTTTCCGCTGAGTTTAGTGCGCTTCCTTTATTTCATATTTCTTATTCTTATTTCTCGTGTTTTTTCTAGTAATACATTGTTATTGAGTTTCTTGTTTGCAAGAAAGGCATTTCACTGCACTTGTGCAAGTAACATTAAAACTTGAAACGAATATGTTGCAATATGGGCTATTCAATTAACTATTTACATACAACTATATATATATGATATGGAATACTATATCACCAACTACAGTACACAACAACCGTATCACTCATAGTCAAATATTTGCAAACCAATTCTTTGGCACATGTAATAGGATACCATCCATAGTAGTATTATGGTCTTTATGGAGAACATAGGCTGTTGAGAATAACATGTTTTGAAGCTAAACGGGAACTTCCTGTGATTGAGACAGAGTTGTGCTTGGAAAGATAAATGCTCCACTAACTGATGATGTCACAGTTCACAGCAGTGCAAAAATCACTGAACAGTATTGAGTTTATTCCAGCAGTCCCTCCCTGCCCACCCCAATCATTCCGAAGCATCAAGATGGCATCATAATTACTCATAGGAATTATTGTCAAACGGAGGACAACAGTGACTAACCGTTTAAACCATTAGAAATAATAATTTATCTTATAAGGTATTAGATAGCATTTTGATCATTGCAAGACCTACAGTAGCTAAGAACTTCTAACCTGTTATGGTTGGGAACACTTTAATGCAACTTCCCATATGTATGCATTCATAGAGTCTTCATAACAGCCACATAAGACATTATAACATCTGTCATAGGCAGTCATAAACATGATAAACAACGGCACAAGATTACCAATGGTTGATAGGTGCAGGGCTATGGGATTCAATTGAGAATCACGAACACACAGCTCAGGGAGTATAGTGCTCTTGGGCTTTAGACATTGACCAGCTGTGGCGGCAGGACGAGCAGTGAACAGCAGAGTCAACCTGGGTTGTCGTTTTCTTCTTTGTTGTGATTCTTCACATCGCGTCTTACTGTGTCCAGGTGTGGCCTCTCTCTCTCTCTCTCTCTCTCTCTCTCTCTCGCTCTCTCTCTCTCTCCTCTCTCTCTCTCTCTTCTCTCTCTCTCTCTCTCTCTCTCTCTCTCTCCTCTCTCCTCTCTCTCTCTCTCTCTCTCCTCTCTCTCTCTCTCTCTCTCTCTCTCTCTCTCTCTCTCTCTCTCTCTCTCGCTCTCTCTCTCTCCTCTCTCTCTCTCTCTCTCCTCTCTCTCTCTCTCTCTCTCTCTCTCTCTCTCTCTCTCTCTCTCTCTCTCTCTCTCTCTCTCTCTCTCTCTCTCTCTCTCTCTCTCTCTCTCTCTGGGTTTGTAACATAGGGGGAATGCTGGAGATTTCACATGCACTTCTGAGACACCGTTTAATGTCTTATCTGCTTCTCAGCTTCCTCCCTGCTGACACACACATACACAAACGTATACACACATGCACACTTGTCTGCTCTAAACACACGCATGCATATGCACATACATGTACACATTCAATCTTTCTCCCACACGCGTATACACACATGCATTATTTGTCTCTCACACACACACCCATACTGCAAACACCCATACTGCACACACCCATACTGCAAACACCCATACTGCACACACCACACACTTTTAGATGTCTACAATACCTCAGAAGTGTTCTCCCTCCTTGGCATTCGTGCACAAACACAGAGTGAAAGCCTGAGAGTATCCAGCAGATCGGAGCGAGGGGTTTGGGGTGAAAGGGCTCCTCGTCCCGAGGGAGTAAAGCGATTTGGTGATTCAGCCGCAGCTGGCGGCACACAATAATATGAAATCAGAGAGAGGCACTCTGAACGGTGACATCAGCATGAAGCAATGCACAGGCCCTGATTATCACAGAGAAAATCTCAGGCTACTTGTCAGAAAACGTATGTCTGATGACAGTTTGTGTGTGCGTGTGTGTGCGTGCGTGCTTGCGCGTGTTCGTGCGCGCGTGCTAGTATTGCTACCCTAATGGGTACTGGAAATCCCCAAAAGTCCCCACAAGGATAGTAAAACAAGGAAAATTCTCCCTCGTGGGTTAGGGGTTAAAGGTAAACTTCACCGCTAAACACTACTATTTGGAATATTCTTTCAGTCTACCTACATAGTTATGAGTGATGAGAGGTGTTTCAGACATAACTATCCACCATAGCAGTATGATCTAAAATTGCATGGAGTCATGTTTTGTAGCAATTATGGTGGCCTTTGTGTGTCGCCGATTACACAAGTACACTAGCAGCGCGAAAATATGGTTGTCCTTGTTCAATAGAGCCATTGGACTTGTCTCAACGATGTTCCTATCTGCCACAACATCCAGCCTAGCCTGACAGCTATAAAAAGGCAGGATTTTCAAAATGGGGCGGACAGTTCTTACTGGAGAGGCTCACAACAGACCCCATGGATCGTGTGTATGTGACAGATCATCGAAGTTTCGATGCAGATATGGATAGAGGTGTGTTGGAGACAGAACCTCCAAGATCAACTGGCGGTGGCTGCCTAGACCAGCTTGACCAGGAGGTTAAATGACAAACGAGTAAGTTGTTTTGCTGTCAGTAGCTAGCTAGCAATATAAGCTCTCTTTTCACACGAGGCAGTGTTGTGCAGTGTCATTTCGTGATTGAGTCGGCCGTGCCAAGCTAGCCAAGTTGAGCTAGGTAGCTTTGTTTGCTATACCCAAAATGTACTGTAGCCTAATGTTATAGCTAGATAGTGTCACGGCTCCTCCTCTGCCGTGCAGGGGGTGGTTCCTCCTGCAGGCAGAGGAGGGTCGTTAGTGATTGGAGCCACCTGGGCTCAGGGTATAAAACTGCTTACTAATCACCTCTCTCTCGCTCTTGCTCTCTCTCTCTCTCTGCTCCTCCAGGTATGCTCATGATTTGTTTGTTCCTTTTTAGTTTTGCATAGTTTTCACTCAGTCATGTTCACACACACATATTCATGCACCCATGCACTTTACATACACCTTACATTATAATACTTCCACACCTCATTCCTGTTTCTTAGTTTAAGTTAATAGTTTGTTTAATAATAAAGAACACTTTTAAATTGGCCTATACCTGTTGTTCGTGTCCCCTCATTATTGTCACAGGCTATGAGCCGGCTTGTGACAAGTGGGGGCTCATCCGGGATAGTAGTTAACTTGGGTTAGTTTAGTTCAGATTGACAATTTTTTTTGTTTGAGGGGATGTTTTGGTTGGGCCAATTTTTGTTTAAGAGAGTTGAGAGCCATGTGTTCTTTTGGTTCAGTTAGCTTGGTAGCTAAGCAATTCACTCTGTGTTTTTCTGGGTTTTGTTCAGGTGGGAGTCCTCTCCTGTTCAGGCATATCAGCAAGTGTCAATAGGAGGCTTGTGGTGTTTTTGTTTTAGGTGGCAGTGAACGTGGGTAGAGCATCCCTTTCCCTTTTCCCCTACATCGGCTCGGGAGCACCTCCGTGGTTATGGGAGGGCCGCCAGTTTCTGGTTGTCTTTTCCACTCCACTGGTTTTGTGTGCATAAAACCCCACCACATGTGACTGCACGAAGACCAGGGCCAGTTAGTTAGTAGTTTTGGAGGATAGTGGGGTGTGGCTCCTGTCCTTGAACCCAGATTGACAGCAAGTGAGTTGTGTTTTTTTGAGCATTTGTAATAGTTGTATTGGTTGAGGAAAATGTCTTCCATTTTGTGTAGTTTTGTTCAAGCTCCTTCAGAGGTAGCCTTAGAGTTGTGTACTAAGGAGCAGTTAATTGAAATTGCTGAACATTATCAGATTGAGATTGTTGATGAAAAAATTAAAGAGACTGTTAAAACTAGCCTAAAGCAGGGTCTTAGGGAAATGGGTGTTTTTGGCGGTCAGTCTGCTAGTAGTGAGGGTGCAAGTTTTCAGTCTAGCCCTTCATTAACTTTTGAGCAGCAGAGGGAACTGTTGCAAATGCAATTAGAGATAGAGCGATTGAGAAATGCTAATAGACCGGAAAGACTACCACAGTTTGATGTTTCACAGAATCTTTGTTTGTTGCCTAAATTTGATGAGTCAGATCCAGACACATACTTTACTTTATTTGAGCGTATTGCGGAAGCTAGAGCTTGGTCAGATTTGGACATGACTATGTTGTTGCAATGTGTACTTACAGGTAAAGCACGTGAGGCTTTTGCAGCACTGAGTGTAGCTGACAGTAAAGTTTATGCTAAAGTTAAATCAGCAGTTCTGAAGGTCTACGAGCTTGTGCCAGAGGCATATCGTCAACGTTTTCGTTACAGGAAAAAGTTAGATTCACAAACCTATTCTGAGTTTGTTTGTGATTTGACTTCTGCATTTAATCGTTGGTGTACAGCTTCTGAAGTTAGTACTTTTGAGGGTCTGTCTAATTTGATTGTGTTAGAACAGTTCAAAAATTCTGTGTCTGACCAGGTTGCTACATACATGAATGAACGTAAAGTTAAGTCTCCAAGTGATGCAGCCATCCTTGCAGATGAGTACAGGCTAACACATAAAAGCCATTTTGAGTCAAACAGTGACATGTACCATAAAAATAACTTTACTCCTAGGAATAGGAGGTCATCTTTTTTTGGAGATTTTTTCAAAAGGCCTCAGCAGAAGTTTGGGTCTGGAGGACTTAAAGCACCGGTTAATGCTAATACCTGTCGCTACTGCTTAGTTGAAGGACATTGGAAGAAAAATTGTCCTCTGCTTAAATCAAAACAGTCAGTTCAAGTTAAACCTGTTGTGATGGCAAGTCCTGTTACAGCCTCTGACCACCAGGGTGAGCTGTTTCAGCCACTCGTTGAGTTTGATTCTCAGTTTTCCCGCTGTGATTTTTCAGCCTTTATTTCAGATGGTGTAGTGTCCCTGGTAGATGGCAACCAGAATGTTAAAATCAAGATCCTAAGAGACACTGGAGCTTTAGATTCTTTTATTCTGGAATCTGTTTTGCCGTTCTCTAAAGAGTCTGATACTGGCTGTTGTGTAATGGTATGTGGTATGGGTTTAGTTCCATTCTCTTGTCCTTTACATGGAGTTACCCTAAAATGTGGTCTGGTAGAGGGTGATGTAGATGTTGGGGTTAGACCCCAGTTGCCAGTAGAGGGAGTACACATGATTTTGGGGAATGACTTGGCAGGTAGTAAGGTGTGGGCAGATGGCAAACTAAACATCTGTAAGAAGCAACCTTCAGTGCCACCTGCAAGGGAATCTCCGGATCAGAACTGTGTGTCTCCTGAGGTATTTCCAGTTTGTGCGGTTACCCGCGCAGCCTCTCGTAAGGAGATTGAGAGTAAGCCAGAAAGTCTTGAGTTGCCAGTCAAACTCCAGACAGAACAGTTGACTAGTTCTAGAGATTCATTGATGGCTGAGCAAAAAGCCGATACTACTTTGGCTGATCTGTTTGATAAAGTGGTTCCTGATTCAGTGGTGAGGAATAGTGCTCAGTGTTATTTTCTTCTTGATGGGCTGTTGGTCAGGAAATGGGTTCCACACTATGATAAGGGTTTAGGAGAACCAGTCTTTCAAATAGTTGTACCTACTACTTTGCGAAATAAAGTGTTGCAAACTTCACATGGTGATGTGGCAGGTCATATGGGTGTTCGTAAAACTTATGATCGCATACTTCGTTATTTTTTCTGGCCACGTTTAAAGCGGGATGTATCTCAGTTTATTAAAACTTGTGATACGTGTCAGCGCACAAGCAAGCCAAATCAGGTTGTAAAGCCTGCACCGTTGTATCCAATACCAGCCGTAGGGCAACCTTTTGAGCATATTATTATCGATTGTGTTGGGCCATTACCAAGGTCCAAGTCAGGTCATAGCTACTTATTAACTGTTATGTGTCAAGCAACCAGATATCCGGCAGCTTTTTCCTTGCGTACCATAGCTTCAAAATCAGTAGTTAAAGCTTTAACTCAATTTATTTCAACATTTGGGATTCCAAAAACCATCCAGTCAGATCAGGGGTCTAACTTTACCTCTCATTTATTTGCTCAGGTTCTCAAACAGCTTAAAGTTAAACACAACAAGTCTACTGCGTTCCATGCCCAGAGCCAGGGAGCTTTGGAACGTTTTCATCAAACTTTAAAATCCTTGCTTCGTGCATATTGTACGGAACTGTCTGCCGACTGGGAGGAGGGGTTACCTTGGCTGTTACTAGCTGCTCGTGAAGTAGTGCAGGAAAGCACAGGGTTTAGCCCAAATGACTTAGTGTTTGGCCATAAGGTGCGTGGGCCTTTAGCAGTGTTGCAGGATGGTTGTTTGCCTGAGGAACCACCTCGGAACCTTATTGACTATGTAAATGGCTTTAGGTTGAAGTTGTATAGGGCTGGTGAACTAGCGAAAGAAAAACTAAAATGTTCTCAACGGAAAATGAAACTGAAATATGACGGACAGGCTGAGCTGCGTGAGTTTAGTCCCGGTGATCGGGTACTTGCTCTTCTGCCTCTTGTAAGTTCACCTTTTCAGGCAAAATACTGTGGTCCTTTCACTGTGTTGCGTAAAGTGTCAGATTTGAACTATCTTATTGAAACCCCTAGTCATAGGAAGTCCTCTAAATTATGCCATGTGAACCTGTTAAAATGTTATCACTCCCGTGATCTAAGCAAAGTTGAAGGCACTCCAGCAGTGAGGTCAGTGTTGACTGCTGCCCCAGTCCCTGCATCTTGTGGCTTTAATTTGGTGGAGGGGGGAGAAGAGGAAGTTAAAGTTTCAGATGAGGTCTTACAAGGACGGTTGAAAAACTCCCAGACTTTGCAAAACCTTGGGGTTTTGGTAGATCATTTAGACTCTGAGAAACGTGATGAATTGGTAGCTCTTATTAGAAACTACCCTGTTTTGTTTTCTGACACTCCATCGCAAACCCACTTAATTGAACATGATATAGACATCGGAGATGCTAAGCTTATCAAACACAGATTTTATCGTGTATCTGAGGAGAAGAGACTAAAACTGGAAACAGAGATGCAGTCTGTTGGACACAGGTATTGATTTGGCAAAATGTGAGTTTGCCAAAGCTACAGTCACATACCTAGGCAAGGTTGTTGGTCAGGGATTTGTCTGTCCCGTAGAAGCCAAGGTTCAGGCTGTGAAGCAGTTCCCACAGCCCTCTACAAAGAAAGAACTGATGCGCTTCCTGGGAATGGCGGGGTACTACCGTGCTTTTTGTAAAAACTTTTCGGTAGTAGTGTCCCCACTGACCAATCTGTTGAAGGCCAAGGCTGAATTTATCTGGTCCACCCAGTGTCAAGAGGCATTTGATGCAGTTAAGACTCTTTTGTGTTTGGCACCTGTGTTGGCAGCACCAAATTTTGGGAAACCTTTCAAATTGCAGGTAGACGCCAGTCAAATCGGTGCTGGGGCTGTGCTTCTCCAGGAGAATGACGACAAGGTTGAGTGTCCAGTCAGTTTCTTCTCCCGAAAATTTAATAAGTATCAGAAAAACTATTCTGTAATTGAAAAGGAGGCTTTAGGTCTCATTTGGGCTTTACAGCACTTCGAGGTCTATGTTGGTTCTGGTTTGACCCCTTTAACTGTGTTCACTGACCACAACCCACTTGTTTTTCTGAGGTCCCTGCAAAACCCAAACCAGCGCCTGAAACGTTATTAGCTAGCCTAGATACCCTCAGTGCATCTTATTAGGAGATTCCTATTTGCAAAACTGGAGAAATGTTTTGATGATGACGAAGAGTAATGGAATGACTTTGGTTTTATGACACATAGTAGTCTTTGAGTAACTATACCTGTATGTTGTAGCTAGATTGCTAACGTGTGTCTGTGAGATGTGTAACATCATTCCTTGTGCTGCAACAGTAGGAATAGACAGTACACAACGATTGCTCATGAAAGTCTAATAGCGTTTCATTGTCTTTCTCGTACAGGCAATACCGTTTGGTGGCCTACGGATTCTTTTTGGAGTTAGTTCTATGTGGGGAGAAGCTAGGCACAGGACACCGAATCCCCTTGCCTCTGTGTTGTTGGGGCAATTCATCCCTCACACGATGGACACAGTATGTTGGATACAAATAAGACGTAAAATCTCCCGTTTTATCAAAGTGACTCCGAACACCTCACTGCACCCACCAAACACACCATATGCAAGTATTCCCTTTGTAGAACTGTAGTATTTATTATAGGCGTTAGTCAAATATTTATGGTCATGCATTAATTTTTTTATTTCGCCTTTATTTAACCAGGTAGGCTTGTTGAGAACAAGTTCTCATTTGCAACTGCGACCTGGCCAAGATAAAGCAAAGCAGTTCGACACATACAACAGAGTTACACATGGAATAAACAAACATACGGTCAATAATACAGTAGAAAAAGTCTATATACAGTCTGTGCAAATGAGGTAGGATAAGGGAGGTAAGGCAATAAATAGGCCATGGTGGCGACGTAATTACAATATAGCAATTAAACACTGGAATGGTAGATGTGCAGAAGATGAATGTGCAAGTAGAGATACTGGGGTGCAAAGGAGCAAGATAAATAAATAAATAAATACAGTATGGGGATGAGGTAGTTGGATGGGCTGTTTACAGATGGGCCATGTACAGGTGCAGTGATCTGTGAGTTGCTCTGACAGCTGGTGCTTGAAGCTAGTGAGGGAGATATGAGTCTCCAGCTTCAGTGATTTTTGCAGTTCGTTCCAGTCATCGGCAGCAGAGAACTGGAAGGAAAGGCAGCCAAAGGAAGAATTGGCTTTGGGGGTGACCAGTGAGATAAACCTGCTGGAGTACGTGCTACGGGTGAACTGAGACAAGCCGGGGCTTTACCTTGCAGAGACTTGTAGATGACCTGGAGCCAGTGGGTTTGCCATAACTGTTCCTGCATACTGCTGTGTAAACTCACCTCGGTCTCCTGAGCAAATAAACATTATCTGAATACAATCTGTCTATTTATTTGCTACTGTTTTATTGAAATATGTTTACTTGCCAAGAAATAGAAGTTGAAATTATAAACCAACTGTTTACAGCGCCTTCAGAATGTATACTCACACCTTGACTTTTGTTGTTGTGTGTCACGTTCGTCTAAATGAGTAGATCAAGAGTTCCACATGTTTATTCCGATGAAACTCACAAACAAAAAAACAAAGAGCAACGAAACGTGAAGCTATGTAGTGCTCACCAGCAACTAGACACAAACAAGATTTCACAATCTAAGGTGGGAAAAAGGGCTGCCTAAGTATGATCCCCAATCAGAGACAACGATAAACAGCTGCCTCTGATTGGGAACCATACCAGGCCAACAAAGAAATAGAAACATAGATTTTCCCACCCAAGTCACACCCTGACCTAACCAAATAGAGAATAAAAAAGGCTCTGTAAGGTCAGTCGTCGTAATGAGGATCAGACCAAAGCGCAGCGTGGTAAGTGTTCATGATTTTTTATTAACCAAAACACTTGAACAAAATAACAACGTGACGAAACCAAAACAGTTCTGTAAGGTGCATAAACTATACAGAAAACAACTGCTGCCTAAGTATGATTCCCAATCAGAGACAACGATAGACAGCTGTCCCTGATTGAGAACCATACCCGGCCAAAACATAGAAACAGAAAACATAGAAATAAAGAAACTAGAATGCCCACCCTAGTCACACCCTGGCCTACCCAAAATAGAGAATAAAAGCCTCTCTCTGGCCAGGGCGTGACACATTGTGTTACAGCCTGAATTTAAAATGGAATAAATGTGGATGTTTTTTCACTGGCCTACAAGGAATACTCCATAATGTCAGAGTGGAATTATGTTTTTCAAAATTTTTACAAATTAATAAAAAATGAAAATCTGAAATGTATTGAGTCAATAAGTATTAAATCCCTTTTTTATGGCGAGCCTAAATAAGTTCAGGAGTGCAAAATTGCTTAGTCACATACGTTGTATGGACTAATAGTGTTAACATGATTTTTGAATAACTACCTCAACTCTGTACCCCACACATACAATTATCTGTAAGGTTCCTAAGTCGAGCAGTGAATTTCAAACAGATTCAACCACAAAGACCAGGGAGGTTTTCCAATACATCGCAAAGGGCACCTATTGGTAGATGGGTTAAGAAAAAGCAGACGTTGAATATCCTTTTGAGCATTGTGAAGTTATTACTTTGGATTGTGTATGAATACACCGAAATACAGGAGTCCTTCCTAACTCAGTTTCCAAAGAGGATGGAAACCGCTCACGGATTTCACCACGATGACAATGGCAACTTTAAAACTTTAAGACTTTACAGAGCTTAATTGCTGTGATAGGAGAAAACTGAGGATGGATCAACAACATTGCAGTCACTCCACATTATTAACCTAATTGACAGTTAAAAATCAAATCAAATGTATTTATATAGCCCTTCTTACATCAGCTGATATCTCAAAGTGCTGTACAGAAACCCAGCCTAAAACCCCAAACAGCAAGCAATGCAGGTGTAGAAGCATGGTGGCTAGGAAAAACTCCCTAGAAAGGCCAAAACCTAGGAAGAAACCAGGCTATGAGGGGTGGTCAGTCCTCTTCTGGCTGTGCCGGGTGGAGATTATAACAGAACATGGCCAAGATGTTCAAATGTTCATAAATGACCAGGATGGTCAAATAATAATAATCACAGTAGTTGTCGAGGGTGCAGCAAGTCAGCCCCTCAGGAGTAAATGTCAGTTGGCTTTTCATAGCCAATCATTAAGAGTATCTCTACCGCTCCTGCAGTCTCTAGAGAGTTGAAAACAGCAGGTCTGGGACAGGTAGCACGTCCGGTGAACAGGTCAGGGTTCCATAGCCGCAGGCAGAACAGTTGAAACTGGAGCAGCAGCACGACCAGGTGGACTGGGGACAGCAAGGAGTCATCATGCCAGGTAGTCCTGAGGCATGGTCCTAGGGCTCAGGAGAAAGAAAGAGAGAAAGAGAGAGCATACTTAAATTCACACAGGACACCGGATAAGACAGGAGGAGTACTCCAGATATAACCAACTGACCCTAGCCCCTCGACAAAAACTACTGCAGCATAAATACTGGAGGCTGAGACAGGAGGGGTCAGGAGACACTGTGGCCCCATCCGATGATAACCCCGGACAGGGACAAACAGGAAGGATATAACCCCACCCACTTTTGCCAAAGCACAGCCCCCACACCACTAGAGGGATATCTTCAACCACCAACTTACCATCCTGTGACAAGTCTGAGTATAGCCCACAAAGATCTCCGCCACGGCACAACCCAAGGGGGGCGCCAACCCGGACAGGAAGATCACGTCAGTGACTCAACCCACTCAAGTGACGCACCCTTCCTAGGGACGGCATGAAAGAGCACCAGTAAGCCAGTGACTCAGCCCCTGTAATAGGGTTAGAGGCAGAGAATCCCAGTGGAAAGAGGGGAACCGGCCAGGTAGAGACAGCAAGGGCGGTTCGTTGCTCCAGAGCCTTTCCGTTTACCTTCACACTCCTGGGCCAGACTACACTCAATCATATGACCCACTGAAGAGATGAGTCTTCAGTAAAAACTTAAAAGTTGAGACCGAGTCTGCGTCTCTCACATGGGTAAGCAGACCATTCCATAAAAATGGAGCTCTATAGGAGAAAGCCCTGCCTCCAGCTGTTTGATTAGAAATGCTAGGGACAATTAGGAGGCCTGCGTCTTATGACCGTAGCGTACGTGTAGGTATGTACGGCAGGACCAAATCGGAAAGATAGGTAGGAGCAAGCCCATGTAATGCTTTGTAGGTTAGCAGTAAAACCTTGACATCAGCCCTTGCCTTAACAGGAAGCCAGTGTAGGGAGACTAGCACTGGAGTAATATGATCAAATATTTGGGTTCTAGTCAGGATTCTAGCAGCCGTATTTAGCACTAACTGAAGTTTATTCAGTGCTTTATCCGGGTAGCCGGAAAGTAGAGCATAGTCTAACCTAGACTATGCATTGTCTAACCTGCAGTAGTCTAACCTAGAAGTAACAAAAGCATGGATTAATTTTCCTGCATAATTTTTGGACAGAAAGTTTCTGATTTTTGCAATGTTACGTAGATGGAAAAAAGCTGTCCTTGAAACAGTCTTGATATGTTCGTAAAAAGAGAGATCAGGGTCCAGAGTAACGCCAAGGTCCTTCACAGTTTTATTTGAGACAACTGTACACCATCAATATTAATTGTCAGATTCAACAGAAGATCTCTTTTTTTCTTGGGACCTAGAACAAGCATCTCTGTTTTGTCCGAGTTTAAAAGTAGAAAGTTTGCAGCCATCCACTTCCTTATGTCTGAAACACAGGCTTCTGGCGAGGGCAATTTTGGGGCTTCACCATGTTTCATTGAAATGTACAGCTGTGTGTCATCCGCATAGCAGTGAAAGTTAACATTATGTTTTCAAATGACATCCCTAAGAGGTAAAATATATAGTGAAAATAATAGTGGTCCCAAAACGGAACCTTGAGGAACACCGAAATGTACAGTTGATTTGCCAGAGGACAAACCATTCACAGAAACAAACTGATATCTTTCCGCCAGATAAGATCTAAATCAGGCCAGAACTTGTCCGTGTAGACCAATTTGGGTTTCCAATCTCTCCAAAAGAATGTGGTGATCGATGGTATCAAAGGCAGCACTGAGGTCTAGGAGCACGAGGACAGATGCAGAGCCTCGGTCTGACGCCATTAAAAGGTCATTTACCACCTTCAAATCAAATCACATTTTATTTGTCACATACACATGGTTAGCAGATGTTCATGCGAGTGTAGCGAAATGCTTGTGCTTCTAGTTCCGACAATGCAGTAATAACCAACGAGTAATCTAATCTAACAATTCCACAACTACTACCTTATACACACATAAGTGTAAAGGGATAAAGAATATGTACATAAAGATATATGAATGAGTGATGGTACAGAACGGCATAGGCAAGATGCAGTAGATGGTATAGAGTACAGTATATACATATGAGATGAGTAATGTAGGGTATATAAACATAAAGTGGCATAGTTTAAAGTGGCTAGTGATACATATTTATATACATTTCCATCAATTCCCATTATTAAAGTGGCTGGAGTTGAGTCAGTATGTTGGCAGCAGCTACTAAATGTTAGTGGTGGCTGTTTAACAGACTGATGGCCTTGAGATAGAAGCTGTTTTTCAGTCTCTCGGTCCCTGCTTTGATGCACCTGTACTGACCTGGCCTTCTGGATGATAGCGGGGTGAACAGGCAGTGGCTCTGTGGTTGTTGTCCTTGATGATCTTTATGGCCTTCCTGTGACATCGGGTGGTGTAGGTGTCCTGGAGGGCAGGTAGTTTTCCACCGGTGATGCGTTGTGCAGACCTCACTACCCTCTGGAGAGCCTTACGCTTGTGGGCGGAGCAGTTGCCGTACCAGGGGGTGATACAGCCCGACAGGATGCTCTCGATTGTGCATCTGTCGAAGTTTGTGAGTGCTTTTGGTGACAAGCCAAATTTCTTCAGCCTCCTGAGGTTGAAGAGGCGCTGCTGCGCCTTCTTCACAACACTGTCTGTGTGGGTGGACCAATTCAGTTTGTCTGTGATGTGTACGCCGAGGAACTTAAAACTTACTACCCTCTCCACTACTGTCCCGTCGATGTGGATAGGGGGGTGCTCCCTTTGCTGTTTCCTGAAGTCCACAATCATCTCCTTTGTTTTGTTGACGTTGATTGTGAGGTTATTTTCCTGACACCACACTCCGAGGGCCCTCACCTCCTCCCTGTAGGCCGTCTCGTCGTTGTTGGTAATCAAGCCTACCACTGTAGTGTCGTCCGCAAACTTGATGATTGAGTTGGAGGCGTGCATGGCCACGCAGTCGTGGGTGAACAGGGAGTACAGGAGAGGGCTCAGAACGCACCCTTGTGGGGCCCCAGTGTTGAGGATCAGCGGGGTGGAGATGTTGTTACCTACCCTCACCACCTGGGGACAGCCCGTCAGGAAGTCCAGTACCCAGTTGCACAGGGCGGGGTCGAGACCCATGGTCTCGAGCTTGATGACGAGTTTGAAGGGTACTATGGTGTTAAATGCTGAGCTGTAGTCAATGAACAGCATTCTCACATAGGTATTCCTCTTGTCCAGATGGGTTAGGGCAGTGTGCAGTGTGGTTGTGATTGCGTCGTCTGTGGACCTATTGGGTCGGTAAGCAAATTGGAGTGGGTCTAGGGTGTCAGGTAGGGTGGAGGTGACATGGTCCTTGACTAGTCTCTCAAAGCACTTCATGATGACTGAAGTCAGTGCTACGGGGCAGTAGTCGTTTAGCTCAATTACCTTAGCTTTCTTGGTAACAGGAACAATGGTGGCCCTCTTGAAGCATGTGGGAACAGCAGACTGGGATATGGATTGATTGAATATGTCCGTAAACACACCTAGCCAGCTGGTCTGCGCAAGCTCTGAGGACGCGGCTGGGAATGCCGCCTGGGCCTGCAGCCTTGCGAGGGTTAACACGTTTAAATGTTTTACTCACCTCGGCTGCAGTGAAGGAGAGCCCGCAGATTGTAGTAGCGGGCAGTGTCAGTGGCACTGTATTGTCCTCAAGCGAGCAAAAAAGTTATTTAGTCTGTCTGAGAGCAAGACATCCTGGTCCGCGACGGGGCTGGTTTTCTTTTTGTAATCTGTGATTGACTGTAGACCCTGCCACATACCTCGTGTCTGAGCTGTTGAATTGCGACTCTACTTTGTCTCTATACTGGTACTTCGCTTGTTTGATTGCCTTGCGGAGGGAATAGCTACACTGTTTGTATTCGGTCATGTTTCCGGTCACCTTGCCCTGGTTAAAAGCAGTGGTTCGCGCTTTCAGTTTTGCGCGAATGCTGCCATCAATCCACGGTTTCTGGTTTGGGAATGTTTTAATCGTTGCTGTGGGTATAATGTCGCCGATGCATTTTCTAATGAACTCGCTCACCGAATCAGCGTATTCGTCAATATTGTTGTTGGACGCAATGCGGAATATATTCCAATCCGCGTGATCGAAGCAGTCTTGAAGCGTGGAATCAGATTGGTCGGACCAGCGTTGACCAGACCTGAGCGCGGGAGCTTCTTGTTTTAGTTTCTGTTTGTAGGCTGGAAGCAACAAAAAGCAGTCGTGGTCAGCGTGGTCAGCTCCGAAAGGAGTAATGATGGTAATGATGGTGAGTTGACGTTGCTCTTATATTCAGTAGTTCCTCCCGACTGTATGTAATGAAACCTAAGATTACCTGGGGTACCAATGTAAGAAATAACACGTACAAAACCAAAATACTGCATAGTTTCCTAGGAACGTGAAGCGAGGCGGCCATCTCTGTCAACGCCGGAAGTTCAAGTTCACAAGTGCAGTTTCAGTGCTATGATGGGGTCTAAAACCAGACTGAAGCATTTCGTATACATTGTTTGTCTTCAGGAAGGCAGTGAAGGCAGACAGCTTTTTCAAAAAAAATTGAGAGGAATGGAAGATTCGATATAAGCCGATAGTTTTTTATATTTTCTAGGTCAAGGTTTGGCTTTTTCAAGAGAGGCTTTATTACTGCCACTTTTAGTGAGTTTGGTACACATCCGGTGGATAGAGAGCCGTTTATTATGTTCAACATAGGAGGGCCGAGCACAGGAAGCAGCTCTTTCAGTAGTTTAGTTGGAATAGGGTCCAGTATGCAGCTTGAAGGTTTAGAGGCCATGATTATTTTCATCATTGTGTCAAGAGATATAGTACTAAAACACTTAAGTGTCTCTCTTGATCCTAGGCCCTGGCAGAGTTGTGCAGACTCAGGACAGCTGAGCTTTGGAGGAATTCGCAGATTTAAAGAGGAATTTGCTTTCTAATGATCATGATCTTTTCCTGAAAGAAGTTCATGAATTTATTACTGCTGAAGTGAAAGCCATCGTCACTTGGGGAATGCTGCTTTTTAGTTAGCTTTGCAACAGTATCAAAAAGACATTTCGGATTGTTCTTATTTTCCTCAATTAAGTTGGAAAATAGGATGATCGAGCAGCAGTGAGGGCTCTTCGATACTGCACGGTACTGTCTTTCCAAGCTAGTCGGAAGACTTCCAGTTTGGTGTGGCTCCATTTCCGTTCCAATTTTCTGGAAGCTTGCTTCAGAGCTCGGGTATTTTCTGTATACCAGGGAGCTAGTTTCTTATGACAAATGTTTTTCGTTTTTAGGGGTGCAACTGCATCTAGGGTATTGCGCAAGGTTAAATTGAGTTCCTCAGTTAGGTGGTTAACTGATTTTTGTTCTCTGACGTCTTACGCCTTCTGGCGTAAAAGAAGGAAGGCTGTACAGATTAAATATATTTCCGAAACATGCATCCTGTTTGCAACCACACACTAAAGTAATAGTGCAAATAATGTGGCAAAGCAATTCATTTTTTGTCCTGAATACAAAGTATTATGTTTGGGGCAAATCCAATCCAACACATTACTGAGTACCACGCTCCATTTTTCTAAGCATAGTGGTGTCTGCATCATGTTATGGGTATGCTTGTAATTGTTAAGGACTGGGGAGTTTTTGAGGATAAAAAATAAACTAAATGGAGCTAAGCACAGGCAAAATCCTAGAGGAAAACCTGGTTCAGTCTGCTTTCCACCAGACAGCAGGACACAACATAAAACCCAAGGCAGTGAGCACTGTAGTTGCTCACCAAGAAGACAGTGAAAGTTCCTGAGTGGCTGTTACAGCTTTCACTTTCACAGTTTTCACTTTCATCTACTTGAAAATCTATGGTAAGACCTGAAAAAGGTTTTCTAGCAATGATCAACGATCAATTTGACAGAGCTTGAAGACGTTTGAAAATAATAATGGGCAAATGTTACACAGTCCAGTTGTGAAAAGCTCTTAGAGACTTACCCAGAAAGACTCACAGCTGTAATCACTGCCAAAGGTGCTTCTACAAAATATTGACTCAAGGTTCTGTAATTCAATTTCAATAAATGTGCAAAAATCTCAAATCACTTTGTCATTATGGGGTACTGTGTGTAGATGGGTTAAAAAAAAGTTTGCCATTTTGAATTCAGGCTGTAACCCAACAAAATGTGAAGTTGAAGTCAACACTTTATTGGTTTCTCCAAGCTCCTCACCAAGCTAGGGACCCTGGGACTGAACAGCTCCCTCTGCAACTGGATCCTGGACTTCCTGACGGGTCAGCCCCAGGTGGTGAGGATAGGCAACAACACCTCCGATGCACTGACCCTCAACACAGGGACCCCACAGGGGTGTGTGCTTAGTCCCATCCTGTACTCCTTGTTCAGTGCGTGGCCGCACACGACTCCAACATCATCATCGAGTATGCTGACGACATGCCGGTTGTAGGCTTGATCACCGATGGCGATCAGCCTACAGGGAGAAGGTCAGAGACTTGGCAGTGTGGTGCTAGGACAACAACCTCTCCCTCAATGTCAGTAAGACCAAGGAGCTGATCGTGGACCATATGAGAAAGATGGGAGAGCACGCCTCATCCACATCAACGGGGCTGTTGTGGAGAGCATCAATATTTTTAAGTTCCTTGGCATCGAGATCACTAAGGACTTAACATGGTCCACACACACCCACACAGTCGTGAAGACGGCACGGCAGAGCCTCTTCCCCCCTCAGAAGGCTGAAAAGATTTGGCACGGGCCCTTAGATCCTCAAAAAGTTCTACAGCTGCACCATCGAGAGCATCTTGACTGGCTGCATCACCGCTTGGTATCGCAATAGCACCGCCCTTGATCTCAAAGAGCTACAAACGGTGGTGCGGACAGCTCAGTACATCAGGGGGCGAGCTCCCTGCCATCCAGGACCTCTATATCAGGCGGAAGGTGTCAGAGGAAGGGCCGAAAAGTTGCCAAAAACTAGAGCCACCCAAGCCATAGACTGTTCACTCTGCTAGCGTCAGGCAAACGATACCGGAGCATCGGCTCTCGGACCAACAGCTCCGAGACAGCTTCTACCCCCAAGTCATCAGAACTGCTAAATAGTCAATTAATGGTACCCAAACGATCTACTATAACTCTATCTTGCACTGACCCTACGCACACTCAATTGACTCTATATACACACCATATACTCACTCACTCACACACAAGCTACACTGTCACTCCCACACAAATCTCACACATTCAAACAGTATACACATTCAAAACACACACACGCATACCGACACAACACAAACATACATACACGCAATCACACTCACAGACTTTTACACTCATCATTTGCCGCTGCTACTCTGTTCTCTATTTTACTCTTATTATAATCTATCCGGAAGCCTAGTCACCTGCCCGCCTTCGTATATATCTACCTCAAGTACCTTGTACCTCCGCACATTGATCTGATACTCCCTGTATATAGCTCCCTTCTTGTGCATTTTATTTTATTCCACTTGTGTTAGTTACTATTACATGTTTTATTATTATTATTATTCTATGAACCCTGCATCATTGGGAACGGTTCGTAAGCAAGCATTTCACTGTAAAGTCCTGCACACGTTGTATTCGGCGCACGTGATTTGATTTGATCCTTTTTTTTTATGTAGCTGGAATCATTTAGTCACTTGTCAGTCAGTACAGCTGTTAAAAAGACGATAGAAAAGCTTTTATCGAACTCCATTATATACATACAGGGCATTCGGAAAGTAATCAGACCTGCGTTACAGCCTTATTCTAAAATGGATTAAGGAGAAAAAAATCCTCACTAATCTTCACACAATACCCCATAATGACAAAACGAAAACAGGTTTTTAGAAATACCTTATTTACTTAAAAGACGCTTTGCTATAAGGCTCAGGTGCATCCTGTTTCCATTGATCATCCTTGAGATGTTTCTACAACTTCATTGGAGTCCACCTGTGGTAAATTGAACTGATTGGATGTGATTTTGAAAGGCACACACGTCTATATAAGGTCCAACAGTTGACAGTGTATGTCAGAGCAAAAACCAAGAAGGAATTGTCCATAGAGCTACGAGACAGGATTGTGTCGAGGCACAGATCTGGGACACCAAAACATTTCTCCAGCATGGAAGGTCTCCAAGAACATAGTGGCCTCCATCATTCTTAAATGGAAGAAGTTTGGAACCACCAAGACTCTTCCTAGAGTTGGCCGCCCAGCCAAACTGAGCAATCGGAGGAGAAGGGCCTTGGTCAGGGAGGTAACCAAGAAACCGATGGTCACTCTGACAGAGCTCTAGAGCTCCTCTGTGGAGATGGGAGAACCTTCCAGAAGAACAACCATCTCTGCAGCACTCCACCAATCAGGCCTTTATGGTAGAGTGGCAAGACGGAAGCCACTCCCTAGTAAAAGGTACATGACAGCCTGCTTGGAGTTTGCCAAAAGGCACCTAAAGACTCTCAGACCATGAGAAACAAGATTCTCTGGTCTGATGAAACCAAAATTGAACTCTTTGGCCTGAATGCCAAGCGTCACGTCTGGAGGAAACCTGGCACCATCCCTACGGTGAAGCATGATGGTGGCAGCATCATGCTGTGGGGATGTTTTTCAGCGGCAGGGACTGGGATACTAGTCAGGATCGAGGGAAAGATGAACGGAGCAAAGTAGAGAGAGATCCTTTATGAAAACCTGCATCTTCCAACAGGACAACGACCCTAAGCACACATCCAAGACAATGCAGGAGTGGCTTTGGGATAAGTCTCTGAATGTCCTTGAGTGGCCCAGCCAGAGCCCGGACTTGAACCTGATCGAACATCTCTGGAGAGAACTGAAAATAGCTGTGAAGTGACGCTCCCCGTCCAATCTGCCTGAGCTTGAGAGGATCTGCAGAGAAGAATGGGAGAAACTCCCCAAATACACGTGTGCCAAGCTTGTCGTGTCATACCCAAGAATACTCAAGGCTGTAATCGCTGCCAAAGGTGCTTCAACAAAGTACTGAGTAAAGGGTCCGAATACTTATGTAAATGTTATATTTCAGTTTTTATTTAATTTTATTAATTAGCAAACATTTCTAAAAACCTGTTTTTGCTTTGTCGTTATGGGGTAATGTGTGTGATGAGGGAAAAAACTATGTAATCAATTTTAGAATAATGCTGTAATTTAACAAAATGTGGAAAAAGTCAAGGGGCCTGAATACTTTCCGAATGCACTGTATGTACAATAGCTAGCAATATCTATACCACAATGCTATTGTGAGTATACTAGGCATTATATATTATACTACAACATCAGTCTAACTGAATATGGATGTTGGGTTGGCTGAATCTTCCAGGCAGCGTGAACCTCGTTTTGTGTTGGGCAATAGCTGTCACGACTTCCACTGAAGTCGGCTCCTCTCCTTGTTCGGGCTGCGTTCGACGATCGATGTCACCGGATTTATAGCCATCGCCGCTCTATTTTTCATATGTCCATTTGTTTGTCTTGTTCCATACACAGCTGGTTTTCATTCCCCAATCAATCTACATGTATTTAGTCCTCTGTTCCCAATCGTGTCTTTGTGTGTAATTGTTCATTGTTAATGGTGTATGTTCACGCGCGATACTTTTATAGTTTATGTTCCGTGTTTTTAGGCACTTATGTCATTTTTTTGTGCCTTTTGTTGAACGGAATAAAAGTGCACCTGTTTACTCTACTCTGCTCCCCTGCACCTGACTTCGCCTCCCTTACACAGCCTTAACAATAGCAGCTGACCTTGGACTCTCTGACTATACATTTTGGCTCTTGTCTGCTATGTGCAGTCTTTTCGGCATCCGGGTCAGATGATGTTGAGCTTGAACGTGTTCCTGGCTGAAAGCTTTCATCCAATGGGTCTACAGGATCTGTGCTACTAAATCTGGTGTCACGGTCATCACCCTAACAAAATATATATATATATTTTGAAACTGCAGTAACTGCAGCCGACTGTGCTATTTTGGACGCAAGTAGTTGCAAAATAACTGCAGTTACACTTCAAGCTTTGCATAAACAATTAACTAAGCAGAAAAACTACAGTAGAATATATAGCCTACTTATTAACACACCAACTATGACAACAAGACACAGACCATGTTGATGCCTAGCTACAGTATATTTATTTGCTCATCATGGAGTCATGGAAAGATTTAGCAAAAGGTTCCTGGTGCTGAGCTCGATGTTTACGCCGCTGCAGATGATGATGGAATCGGACTCTGTGAATAGAACACATAGGCCAGTCACGTTAGCCTCTGCGGTAGTTAGTTAGCTAGCTAACGTTTAGATATGTTCTGGTAGTCTGTGGCTAACGTAACCGAACATAGCTAATGTTAGCTTGCAAAGTTACAAATTACATCGCCAGATAGCAGCTGGCTAATTACAGTGATTTGCTTTGGAATGTCTACCCAGCATATTATGAAAGCTAGCTAGTTTTTGGTTTAAATAAACAAATATAGTTAGCTATCTAATTAGCTAGCTAAGTTAGCTACGTTACCTCTGCCTGACTTCTTAGTAAGATAACCAATGAAATGTTAGGGCCAACAGCCTGTTCTTGCTTGTAGTGTGCACATCCAAGTACTGAGCACCACACCATGACTACATTTTACAGTTGTTTTCGACACAAAAATAAATAGTTATTTGCAAGCTGACGTGCTGTGAATGAATGGCTAGTCCAGGGAGTATCATTAGCTAGCTACCTTTTGATACCCCTTCTCAACTGGATCCACCTTGACACAGTCAGAACTACATCCTGAAATCTATGAATTCTGAATATTGTGGTTTGCTTTACAGCCAGGAAATGTAGATGGCCCATTTCTATCAGTGAGATGCAGAAATGCTCGTATTTGCGTGTAGGGAGGAAATTCTCGATTTATATGACACATATATGTTAATAGCATATTAATAGACATATACAGTGAAAGAGCAGCGGTGAAATTTCCCTTTAAGGTTAGGGTTATGTTTAAGGTTAGGGTTAGGATTAGGGTTTGAGGTTAGGGAAAATAGGATTTTTAATGGCAATCAATTTTAAGTCCCCACAGATAGTGTGTGTGCGTGTGCGTGTGTGGGTTCATGTGTGTGTGGCCAAGACATTCCTTTGATAGCAATATGACTGAACTCAATATTACTCCGTTTCAACCTCTTTTTCCCTTTACCCCTTACATTCTCTTTCTCCATCTCTCCTGTGTGGCAGCTGTAATTGCCTGGCAGACAGCGTGTTGTGTTGCGTCTATAATTACACAGGAAAAGCCAGCTCTCCCTTTGAGCTCCGGATTAGCAACTCTCTTTGTGAGCAGACAGAAAGAGGCACAAAAGGAGGCAGATTGAAGTATCACACAAAATCCAAGTACAAAGTGTTTTTTCCGTCTCCCTTCCCCTTGAGTTTGACAAGCGTCTTGGAGATATCACGATAGAGAGAGGCAGGAAGGGACCACTGGAGCCCCGGACATTCAATCCCTCCAGCGCCGGCCTGCACGAACGCACACACACACACACACTCTGTCTGCTTTTCTCTCGCCAGACAAAGCTCTAAACCAAGCTACTGAACACCCCCCCCCCCCCCCCCTCACACACACATTATACAGTATGTTAGAACACAGTCACACATTTAGTCAGTCAATCACTCAATCACTCCCCGACCTCACTCCCTCACCATCTTCATTTGTTTACATTTACAATTATACCTGTATAAAATGGGCGTGCACACTTTTACATAACACCCACATCCAAATACTCTCAGAATAGACCCTGTAGACGGCTGCATTCATTGTTGGAGTCATTTGCTGTTGTGGATTCCAGCCTGTAGTTGAGTTGGGTTGAGAACCTGGGTCTGCTGAAGACTTTAGCTCCACGTTCTCTCCCAGGGTGAGTGTGTAAGGGAAACTCCTGGTGTGTGGCGCGGGTGGGCCACGCAGAGAAGCGTAGCCCAGGGCTATGTGTGTATGCGTATGTGTGTGTGTGTGTGTGTGTGCATGAGCATGCATGCTGTATGTGTGGGTGTGTGTGCATGCGCGCATGTGCGTTTGTATGTGTGTGGGTGTGTGATTGTTTGTGTGTACGTCTCTGTGTGCACGTCGGTGTTTGTGGAGGTCGGGGATGAGAACATGCGGATTGAGTAACAGCTATTCCATATTGGTTGAGTGACCCACATGTAATAGTAGAACGGTGCGTGTAAAATCCCCTTTACCATAATAAACAATAATAATTAAACGTGGATAGCTGTTGAAAGTGAGCTGGATTCCCATTGGCAACAGAGAAGGGAGAGGTGTATGGGGAGGAGTGGGGTGTAGAGGAGGGGGCTGCACTGGGCATCCATATTACCTCTGATAATAGCGATCTGGGATTGTCATTATCGGGAGGCTGCCAAGACGTCCACAGCAACCAGTGTGGGGTTTAACTCTTCCCTAGTACAGCGCACTAGACCAGAGCTCTGCTTAGAACAATATGACACACACACACGAGCATGCACGCACACACACACACACAGACACACATACGCACACACACATTTACAGTATAAGACACTCACTGTGGTATTACTCACTAGTAAATGAAGAACTACCATGTTTTTCCCTTTGAAACTTCTCAATAGCGCATAGTGCAGGTATGTGTGTTAGTGAGTTACAGTAGATGTTTTGGTGATTGTGTGTGAGTGACATCCCCCCCCCCCCCCCCCCCCCATGAGGCACACTTAAACAGAGACGGGGGGAGGAGGGGAGAAAAAGAGGGTGGAGGGAGAAGAGAGAAGGGAACACCACCTGGTCCTATAGCCACCAGTCCGTCAGACAATGAAAGAGGGAATGAAACTGATGAGAAAGGGAGAAAGAGAGAGAATTAGCGTGCTTGACAGAGACAAGGCTAGATAGACATAGAGTAAAGCGATAGGAAGGAGATTGTACCAGAGACTAACAGTGTTTGTGAGAGAGAGAAAGAGAGACAGTGAAAAACAGGAGTGTGAGAAAGAGCTGATGTTGGAGAGAGGAAATATCATGACAGAGCTGAGGAGTGGAAACTCTACAAGGCTGGTCTCTCGCTCGCTCTCTCCGCAACAGCACTCTCTGCTCTGTTTCCCCTCCTTTAAGCAAATTACCTAGCCAGTGTTTTTGGGATTCTAAATAAAACATCTGTCGCAGAAGTGGCGGAGGACTCAGTCAGGACTCAGGCATAGTCCTGCAGACAGTATTATGTTTTACACAGACACATAGCAGCGCTGGGACTTTCCCATACTTTTATGGGCTGGGGGGACGGCAGGGGTAACGGGGGGCGACACGCTCAGGGGGAGGCGAGGGGCGGAGAGGTCCACTATATTTCCACCATAAGGCCTTATATAGAGGGTTCTTGTCCAGGTGTGAGGTCGAGTGAGTTCCCTCAACTTCTACCCCACAACCATGAAATAAAATAGCATTACGGTTTCATTGAGGTCACCACCCCACTTTGCCACATAGTCAGGTTAATACCTTGGCTTTATGTACATTGACATGGCCCTAAACCTTTCTCTAAGTGCGCATTGGGGGGACAAAATGGGTGATTGAAATTATAGCACACTGGTAGAGAGAGTGAGAGAGAAAAGAGAAAGCAAAAAGAGATAGTGAGAGAGAGTCAGAGAAAAACAAAACAGAGAGAGAAAGAGCAGAAAGAGAGTCTAGAGAGACTGGGACTAAGACTGAACGGGGAGCCACAGTGGTCCGATTAACCCCTGTGACACGTTGACCGTGTAAGGAAACAATTACCCCCAAAAAGGGCTTCTTTGGCTTGGCTGTTGTTGATGAGTTCTCCATACATATTTCAGCACCAGTGCCAACCAGCTGACCTGGTAGACCTGCCTGCTCAGCTTGGGGTCCAACAGGCGGAGCCCTCACCCCCACTTGCCCCCGTCCTGCCTGCCCCCCTAACCCAGCGGGTAGGAGAGTAATGACACATAATGACTCACACCCAGGCCCAGCGAGATGAATGGCCCATAATGACTCGTCGCCAGCCTGTAAGATTAATAGCACTTAATGGTTTGTATTGCCGACCGTAATCGAGCTGTCACTGGCCCTGCTTGAGGAATAGCAGGACCATGCATCATTTCTCACGCCTCGTGTTTCCTCGGAGCTCCCAGTCGGTCTCATGCCCCCCGGGCCCCCTCTCTCCCACTAGACATGGTCCTATCTATGGAGTATAAATGGAGGGTCAAATACATGGTCAGGGCTGAACTTTCTGTGGAGCTTATAATGGGGCGGGGAGGGGGGGTTGATGTCGGACCCCTCTACCACTAGACATGAACTAAGGGGGGGGGGGGTCAAAGACATGGTCAGGCCTGTCCCATCTGTGAGAGTCTATAGGGCGGCTTGATGTCTGAGGAAATCCCCCATATCCCCACGATCTGCTCCACATCTCTCAGGGAGGCACTAACCTTTCATGTGACAGTGTATGTCTGAAGCCAATATATTATGACTGGGACTGGGGGCATAACCCAGCGTTTGATAGAGTGGGGTCCATACTGTAGCAACAGTATGTGTTGAAGACTTTTTGTCTATAAAGCCCACTTGCATAAACTTCCTCCATACCTTAACCCCATTGTTAACCTTCAGACATTTAAGTTACCAGAACCGGACTCAAGCGAGATAGGTAAATGTGCTATAATGTAATATATATGTATATATACTGTATATGTACAGTTGAAGTCGGAAGTTTACGTGCACTTAGGTTGGAGTCATTAACACTAGTTTTTCAACCCCTCCACAAATTTCTTGATACTAAACTATAGTTTTGGCAAGTCGGTTAGGACATTTACTTTGTGCATGACACAAGTCATTTTTCCAACAATTGTTTACAGACAGATTATTTAACTTATAATTCACTGTATCACAATTCCAGTGGGTCAGAAGTTTACATACACTAAGTTGACTGTGCCTTAAAACAGCTTGGAAAATTCCTGAAAATGATGTCATGGCTTTAGAAGCTTCTGATAGCCTAATTGACATAATTTGAGTCAATTGGAGGTGTACCTGTGGATGTATTTCAAGGCCTACCTTCAAACTCAGTGTCTCTTTGCTTGACATCATGGGAAAATCTAAAGAAATCAGTCAAGACCTCAGTAAAAAGATGGTAGACCTCCACAAGTCTGGTTCATCCTTGGGAGCAATTTCCAAATGCCTGAAGGTACCACATTCATCTGTACAAACAATAGTACGCAAGAATAAACACCATGGGACCACGCAGCCGTCATACTGCTCAGGAAGGAGCAGTATGACGGCTGCGTGGTCCCATGGTGTTTATACTTGTCTCCTAGAGATGAACGTACTTTGGTGCGAAAAGTGCAAATCAGTCCCAGAACAACAGCAAAGGACCTGGAGGAAACAAGTACAGAAGAATCTATATCCACAGTAAAATGAGTCCTATATCGACATAACCTGAAAGGCCGCTCAGCAAGGAAAAAGCCACTGCTCCAAAACCGCCATAAAAAAGCCAGACTACGGTTTGCAACTGCACATGGGGACAAAGATCGTACTTTGTGGAGAAATTTCCTCTGGTCTGATGAAACAAAAATGGAACTGTTTGGCCATAATGACCATCGTTATGTTTGGACGAAAAAGGGGGAGGTTTGCAAGTCGAAGAATAACATCCTAACCGTAAAGCATGGGGATGGCAGCATCATGTTGTGGGGGTGCTTTGCTGCAGGAGCGACTGGTGTTCTTCACAAAATAGATGGCATCATGAGGAATGAAATATTATGTGGATATATTGAAGCAACAACAAGACAACAGTCAGGAAGTTAAAGTTTGGTCGCAAATGGGTCTTGCAAATGGTCAATAACTCCAAGCATACTTCCAAAGTTGTGGCAAAATGGCTTAAGGACAACAAAGTCAAGCTATTGGAGTGGCCATCACAAAGCCCTGACCTCAATCCCATAGAAAATGTATGGGCAAAACTGAAAAAGTGTGTGCGAGCAAGGAGGCCTACAAACCTGTCAGGAGGAATGGCCTACAATTCACCAAACTTATTGCGCGAAGGTTGTGGGAGGCTACCTGAAAAGTTTGACCCAAGTTAAACAATTTAAAGGCAATGCTACCAAATACTAATTGAGTGTATGTAAACTTCTGACCCACTGGGAATGTGATGAAAGAAAGAAAAGCTGAAATAAATCACTCTCTACTATTATTCTGACATTTCACATTCTTAAAATAAAGTGGTGATCCTAACTGACCTAAAACAGGGAATTTTTACTAGGATTAAATGTCTGGAATTGTGATAAACTGAGTTTAAATGTATTTGGCTAAGGTGTATGTAAACTTCTGACTTCAACTGTATATATTGTAAAACCTGGCATAGGGTTAGTCAAGCTGGGATGTACTGTACTATGCACATTGAATCTCAGAGGCAATTTATTTCATGGGGATTTGTGGCGTAAAGTTAAATTATTTGTATTATTCAGAATATATAGAAATATTATGTATTGAATAGGTTTGGACATTGACCTTTTCGTCTATCTTCATTATCTGTCAAATCCTGGTTGGTTGACTGGCTTAGCAGGCATATGACAGTCACAGAGGTTGTGTTGCAGGTCACAGCACACTGAGGACAGTGTCTCAGGCAATTTAGCCAGCTAGCTCTCCCCTTTCCCCCCCAGAGGATCTGATAACATCATTATGTGGATAAACTATGGCTTACAAAAGCAAATGGAGGATCTGGCATAGTTCATCATTCTGAGAGTCCCCTTTTTCTCTCTGAGAACCCAATTACAGTTTTAGTCCTTCAAAAGCTGATGTTTGCTGTTTGAAGCATCAGGGTCACGGTACTCCATCTTGATCGCATGAATCAAAACTAAGCTTCAGCTCTCGTTCGTAATGGTCTTTTTAGTTCGCAGAAACACTGGACACAGATGATTGACAATGTTTTTGTCCATGAAGTCCTTAGTTCCGTAATCCAGAGTTTGTGTGTGTGCGTGCGTGCGTGCGTGCAATCGGCAGGTTAGTATTTTTCGTCAGGAATCTTGTTCTGGAGGCAGCTCTGCAGAGTGGTAACTAGTTGGCGCAGCCACAAAGTCATAAAATCTGATTTTCAACCTAACCCTCAACCCTAAACTTACCACACTGCTAACCCTAATGCCTAATGCCTAACCCTAATGCCTAACCCTAACCTAAAATTAAGACCAAAAAGCACATTTTAGTTTTCATAAATTTTTACAATATAGCCAATTTTGACTTTGCCTGGCCTATCTAAGGGGAAATCGCACAGTTCTGCCTCCAGGACAAGACACATGACAATAAATGTCCCCCCCCCCCCCCCTCTCTTTCGACAAAGTTGTTTGGGTAGGGCATGTGAGACAGCAGTGTATTGAATAACCCAACACCGCGTTCTCCGTTGTGGAATGGTCCCCCTTATTGAATAGAGCGTTGTCTCCCAGACCGAGTCCCGGCCTTGATTCGGAGCCAGGAAACCCAACTGTCCCTGTCCATCAGTGTGACGAGACCAATGGAGGATAAACCCAACGACCTGGCTGGAGAAGTGCATCCTGGGAAGGGGGTGGGAGTCCAGGGTCCGGGGTGCTTCACTATGTTCGACTTCCACTTGGGTAGGGAGGGGGCACTTAGCTGCAAATGGATCTACTCCCCAAGTTGCTGTGTTATCTCAAAGATAGGCCGTGATTCAACAAAATAAACAAAGCATAAAGCGGTATTAAATATTTGTCAGTAGACACTGTATGTGTGTATTGTCTGTGTGGGAGAGGAGAACAGGAGTAGTAAGGGATAGCGTGTGATAGACACCATGTGTGGGTGTGTGTTTGTGCAGACCTGCTGGTGTATGTCTGCTTCACTGTCAGCAAGAAGCTCTCTCCTTCCTGTATGAAGGCTGACTGTGGTGTGTCCCTGCCTGGGATCAGTCAAGACGTTTGAGTCAGAGCAGCATGGGAACGCTTCCCCACTGGTCCTCCCATCCCTGGGGGTGTCTCGCGCTCGCTCGGTCTGTCTCGCGCTCGGTCTGTCTCGCGCTCGGTCTGTCTCGCGCTCGGTCTGTCTCGCGCTCGGTCTGTCTCGCGATCGGTCTGTCTCGCGATCGGTCTGTCTCGCGATCGGTCTGTCTGTCTGTCTCGCGCTCGGTCTGTCTGTCTGTCTCGCGCTCGGTCTGTCTCGCGCTCGGTCTGTCGGTCTGTCTCGCGCTCGGTCTGTCGGTCTGTCTCGCGCTCGGTCTGTCTGTCTGTCTCGCGCTCGGTCTGTCTGTCTGTCTCGCGCTCGGTCTGTCTGTCTGTCTCGCGCTCGGTCTGTCTGTCTGTCTCGCGCTCGGTCTGTCTGTCTGTCTCGCGCTCGGTCTGTCGGTCTGTCTCGCGCTCGGTCTGTCGGTCTGTCTCGCGCTCGGTCTGTCTGTCTGTCTCGCGCTCGGTCTGTCTGTCTGTCTCGCGCTCGGTCTGTCTGTCTGTCTCGCGCTCGGTCTGTCTGTCTGTCTCGCGCTCGGTCTGTCTGTCTGTCTCGCGCTCGGTCTGTCGGTCTGTCTCGCGCTCGGTCTGTCTCGCGCTCGGTCTGTCTCGCGCTCGGTCTGTCTCGCGCTCGGTCTGTCTCGCGCTCGGTCTGTCGGTCTGTCTCGCGCTCGGTCTGTCGGTCTGTCTCGCGCTCGGTCTGTCGGTCTGTCTCGCGCTCGGTCTGTCGGTCTGTCTCGCGCTCGGTCTGTCTCGCGCTCGGTCTGTCTCGCGCTCGGTCTGTCTCGCGCTCGGTCTGTCTCGCGCTCGGTCTGTCTCGCGCTCGGTCTGTCGGTCTGTCTCGCGCTCGGTCTGTCGGTCTGTCTCGCGCTCGGTCTGTCGGTCTGTCTCGCGCTCGGTCTGTCGGTCTGTCTCGCGCTCGGTCTGTCGGTCTGTCTCGCGCTCGGTCGGTCTGTCTCGCGCTCGGTCGGTCTGTCTCGCGCTCGGTCGGTCTGTCTCGCGCTCGGTCGGTCTGTCTCGCGCTCGGTCGGTCTGTCTCGCGCTCGGTCGGTCTGTCTCGCGCTCGGTCGGTCTGTCTCGCGCTCGGTCGGTCTGTCTCGCGCTCGGTCGGTCTGTCTCGCGCTCGGTCGGTCTGTCTCGCGCTCGGTCGGTCGGTCTGTCTCGCGGTCGGTCGGTCAAGGCACTTAACCATCATTTGCTCCAGGGGTGAGGTACTACTATGGCTGACCCTGCAAAACCACACATTTCACTGCACCTGTGTGTGACAATTTATTTCACCTACTTAACTAGGCAACTCAGTTTTGAAAAAAAATATTATTTACAATGACGGCCTACCCCGGACGACACTGGGCCAATTGTGTGCCGCCCTATGGGACTCCCAATCACGGCCGGTTGTGATACAGCCCGGAATCAAACCAGGGTCTGTGGTGACACCTCTAGAACTGAGAAGCATTGCCTTAGACCGCTGCGCCACTCGGGAGCCCAAACAATTAAACATGTTTTTTTATTTTTTTGTCCCACCAGTGTCTCTATGTCCAAGTGCCCCTCTCCCCATCCCGGGCCGAGGCAGCTGTCCCCCCCAGCCCCAGTCACCCTCTTGTCCCATTGTCAAGGTCAGTGGAGGAAGTATTTCTCTGTTAGCAGGAAGTAGAGGTCAGAGGTTAATCCGTCTGCTCTGCAGGAGACGTTGCACAGGCCTTGCTAAACACAGACAGAGGCAGGGAGCTGTCGTTCATCAAGTTCTATCACACTTGCACTCTTTCTCTCTCTCACATACATACAAACATGTACGCACACACATGCACTCATACTTTCACTCTCTCAAGCACTCAATCACTCACGCAGGCACACACACACACACACACACACACACACACACACACACACACACACACACACACACACACACACACACACACACACACACACACACACACACACACCACACACAGCAGGCTCCCATCCTCACATTGTTTGGTGTGCGTGTGACCTGAGGTCCCCTCTAGCGTGGGTTTGAGTCTACTATGATGTCACTTCACAGGCCCTGAGACGATGGTGACCCAGTTTGGCCTGCAGCGGACCGGAATCCCTTTCAATCTCTCTCTCTCCCTCCCCCCCACTCATTCTCTCTTCTCTCGCTTGATGGGGGAAAAGCTTTTTATCTTTGTTGTTGTTATTGTTTTCCCAATGTCACAACTTGATAAACTGCTCGGAAGTGAATCTTAGGGTAGAGTTGTAATCATTTCATTCCCTGCCAATATATACTACATGCTCTCTCAAATATGCACGCACACACAAATATGCTCTCTTTCTCACAAGTAGTGTCCTATAGAACAGTGGTTCCCAAACTGTGGAGTCGGCAAGGGGGGCGCGGGAGTCCACCCCCTCACTATGTATATATGTATATATAGTTGAAGTCAGAAGTTTACATACACTTGGGTTGGAGTCATTAAAACTTGTTTTTCAACCACTCCACAAATTTCTTGATAACAAACTATAGTTTTGGCAAGTCGGTTAGGACATCTACTTTGTGCATGACACAAGTCATTTTTCCAACAATTGTTTACAGACAGATTATTTAACTTATAACTCACTGTATCACAATTCCAGTGGGTTAGAAGTTTACATACACTAAGTTGACTGTGCCTTTAAACAGCTTGGAAAATTCCAGAAAATGATGTCATGGCTTTAGAAGCTTCTGATAGGCTAATTGACATCATTTGAGTCAATTGGAGGTGTACCTGTGGATGTATTTCAAGGCCTACCTTCAAACTCAGTGACTCTTTGCTTGACATCATGGGAAAATCAAAAGAAATCAGCCATGACCTCAGAAGAAAAATGGTAGACTTTCCCTAGTCTGGTTCATCCTTGGGAGCATTTTCCAAATGCCTGAAGGTACCACGTTCATCTGTACAAACAATAGTACGCAAGTATAAACACCATGGGACCACGCAGCAGTCATACCGCTCAGGAAGGAGACGCATTCTGTCTCCTAGAGATACTTTGGTGCGAAAAGTGCAAATCAATCCCAGAACAACAGCAATGGACCTTGTGAAGATGCTGGAGGAAACAGGTACAGAAGTAAAATGAGTCCTATATCGACATAACCTGAAAGGCCGCTCAGCAAGGAAGAAGCCACTGCTCCAAAACCGCCATAAAAAAGCCAGACTACGGTTTGCAACTGCACATGGGGACAAAGATCGTACTTTTTTGAGAAATGTCCTCTGGTCTGATGAAACAAAAATGGAACTGTTTGGCCATAATGACCTTCGTTATGTTTGGAGTAAAAAGGGGAAGCTTGCAAGCCGAAGAACACCATCCCAACCGTGAAGTACGGGGGTGGCAGCATTATCATGTTGAGGTGCTTTGCTGCAGGAGGGACTGTTGCAGTTCACAAAATAGATGGCATCATGAGGATTGAAAAATTATGTGGATATATTGAAGCAATATCTCAAAACATCAGTCAGGAAGTTAAAGCTTGGGTCTTCCAAATGACCCCAAACATATTTCCAAAGTTGTGGAAAAATAGCTTAAGGACAACAAAGTCAAGGTATTGGAGTGGCCATCACAAAGCCCTGACCTCAAACCTATAGAAAATGTGTGGGCAGAACTGAAAAAGTAAGGAGGTCTACAAACCTGGCTCAGTTACACCAGCTCTGTCAGGAGGAATGAGCCAAAATTCACCAAACTTATTGTGGGAAGCTTGTGGAAGGCTACCCGAAATTACCAGAACCGGACTCAAGCGAGATAGGTAAATGTGCTATAATGTAATATATATGTATATATACTGTATATGTACAGTTGAAGTCGGAAGTTTACGTGCACTTAGGTTGGAGTCATTAACACTAGTTTTTCAACCCCTCCACAAATTTCTTGATAATAAACTATAGTTTTGGCAAGTCGGTTAGGACATTTACTTTGTGCATGACACAAGTCATTTTTCCAACAATTGTTTACAGACAGATTATTTAACTTATAACTCACTGTATCACAATTCCAGTGGGTTAGAAGTTTACATACACTAAGTTGACTGTGCCTTTAAACAGCTTGGAAAATTCCAGAAAATGATGTCATGGCTTTAGAAGCTTCTGATAGGCTAATTGACATCATTTGAGTCAATTGGAGGTGTACCTGTGGATGTATTTCAAGGCCTACCTTCAAACTCAGTGACTCTTTGCTTGACATCATGGGAAAATCAAAAGAAATCAGCCATGACCTCAGAAAAAAAATGGTAGACTTTCCCTAGTCTGGTTCATCCTTGGGAGCATTTTCCAAATGCCTGAAGGTACCACGTTCATCTGTACAAACAATAGTATGCAAGTATAAACACCATGGGACCACGCAGCAGTCATACCGCTCAGGAAGGAGACGCATTCTGTCTCCTAGAGATGAACGTACTTTGGTGCGAAAAGTGCAAATCAATCCCAGAACAACAGCAATGGACCTTGTGAAGATGCTGGAGGAAACAGGTACAGAAGTAAAATGAGTCCTATATCGACATAACCTGAAAGGCCGCTCAGCAAGGAAGAAGCCACTGCTCCAAAACCGCCATAAAAAAGCCAGACTACGGTTTGCAACTGCACATGGGGACAAAGATCGTACTTTTTTGAGAAATGTCCTCTGGTCTGATGAAACAAAAATGGAACTGTTTGGCCATAATGACCTTCGTTATGTTTGGAGTAAAAAGGGGAAGCTTGCAAGCCGAAGAACACCATCCCAACCGTGAAGTACGGGGGTGGCAGCATTATCATGTTGAGGTGCTTTGCTGCAGGAGGGACTGTTGCAGTTCACAAAATAGATGGCATCATGAGGATTGAAAAATTATGTGGATATATTGAAGCAATATCTCAAAACATCAGTCAGGAAGTTAAAGCTTGGGTCTTCCAAATGACCCCAAACATATTTCCAAAGTTGTGGAAAAATAGCTTAAGGACAACAAAGTCAAGGTATTGGAGTGGCCATCACAAAGCCCTGACCTCAAACCTATAGAAAATGTGTGGGCAGAACTGAAAAAGTAAGGAGGTCTACAAACCTGGCTCAGTTACACCAGCTCTGTCAGGAGGAATGAGCCAAAATTCACCAAACTTATTGTGGGAAGCTTGTGGAAGGCTACCCGAAATGTTTGACCCAAGTTAAACAATTTAAAAGCAATGCTACCAAATACCAATTGAGTGTATGTAAACTTCTGACCCACTGGGAATGTGATGAAAGAAATAAAATATTAAATAAATCATTCTCTCTACTATTATTCTGACATTTCACATTCTTAAAATAAAGTGGTGATACTAACTGACCTAAGACTGGGAATTTTTACTTGGATTAAATGTCAGGAATTGTGAAAAACTGAGTTTAAATGCATTTGGCTAAGGTGTATGTAAACTTCCGACTTCAACTGTATATATAGTACCAGTCAAAAGTTTGGACAAACCTACTCATTCAAGGTTTTTTTTTTTTTTTTTTTTTACTATTTTCTACATTGTAGAATAATGCATTCAAATTATTTTCAAGCCTAAACTTTAGGGCCTAACTGTAGCACGCCAAATACACGGCAATTGCCAAATGCTTTTGAGAACTTCCACTGATGCAAAAGGGACAATATCGGAGTTTAATTCAATAAGAGAAAAGCTGTAAAATGGAGATAAATAGAAGGGAGGGGCAGGACAGTATTCTAATGTTTGGGAAAGATTTGGTGAAGTTGTAAAAGACGATGATATTATTGAGACGCTACACAAATTTGACAGTCACAAGTAAGGGACTTCAAAATGGCACGTCAGGGTAACTGTACAGTACTGTTCAGTTGGGTTAAATGGAATAGTAGCCTAACTGAAATCTGGACTTCAACTGGTAAGTCTTTAACCTCTCACATAGCCTAATATAATATTTATTGCTGTAAAATGATACATCAGATGTACATTTTGGATCTAGGACAGGAGCGAGAGAATGAATGCCGGTTAGGGAGCGTCTTTAAAAGTGCTATCTTCATCAGCATCATAAAAGCTGATAGTATTTCAAACACATTAAATATACATCCAAGCCAAACTGAAATCTTATCAAAAACATGTTGGGTCATTTCAACAGCTTTTCATTTCTTCAAAACCGGTCAAACTGATGCCATTTGAAAATTTGACACGGGAAATCCCTTCCCATTTTTGGGGGGGGGGGAGTTATTGTATTTTCTCCACGGTCCCTAAAGTATTTGCTGCACGAGAGAATTAGCGATGAACTAGATTGAAGAATGCATTATATCGATTTATGACGTAATTCTGGTGAGCAGGGGTTTATTTAGTCTTCTCGGGCAACACATAATTAAAGAAGAGAACCTGCATGTATCTAATTATAGACAAGTTGACCAAGGGTACCAAAATGACGGAAATTATAATCAGAAAAATAGGCCTATCTAAAAAGGCCTGTCAAAAAATCGTTTCGCCTTCTCTGACTGTACAGCTCATTTTCTATATTTGTGGGTTAGGGTTGGGTGCGGGCCTCATATTTTCACTTTATCACATATATTTGAGCGGTTGCGGATGGGTTATTAGCAATTGCGGGTGGGTGCAGCTGAACAAACAGCATTACTAACACACACACACACACACACACACACACACACACACACACACACACACACACACACACACACACACACACACACACACACACACACACACACACACACACACACACACACACACACACACACATACACAAAGGAAGCTAGTGATTAACTCCTTAAAGGGCAATTCCACCACTTTTCAAATTCATATTCATCATCTCCTGGACCAAACCACATGTGAAAATTGTGCGTTTCTATGATCTGTGGTTAAAAATATTTTTTTAAAGCTTCTCTGTGACATCACAGGGTATCAAAAACGGTGATTTTCAAAACCTACAATGAGTTTCTACAATGAGTTTCTACAATGAGTTTCTACAATGAGTTTCTACAATGAGTTTCCAGCTCAAGGGAGGGTATTTTATTTCTCCCCACATCACCGTGAATCTGGTGTTTGAAAATCACTGTTATAACTTTTGATGTCATTCGGTAGAACTTTTTAAATGTATATATTTTTCTACAAAACTTAGAAATGCGCCGTTTTCACGTACTAAACTCAGCAAAAAAAGAAAACGTCCCTTTTTCATAATTCGTAAAAATCCAAATAACTTTACAGATCTTCATTGTAAAGGGTTTAAAACAGTGTTTCCCATGCTTTTTCAAAGAACCATAAACAATTAATGAACATGCACCTGTGGAACGGTCGTTAAGACACTAATAGCTTACAGACGGTAGGCAATTAAGGTCACAGTTATGAAAACTTAGGACACTAAAGAGGTCTTTCTACTGACTCTGAAAAACACCAAAAGAAAGATGCCAGGGTCCCTGCGCATCTGCGTGAACATGCCTTAGGCATGCTGCGAGGAGGCATGAGGACTGCAGATGTGGCACACCACGTGTAACAACACCTGCACAGGATCGGTTAATCTGAAAACCACACCTGCGGGACAGGTACAGGATGGCAACAACAACTGCCCGAGTTACACCAGGAACGCACAATCCCTCCATCAGTGCTCAGACTGTCCTCAATAGGCTGAGAGAGGCTGGACTGAGGGCTTGTAGGCCTGTTGTAAGGCAGGTCCTCACCAGACATCACCGGCAACAACGTCGCCTATGGGCACAAACCCACCGTCGCTGGACCAGACAAGACTGGCAAAAAGTGCTCTTCTCTGACGAGTAGCGATTTTGTCTCACCAGGGGTGATGGTCGGATTCGAGTTTATCGTCGAAGGTATGAGCATTACACCGAGGCCTGTACTCTGGAGTGGGATCGATTTGGAGGTGGAGGGTCCGTCATAGTCTGGGGCGGTGTGTCATAGCATCATCGGACTAAGCTTGTTGTCATTGCAGGCAATCTCAGTGCTGTGCGTTACAGGGAAGACATCCTCCTCCCTCATGTGGTACACTTCCTGCAGGCTCATCCTGACATGACCCTCCAGCATGACAATGCCACCAGCCATACTGCTCGTTCTGTGCGTGATTTCCTGCAAGACAGGAATGTCAGTGTTCTGCCATGGCCAGCGAAGAGCCCGGATCTCAATCCCAATGAGCACATCTGGGACCTGTTGGATTGGAGGGTGAGCGCTAGGGCCATTCCCCCCAGAAATGTCTGGGAACTTGCAGGTGCCTTGGTGGAAGAGTGGGGTAACATCTCACAGCAAGAACTGGCAAATCTGGTGCAGTCCATGAGGAGGAGATGCACTGCAGTACTTAATGCAGCTGGTGGCCACACCAGATACTGACTGTTACTTTTGATTTTGACAACCCCCCTTTGTTCAGGGACACATTATTCCATTTCTGTTTGTCATGTCTGTGGAACTTGTTCAGTTTAAGTCTCATTTGTTGAATCTTGTTATGTTCATACACATATTTACACATGCTAAGTATGCTGAAATTAAATACAGTTGACAGTGAGGGGACGTTTATTTTTTTGCTGAATTTATATGTTGACACTGGTATTGTGCTGGAGATAATGAAAATGAGAATGAAAAGTGGTGGAGTTGCTCTTTAACTCCAACAGATGCATGGTTCCAGGCAGGCTCCCTTTCCGGAGTGTTATGAAAACAGTGGGAAAGAATGTGAAAAATCTGCAGCATTCGTACAGAAGACAATAATCTAGCAGGTATGAAGACGGGGTGGAGAGGGAGAGAGAGAAGATCTACAGAGGAAGAATCTGTAGTATGTGTGCTCTTTAAGTTGGTGTTAGGTGCCATAACTTCTCTAGCACATTGTCTCCCAGTCGGAGAAGGGAGAGAGGGGCAGAAAGGGGTGCGTGGGAGGAGAAAGGGGGGTAAGTGTCCGTTCCTTTCATGGCGAGCCAAGAGAACACCACAGACAAGGAAGTGTGCGAGTCATGGCGCAGACAGTTAGCCTGGGGACATACTGACTGTTGTAACTGGGGTTCAACTACACAGACCCTCTCTCTCTCACACACTCGCTCTCTTTCTCTAGCACCCACACACATATACACACATACTGTGTATGCATACACACACACTGCCCTCTGGCCAGGTCAGCTCACCCAGTTAAGTTATGTAGCTGTGCATAGAACCGTCACTGGGCCCCAAGACTTGTTGACTGTGCCAATCAGGCAGGCAACATTTGACTGACACACTGCAGTGACTTTCCTCCGACCCTCTATTTACAGACTATTGAGAGGTAGAGGAGGTACTCCACTCTCCCAAGTTCTTTTCTCTCCAGTTCCCACAATGCCCATATTATCCTGTGTCCTCATTAGGCTTGTGCTACAAAAGGACTGCCCGGGGTCAACGGAGCACAACACCATGCACTCTACGCACCCTAAAAAGCGAATAAAAGCTGTTATATTAACAAAAGTTTCCCGTCTGAAGTACAAGCGTTTCCCTCAGCGAACCACAATAGATTCCTGGCCCAGCAGCAGCCACGGCCTTTCCTCCCCTTTATCAGCGAGGGAGAGGGACAGAGACAGAGACAGAGACAGAGAGAGAGGGGGGGGGGGGGGGGGGGGAGAGAAAGAGAGAGAAAGGGGAGAGAGAGACAAAGGCCTGTGTGACTATACCTTCACCCGTGTTGTTTATCTGGCAGACAGGCAGGGAGGCAGACAGACAAGTGCAGACAGACAGGTACATTCTGGTGCAGCCCAGAGAGAGAGAGGAAAGAAAGAAGAGGAGAGGAGTGGGAAGGGCACGCGACAGAGGCGTCTGTACAGAAAGACAATCCGGCGAGGTAGCGTGTGAAGCATTGCTCATCTCCACATCGGAGGAAGTCGCCTATCTCTCTATCCCAGTAGCAGGCACCTGCTACCACATGAACCCAACATGCTCCAGGAGTATACAGGCCCCAAGGCGTCACCCAATACACCTTCCAGATAGAGAGCACCCTGCCTGGGTGCAAGGTGTTCCTGCAAGCTCAGGAAATCAGTCCAAACATGAATGCCAGAAATGTTTGTGGCAATGAAAATTACTGCATAAGTGAGTACTGTATCTGGATACTAGTGTGTGTGTGTGTGTGTGTGTGTGTGTGTGTGTGTGTGTGTGTGTGTGTGTGTGTGTGTGTGTGTGTGTGTGTGTGTGTGTGTGTGTGTGTGTGTGTGTGTGTGTGTGTGTGTGTGTGTGTGTGTGTGTGTGTGTGTGTGTGTGTGTGTGTGTGTGTGTGTGAGAGAGAGAGAGAGAGAGAGTGAGAGACTCGTCTCAGGTTGGAGTTGATCTGACAGCTGGGTAACATTAACCAGCCTGTCTATGAAGCAGGGATTATGGAGTTGAGTTATTTGATATGTTCATAGCTCTCAGACCTCTAAAAGCACAACACTTAATTGCACATGGTTTTACTATAATGTTAAATGGAGTCAGCTAAACATTTGAATAGGCTACTTGCATTGTCTTATCACAGGTCGCATGTGAAGAATATATTGTATAATATCACATATATCAAATATTACCCCACGACACGCTCGCTCTCTATTTTGAAATACACCCACATTCATAAACACACACACACACACACGTAAACAAGAATCTTCACTGTCACCATACTATCTCTCACTTGTTGTGGTGGTGTGCTACGGCTGTGCGGCGTCGCGGTGTGGAAAATATGGCCGTGTCATTCTGGGAACATTGTCGGACTTAAAGGATGACTAAATAACATTACAGACTTTTTACTGTTATTCGTCTGCTATTTTACTGGGGAGCGGAACAGCCTTGGCTGCTTTGTTACACCCCCCCCCCCCCCCCCCCCCCCACCCCACCCCCCACCCCAGCAGTGGAGAATGGAGATCCCAAGGCCATTCCAGCAGCATTAGTCTCCAGAGCCAGTGTGAGGCAGGAGATTAATCATAGCGCGGGGAAACACTTGTTAGATATAAATTCTAATAAGGCCGTATCAACCCCATGGAGCAAGCATCAGAGGCATGCAGTGTGAAGAGCACTCCAGAAGTAGGTGTGGGACATGAGATGGAGGAAGGAGGGGAAATGGAGGTCAGAAAAAGGAGGGTGTTTAGGTCTTTCACCGTCGTGTGCAGAAAGGGGGGAAGAGAGAAAGAGAGAGAGAGAGAGAGAGAGAGAGAGTGACTCCAGGAGCTGGGGTAGGCCGAGTTCCCAAAGTGTGGTGTTGATAAGAATGCTATTAGTATAGCAAAGTGACGAGAGTAGGGATCGCAGCTGTCACATTGTTCCTATGAAACCAGATAAATGTGAAAATGACAGGGATTCTTCCGGGAGAGAGATGGCTATGTGATAACTACAAAATAACTACTGTAGTCTCGAACATAGAGATACATTAAAGTGGAACTGACAGCATTTTAACAACATCAATTCGTATAAAAAATCTGTTCATATACACCCCCAGGAAGAATGTGCCATTTTATTATGCATTTTCTGACAAGTGAGCACTTGATATGGTCATTTTCACATTTTCATAAATTCATTGAATGTTTGAGAATGACGTATAGTAAGGCATTTGTGAAAATTATATAGCAATATCGAGTGGGAAAGCCACCGTGCGTTTGTATAATTAATAGACACTGCAGTAAATAAAACCTAAAAAAAAACATCTGTCTTGTCCCAGACCGGAGTCTATGCAGACCAGTGCGCTATAGCCAATCAGAGCTACAGTAGACCTATATGCTAATTACCATTTGCTACACAGACCTGCCATCATTCACTTTGAACTAAACTGTGTGTTTACAGGCAGTAGCAACAGTGTGACTTTAGATCATTAGAACGCGTTCGCCAAAAAGCCACAAAATACACCCGAATTGATTTCTGCAAATACCAAGGGAGTCCTCTTACATTTGGACACTTCACAGTCCTATTGATCAAACAACCATGAAAAGTAGTCTCTCTCTCCCTCAGTTATGCACATCAACAACAACAAGATCAACAACTAATGCTAGCCAGAGAGAGATGAGCTAAAATCTAACGAGGGAACATTATATAAACCCTCTCAAACTTTTTCAGCTAGTTGGCAGTCAGACTTTTACTGATAAACGATAGGGAATAGTAGCCTTCTACGGCTTGCCTGCTAATTTATGCTTGTCCCAACCCACATTTTGCTAGCTAGCAAAGCGATTTCCATTTCTTGCTAGCTAACCAAATGACACCTGAATCTTTAGCTGTAGCCACCAAGAAACGATACGAGGGTAAGCCGGTCACTCACCCACTCCCCCAATGACATTACGTCCTCCCAGCAGCTAGCTAGCTAATGTTAGGCTCTGTCACAGACAGAAGGGGTTAGTTATAAATGCACTATCTTTGGCTCCGCGTTTTTAGCTTGCTAAATAAATAACTAGCTACATAAACAGATACACTAGCCCAGGGACGTCAAACTCAATCAGCGCACGGGCCATGTTGTGAAAAAGAAAAAAAAAAATTCGTGGCCCATTGTTTTATTTGAACAAATATGACAATTTATAATGTCCAATTATGCTGTATATAGCATTTTGACATATTAAAACAAAAGAGATAAATAATATTTGTCCAGCCTTTGCTGCTATGCTTGCACATGTGCATAATATACAGCAACCCTAATCAAAAAGTATTTAAAAACTCAAAATAACAAAAAAATAGCTATTAGGTTGTTTTAACATGTAAAAAAAAAACATGTAAAAAAAATAAATATATATAGTAGTTGAGTAGCTAGCCTAGGCTACTGCTCAAATGTTGCTGTAATAGGCTCATGTTTCTCCTTTGCATGGTGTTTTGTTGCAGGTTTTCGTCCCTTGTCAAGCTTTAAAAATGGATGCCAGACCACGACATTTTCTTAGCCTAGCTAGGACTATGGCACGTGTCTGTAGACTTTCCCTCCACTGCGCGCTGAAAACGGGACACATGAAAGCAGCGCAATTGAAGTTGAATTCACCAATGTGAGCGCATCAGGCTGTAATTTCAGGAAGTGGAAGACTCAACTGTCGACTCATTTATACTCGCTTCTGTGTCCTATTCGGCCCTCGGTTCTTGTGTTTGATACATGTGCGCTAGGAGGCCTATTAGCCACGTTATGACTAACTTGTGATCATCGCCGTTGGTAGTTTGATTGTATTGGCATTCTTATAAAGTTGGTTTCAAAGCATAAACTGGGAATTTGATATTTCTTACTAATATTATGATAGTCTGTTTCATATCTGAAAATAAGTTCAATGCTGTCAGTTCCAGGTATCTAAATGTACATTTAGAGGAAAGTTGAGTTTGAATTCCTGCCATGCTTGGTCTCCCATCATCCTTTGCAAACGCACAGCGGGGTCAGTACGCTGAAGAGCCAGTGGTCAAATGAACCAGAGGACACTTTGGTGAACAGCGACATCATCCTATGCTGGCTAAAGCCAGCAGACATCTTTACTGTAATCCCCCACTGCCAGACTGTACTGCTTCTCTCTCTACATTACGTGCCCCTAGTTCACGAGAGCTGAGGTCAATATAATGACAGAATGGAAAAACTGAGTACTCGTTTCTCTCTCTCTTATTCTTTCTTTTCGTTTTAACTGTGATGAATTTAATATGTCGAGAAGATCATGAAATCTAACCAAACATGAAAAGCCTGGCCACAACGGCCATAGTTTCCGAGTTTGTTTAACTCAGTCAAGTAACTTTCCCAGAGCGTTTGAAATGCGTCTGTCCACGATAAGTGTGCTGCACTTCCTCTGCAATCTGATGACCTTGGCCTGTCTTTCACACTTCGGCACTTTCCATTTCCTACCATATTCGGCCTACATTTCCCACCAATAATGAAAAGAAAACTTCCAGGCTGGATTGTAGACATTTCCACATTCAGTTGATTGCGTCCATTCATTTCCTTATGCTGTTCCACATTGAAATGAGCCACCACATGATATGTTTATAAGGGTTTTATTGGTGGCTAGAAGGATCCTCATCAATACGCACCATGTAAGTGTATCACCCACGTGTAGGAGATGCACAGCAGCCATTTTCCTGCACTATTGCATGTATCAACCACAGCCTGAATTGGGGTGGCCATTTTAATTAGCCTATTTATAAGTAGGGGATTACCAAAGTGCCAGCATGGCTTTTCAAATGGGTGGTAACTCCTTTTCCGTGGACTGCCACGGCTGTCTGTAAGGCGCCTCCCTGTACGACTTCTGTATTTCCATACAGGTGTTGCACCTCTCCTGAGTTAGGTGTGCCCTCGATTAACTGCATGTCACCTGTTTACACCTTCCTTACACCAGGGCGTGTACCATCTGATCCAACGCCTCGGAGCAGTCACAGCTGGGTCTCTTTCTCTCCCCGTTCTCTCTCTGCCTCTTTGGCCCTTTCTTAGTGAGCAGCTTTTGAGCAGCTCTCTTAGTGTGAGCTTAGTGGACAGATAGGAGCCTGAGGCCCCCTTCGTTGTCTGTATGATTGTCTGCTCAGCCCTTTTCACAGCAGATTAGTGTAAAACCCTTCATTACACAGAAAAGGATTAGGTTCCCCTCAGGGGAGAATAGAATAGGGTAGCTTTGGAAGCCGACGGTTTTTATTTGTGACCATAGGCGTGATGCGATGAGACGCATGAGAGGGTGCCAAGAGGCGTGGAGGTGAGGATGCATGGGAGGGGAGAGAAGGGGAGGGGACGGCAAGTCTACCACACTCATGCATGCCACACAAGGGTGTCATGCATTCCCAAAATCTGAGGGGGCACAAAGTACACAAGGATGGATGGCGGGTGGACCGAAGGGGGGGCCCCCTCTGTAATTAAGTTGCAGAATTTTGTAATTTTCACCTGAAACCGCTTTTTCCGTAAATCTAGAGCCTTTATCATTATACTTAATTCCATGTAAAAAAAAATCTATATTTTTCTACAATATTTTTCTGCATATGGATCTCTGCTAAATTCTGTGTAAAAGATTGAAAGGAATGTGAGTCTTATTCAGTATGTAGTTATTGTAGTTATTGCTTGCTTTTCTAAAAACTCTACCAACCTTGCCAGCAGGCATGCTAGCTAAGATGAACTCTTAGGATCTTTTTTTCTATCTAGAACCTAAAAGGGTTCTTCGCCTGTCCCCATAGGAGAACCCTTTGAAGAACCCTTTTTGGTTCCAGGTACAACCCTTTTTGGAACCGAAAATGGTTCTACGTGGACCCAAAAACGTTTCTCCTATCACCCGGAGAACTCTTTTGGAACCCTTTTCTCTAAGAGTATAGATAGACAAGCTAGCTACTCTAACTTGATTGATGGCCTGAAATAGCTTGTTGGTACCTAGTTATGAGGTTGAGAGATTGGGAATCTGTCTGGGCTAGTTAAAGCCAACTTCATAAAATTGCTAGTGTAACAGTATAACTTTAAACCGCCCCCTCGCCCCGACCCGGGCGCGAACCAGGGACCCTCTGCACACATCAACAACAGTCACCCACGAAGCGTCGTTACCCATCGCTCCACAACAGCCTTGCAGAGCAAGGGGCAACCCTACTTCTAGGTTTCAGAGCAAGTGACGTAACTGATTGAAACGCTAGTAGAGCGTACCCGCTAACTAGCTAGCCATTTCACATCCGTTACACTCACCCCCCTTTCAACCTCCTCCTTTTCCGCAGCAACCAGTGATCCGGGTCACGGCACCAATGTAACAGTATAACTTTAAACCGTCCCCTCGCCCCGGGCGCGAACCAGGGACCCTCTGCACACATCAACAACAGTCCCCCACGAAGCGTCGTTACCCATCGCTCCACAAAAGCCGCGGTCCTTGCAGAGCAAGGGGCAACCCTACTTCTAGGTTTCAGAGCAAGTGACGTAACTGATTGAAACGCTAGTAGCGCGTACCCGCTAACTAGCTAGCCATTTCACATCCGTTACACTAGGTGCCTAGTATTATAACAGGAGACCTCTGATGCCATACCTCTGGAATCCTCTAGGTTGAAAATAATACTTTAAAATGAGTCTGTAATGATTTGTGGGTTTGCAACAGGACACACATGTTTTAAAAGATGGGCCTTTGATTTCACTGGGTGGGGCATTTAAATGTGAAAGAATATATGTACTGCTCTTTCATGCCGTCCCTAGGAGGGGTGCGTCACTTGAGTGGGTTAAGTTACTGACATGATCTTCCTGTCTGGGTTGGCGCCCCCCCTTTGTTTGTGCTGTGGTGGAGATCTTTGTGGGCTATACTCGGCCTTGTCTCAGGATGGTAAGTTGGTGGTTGAAGATATCCCTCTAGTGGTCTGGGGGCTGTGCTTTGGCAAAGTGGGTGGGGTTATATCCTTCCTGTTTGGCACTGTCCGGGGGTATCATCGGATGGGGCCACAGTGTCTCCTGACCCCTCCTGTCTCAGCCTCCAGTATTTATGCTGCAGTAGTTTATGTGTCGGGGGGCTAGGGTCAGTTGGTTATATCTGGAGTACTTCTCCTGTCTTATCCGGTGTCCTGTGTGAATTTAAGTATGCTCTCTCTAATTCTCTCCTTCTCTCTTTCTTTCTCTCTCTCGGAGGACCTAAGCCCTAGGACCATGCGTCAGGACTACCGGGCATGATGACTCCTTGCTGTCCCCAGTCCACCTGGCCTTGTTGCTGTTCCAGTTTCAACTGTTCTGCCTGTGGCTATGGAACCCTGACCTGTCCACCGGACGTGCTACCTGTCCCAGACCTGCTGTTTTCAACTCTCTAGAGACCGCAGGAGCGGTAGAGATACTCTTAATGATCGGCTATGAAAAGCCAACTGACATTTACTCCTGATTATTATTTGACCATGCTGGTCATTTATGAACATTTGAACATGTTGGCCATGTTCTGTTATAATCTCCACCCGGCACAGCCAGAAGAGGACTGGCCACCCCTCATAGCCTGGTTCCTCTCTAGGTTTCTTCCTAGGTTTTGGCCTTTTTCCTAGCCGCCGTGCTTCTACACCTGCATTGCTTGCTGTTTGGGGTTTTGGGCTTGGTTTCTGGACAGCACTTTGAGATATTAGCTGATGTACGAAGGGCTATATAAAACAAACTTGATGATTTGATATGTGCAGCCTCAAGCTGGGACGTGATCCTGAGACTTATCTGATTCTGGAGACAGATCACATGAGGCTGTACTTACACCTGTTTTCCATCCAGCTAAGCGTTTTAATTTGTTTTCATTTATTTAACCTTTATTTAACTAAGCAAGTCAGTTAACAACAAAGTCTTATTTACAATGACGGCCTACCCCGACCAAACCCTAGACGACGCTGGGCCAATTGTGCGCCGTCCTATAGGACTCCCAATTATGGCCGGTTGTGATACAGCCTGGAATCGAACCAGGGTCTGTAGTGACGCTTCTAGCGCTGAGATGCAGTGCCTTAGACCGCTACGACACACGGGAGCCACCCATCTCCATGACTCATAAACTCTCCAATACTTATCTTTTATCTCCTAAACACTGTCAGGATAGAAATAAAGCCCTCACGATGGCAACATTACCTTTCAAGTGACAACAACATTTACACTCAGCTTTAGTGTTTGTTTTGGCTGACGGAAGGTTAGAGTCATTGTGGTAAGTGTGAGAAGGAATGTTGACAGGGTCATAATGCTAACTGATGTCACACTGTAGAAGCACCATCTTTGTGCACATCCACTCTTGGAAGCCCAAACGTTAATGGTTCCCCATGAACATGGCCAACGCCATGTCTGCCTACCACAATCACAATGTAGACCACGAAATAAAAACGAAAGGGCTATCATATCATCGCTGGCAAGCAGACTATCCTCTGGCATAGTAGAGCACAGACAGAGAGCAGAGCAATAACATGTTTGGCACTGAGCTGACTGTGGTGGATATGATGTGCCATTTCGCTCTGAGGCAGTTGTCAGATTGTTTGACAGAGTCTCGTGCACTTGACAGAAAACTGCCGTTGACACATACGTGCACAGACAAGGGTTGCCCTCATCATGTTCATCACCGGCAGCCAAGGGGGCACGTCCCTCATTTTTAGCCTCTATTCATTTCATACACGGTGCCCCCTGTGTGCGCTCCAATCAAGCCCTTTATACCTTCCAAACATATACACAGATATTACATCACACAGCAGGCCAAAGCACAGTGCAACCTTGTTCCTCAACGCAGCACAACACACACAGTCAGTCATCAGATGTGTACAGAGCCTTTCAGAGGGGAGAGGGGGACCAGAGTCCAGGGTCTTCTATGCCCCCATCCCCCAGTGAATGGGGGCTGTAGCCTGGGAGTCCATACACAGCACAGGTCTGTTTCTGTGTGTTAGACCTACAGAGAGTAGATACCCCTGTCCCCAATGTACACACACAGCTACATAAAACCGCTCGTAAACACAAACACATTCACTCACCAGGCACAGGGCAACGCATTTATAAACGAACACACGCAAACCCCCACACTCTCCCTTTACCCTCAGAACAGCTTCCATTCGTTGGGGCATGGACTCTACAATGTGTCAAAAAAGTTCCACAGGGATGCTGGCCCATGTTGACTTGAATGTTGACGCAGTAGTAGCTAAGATGGGGTGAAGTATGTCTATAATAAACTTAACAACACTATCAACAAGCCCTAGTCTTGTCGCACCTTGACTACTGTTCAGTCGTGTGGTCAGGTGCCACAAAAAAGGACTTAGGAAAATTGTAATTGGCTCAGAACAGGGCAGCACGGCTGGCCCTTGGATGTACACAGAGAGCTAATAATAATAATATGCATGTCAATCTCTCCTGGCTCAAAATGGAGGATAGATTGACTTCATCACTCCTTTTATTTATGAGAGGTATTGACATGTTGAATGCATCGAGCTGTCTGCCTAAACTACTGGCACACAGCTTGGACGCCCATGCATACCCCACAAGACATGCCACAAGAGGTCTCTTCACAGTCCCCAAGTCCAGGACAGACTATGGGAGGCACACAGTACTGCATAGAGCCATGACTACAAGGAACTCTATTCTACATCAAGTAACTGATGCAAGCAGTAAAATTTGATTTAAAAAAACAGATTTAAAAAACACTTTATGGAACAGCGGGGACTGTGAAGCAACACGAACATTGGCACAGACACATAAATACACAAGCACGCGCACACACACACACACACACACACATACAATAACATACACATGGATTTAGTAATGTAGATATGTGGTAGTGGATGGAGTAGGGGCCTGAGGGCACACAGTGTGTTGTGAAATCTGTGAATGTATTGTAATGTTTTAAAATTGTATCAACTGCCTTAATTTCACTGGACCCCTTTGGCAGCAGCTAATGGGAATCCATAATAAATACAAATACAAATGCTTCCCAGAGTTATGTGAAGTTGGCTGGATGTCCTTTGGGTGGTGGACCATTCTTGATACACACGGGAAACTGTTGAGAGTGAAAAAGCCAGCAGCGTTGCAGTTCTTAACACAAACTGGTGCGCCTGGCACCTACTACCATACACCATTTAAATATTTTGTCTTGCTTATTCACCCTCTAAATGGCACACACACACAATCCATATCTCAATTGTCTCAAGGCTTTAAAATCCTTATTTAACCTGTCTCCTCCCCTTCATCTACACTGATTGAAGTGGATTTAACAAGTGACATCAACAAGGGATGAAGCTTTCACCTGGTCTCACCTGGTCAGTCTGTCATGGAAAGAGGAGGTGTTCTTAATGTTTTGTACACTCAGCATACACACATGCTAAAGACATAAAACAATTACTCAGATTACAAACCCCAAACGACACACGTGTTATAATACGTACATACATTGAAATACATACACACTAATACCTTTCTATGGATGCTGTTACATGCTGACCACACCGGCCGCGTTACAAAATAAATGTACACATACATGTTATTCAATCATTTTATCCAAACTGCTCACACTCATGCGTGTCTGCATAGCCAGGAGCTAAAATAAAACTTTGTTCAATTTTAGACGCTTGACGTGCTACAAGTCCTGCCTTTCCCATCTCCTCTTTGGTTTTTAGGAGCATATACCCACATAGGTGATTGAAATATGAACGAGGTCCTCACTCCAGTCCAGTTGGTGGCAGTAATGCACCTTAAAGTTGGTTGTCAACCGCCATATAAAGTCCACAGAAGAAAAAGACTGAACTAGGAGAGATTACTAGAAACTAACTAGGCTTCCCCTTTTCTCTGTGGATTAATAGTCGGAGTGTGACTCAAAATGTCTCAAAATTCTACAAAAATCCAGCAAAAAAAAGGACCTTATACATTTCAGGTAAAATAACATCCCAATATTTATATCCCAGGACAAATTAGCTAGCAACAGCAAGCTAGCTAGCTATCTAGCTAAATGTCCATGAGTGTTTCATATGTGTTTTGACCTAGTCCCTAAATTAATATAGATGGTTCAGGGATCTTTTTGTTATTTCAACCAGCGTGTCCTGATCGCATCTGGTGTGGATGGACAAAATCAACATGCGCGCGATGGCGCATGCGGACCCAAGCGCGTGCCCGGTGTAGTCAACCTGTTATTCATCCTCTTGGTCATTGCTCCTGGGATTCTGGTAAGAAATACATTGCATCACCGAGATGATCCTTTCCCTCACTTTCTGGTCAGAATTAAGAAGAGAGGGGAGTGAAAACAGACCATGGTTTGGAGATAACACTGTGAGACCCAACCACCACACACACACACACATTATCATCATCATATTGAAAGAGCTGCTGAGAAACATTGCATCTCCAAGATTTTCTTCCCGATGAATTCTGAGCAAAGACTAAAAACATCAGATCATGATGTAAAGTTAGCATTGTGTTTGTCTGTGGCAGCCATGACATTTTGTCAGCTGGTTATTGTCATGCAAAAGTCTGCCGGTCTCACGGTAATTGGTTAATTAACATAGACAGGTTTAGCATCTCCAAGCCTCCATGCTTACAAGCCACTGATGCAAGCCTTTGGAACATCTACATTTAAAAATGTCTAATAAAGAAATGTAATATATACCATCATAATAAATCCATTATTAATTTTAGTCAGGTCTAAAGAAACGTTATGATCTGATGCAAATTTATTTCAGAAGAACTGAATGTGAGTTGGCTGTATGTTATCTGGCTACACGCCATTCCATAGGCTGTATCCTTGTTCGTATAGCAGATATGCTTTTATGTCCCGTGCCATTATTTTATATGATATGATTTTATAGTAAGAACAATATAATTAAACATATAAATATTATTTTTCCCATTCCGGGGACAAGTGTGCATATGAAGTGGCTATGTTGAGAGTAAAAGTGACCATTTGAAACAGGTTCTATATGCTATATTTCGAGTTATTTTGCAACTTTAGTTGTGAATGACAAACCTTATAATGTCTTAGAAATGAGGGGGGGAAATGCAAATAGTCTGGGTAGCCATTTGACTAGATGTTCAGGAGTCTTATGGCTTGGGGGTAGAAGCTGATTAGAAGCCTCTTGGACTTAGATTTGGTGCTCCGGTACCGCTTGCCGTGCGGTAGTAGAGAGAACAGTCTATGACTAGTGTGACTGGAGTCTTTGACTAATTTTAGGGCCTTCCTCTGACACCGCCTGGTATAGAGGTCCTGGATTGCAGGAAGTTTGGCCCCATACGCACTACCCTCTGTAGTGCTTTGCAGTGAGAGGCCGAGCAGTTGCCATACCAGGCAGTGATGCAACCAGTCAGGATGCTCTCGATGGTGCAGCTGTAGAACCTTTTGAGGACCTGAGGACCCATGCCAAATCTTTTCAGTCTCCTGAGGGGAAATAGGTTTTGTTGTGCCCTCTTCACGATTGTCTTGGTGTGCTTGGACCATGTTAGTTTGTTGGTGATGTGGACACCAAGGAACTTGAAGCTCTCAACCTGCTCTCAACCTGACTGAGCACGCACCCCTGAGGGGCCCCTGTGTTGAGGTTCAGCATGGCGGATGTGTTGTTACCTTCCCTTACCACCTGGGGGCGGCCCGTCAGGAAGTCCAGGATCCAGTTGCAGAGGGAGGTGTTTAGTCCCAGGGTCCTTAGCTTATTGATGAGCTTTGAGGGCAATATGGTGTTGAACGCTGAGCTGTAGTCACTGAATAGCATTCTCACATAGGTGTTCCTTTTGTCCAGGTGGGAAAGGGCAGTGTGGAGTGCAATAGAGATTGCATCATCTGTGGATCTGTTGGGGCAGTATACAAATTGGAGTTGGTCTAGGGTTTCTGGGATGATGGTATTGATGTGAGCCATGACCAGCCTTTCAAAGCACTTCATGGCTACGGACATGAGTGCTACGGGTTGGTAGTCATTTAGGCAGGTTAGCTTAGTGTTCTTAGGCGCAGGCACTATGGTGGTCTCCTTGAAACATGTTGGTATTACAGACTCGGCCGTGGATAGGTTGAAAATGTCAGTGAAGACACTTGCCAGTTGGTCAGCGCATGCTCGCAGTGCACGGCCTGGTAATCCGTCTGGCCCTGCGGCGTTGTGAATGTTGACCTGTACTTCATCACCCTCCCGGATCCGGGATCCTCCTCATCAAAAAATCTGACTAGCATAGCCTAGCCTAACGGGACAGGGATATCATATAATATAATTTTCATGAAATCACAAGTCCAATACAGCAAATGAAAGATAAACATCTTGTGAATCCAGCCATCATTTCCGATTTTTAAAGTGTTTTACAGCGAAAACACAATATGTATTTCTATTAGCTAACCACAATAGCCAAACACACAAGCGCATATTTTCACCGTGTTTCCACCGCATAGGTAGCTTTCACAAAACCGACAAAATAGAGATAAAATTAATCACTAACCTTGAACAACTTCATCAGATGACAGTCTTATAACATGTTATACAATACATTTATGTTTTGTTCGAAAATGTGCATATTTGAGGTATAAATCATAGTTTTACATTGCAGCCACCATCAAAAATAGCACCAAAGCAGCCAGAATAATTACAGACAGCAACGTGAAATACATAAATACTCATCATAAAACCTTTATGAAAAATACATGGTGTATAGCAAATGAAAGATAAACATCTTGTGAATCCAGCCAATATTTCAGATTTTTAAGTGTTTTACAGCGAAAACACAATATAGAATTATATTAGCTTATATTAGCTTACCACAATAGCTTTCGCAAAAACCAGCAATAGATTTAAGATTAATCACTAACCTTTGGACAACTTCATCAGATGACAGTCTTATAACATCATGTTATACAATACATTTATGTTTTGTTCGAAAATGTGCATATTTAGAGCTGCAAATCGTGGTTATACATTGTGAATACGTAGCAACATTTCCCCAGAATGTCCGGAGATATTTTGGACACTCACCTAATCTGACCAAAGAACTCATCATAAACTTTACAAAAAAATACTTGTTGTATGGCAAATGAAAGATACACTGGTTCTTAATGCAACCGCTGTGTTAGATTTTAAAAAATTACTTTACCACAACATACAGCTTGGGTTATTGTGAGACAGCGCTCACCAACACGGCAGAGAATAGGCATCAACATATTACACAGAAATACGAAATATCATAAATGTTTTCTTACTTTGCTGAGCTTCCATCAGAATGTTGTACAAGGAGTTCTATTTCCAGAATAAATCGTTGTTTGGTTTTAGAATGTCCATTTCTTCTGTAGAATTAGCAACCTTGGCTAGCATTGTGGCGCGAACATTCCCATCCTCTCTTGGCGCAAAGAACGGAAAATTCCAAAAGTCCCATTAAACGTTGAATAAACTGATAAAACTCGGTTGAAAAAACCTACTTTATGATGTTTTTCTCATATGTATCAAATAAAATCAGAGCCGGAGATATTCGCCGTGTATACCGAACGCTTTTCAGAAGACAATGTCGAGCTCCCCCGCGCGCCGACAAAGAAAATACCGAACCTGTCACTCCAAAAGCTCTTATTTGGCCTCAGATCAAGCTAGACACCCCATTCAACCTTCCACTGCCTGTTGACATCTAGCGGAAGGTGTATGAAGTGCATACATATCGATAAATAAAAGCCAGTTGAATAGGCAGGCCCTGAAACAGAGCCTTGTTTTCAGATTTTTCACTTCCTATATGGAAGTTTGCTGCCAAATGAGTTCTGTTTTACTCACAGATATAATTCAAACAGTTTTAGAAACTTCAGTTTTCTATCCAATAGTGTTAATAATATGCATATTGTATGATCGAGAATAGAGTACGAGGCCATTTAATTTGGGCACGATTGTTTCCAAAGTGAAAACAGCGCCCCCTATTGACAGGAAGTTTTAAAGGTCTTACTCACATCGGCTGCGGAAAGCGTGATCACACAGTCTACCGGAACAGCTGGTGCTCTCATGCATGTTTCAGCGTTATTTGCCTCGAAGCAAGCATAGAATTAGTTTAGCTCGTCTTGTAGGCTCGTGTCACTGGGCAGCTCTCGGCTGTGTTTCCCTTTGTAGTCTGTAATGGTTTGCAAGCCCTGCCACATCCGATTAGCGTTAGAGACGGTGTAGTAAGATTCGATCTTAGTCCTGTATTGACTCTTTGCCTGTTTAATGGTTTGTCGGAGGGCATAGCAGGATTTCTTATAAGCTTTCGGGTTAGAGTCCCGCTCCTTGAAAGCGGCATCTCTAGCCTTTAGCTCAATGCGGATGCTGTCTGAAATTCATGGCATCTGGTTGGGGTATGTACGTACGGTCACTGTGGAGACGATGTCATCGATGCACTTATTGTTGAAGCCAATGACTGATGTGGTGTACTCCTTAATGCCATCGGAAGAATCCCGGAACATATTCCAGTCTGTGCTAGCAAAACAGTCCTGTAGCTTAGCATCTGACCACTTTTTTATTGATCTTGTCATTGGTGCGTCCTGCTTTAATTTTTGCTTGTTAGCAGGAATCAGGAGGATAGAATTATGGTCAGATTTGCCAAATGGAAGGCGAGGGAGAGATTTGTATGCGTCTTTGTGTGTAGAGTATAGGTGGTCCATTGTTATTTTTCCTCTGGTTGGACATTTAGCATGCTGATAGAAATTTAGTAAAACGGATTTAACCTTTTACGGGGGCAGCCCGACACCGGTACACTTATGACAACATCCAGCTCAAATTGCAGGGCGCGAAATTCAAAATCTATTTTTTTTTAATATTTAACTTTCACACATTAACAAGTCCAAGACACCAGATGAAAGGTGCACATCTTGTGACATTTTTTAAATGTTTTACAGGGAAGACAAAATATGTAAATCTATTAGCTAACCATGTTAGCAAAAGACAACTTTTTCTTACTCCATCAGTTTCTTACTCCATCAGGTGCTATCACAAATTCGACCAAATAAAGATATAAATAGCCACTAACCAAGAAACAAATTCATCAGATGACAGTCTCATAACATATGTATTGTATAGCATATGTTTTGTTCGAAAAATTTGCATATTTCATGTATAAACCATAGTTTACATTTCAGCTACAATCCGAAATTGCACCAAAAGCAGCCATAATATTTACAGACACCAACGGTAAATAGCTAATTACTCATCATAAAACATTTCTGAAAAATACATAGTCTGCAGCAATTGAAAGACAGGCATCTTGTGATTCCAAACAATATTTCCGATTTATTAAATGTTTTACAGCGCAAACAAAATGTATCGCTATATTAGCGTAGCTACAATAGACAGAAATAATTGGGCGCCCACGGCCAATTCACATGCACGACAGATATGTGAAATAACATCATAAAATCGGTCTTACTTTTGCTGATCTTTCATCAGAATGTTGAAGAACGTGTCCTCTGTCCAGATGAGTCGTTGTTTCGATTCAGAATGGCAAATGTCCCTCTTCAATTAGCATTGGCACTAGCCGAGTGGCATAAATTTCTCCAACGTAAACACAGTCAGAGGACGGAACACGGCAAAACTCCCAAATAAAGTTTCAATAATCTGATTAAACTATATTGAAAAAACATACATTACGATGATATGGTCACATGTATCAAAAAAAATTCGAGCCGGAGACGTTAGCCGTTCGTTACCAAGGCAAAACAGAAGTCCATCCCACTTCCTCCAGAGTACCGGAAGTGGATGGTCAGGTCAAAGAAATTGTTTTTTTTCCACCACAGAACAAGATGAGCAGAAAAATGTCTTCTCTGACATCCTCTTTACACCAACAGGAAGGCGTATAGAGTGTCAGCAGACTCCTAAGTGTTAAGACCATGTATAGGCATCAAATTGAAAAGAGCATCGATTTCTGACATTTTACTTCCTGGTCAGGAAAAGTGCTGCAGAAGGACTTCTGTTTCACTCAGAGAAATAATTCCAACTCTTTTAGAAACTAGAAAGTGTTTTCTATCCAAAAAGAATAATAATATTCATATTGTACGAGCAAGATTTGAGTAGGAGGCCGTTTGAAATGGGCACGATTTCACTGGCTACTCAACACTTTGCCTTGCAGCCATAAGAAGTTTTAAGTTTCCCTGCATTAAAGTCCCCGGCTACTAGGAGCGCCGCCTCTGGGTGAGCGTTTTCTTGTTTGCTTATGGTGGAATACAGCTCATTCAATGCTGTCTTAGTGCCAGCTGCTGACTGTGGTGGTATGTAAACAGCTACGAATAATACAGATGAAAACTCTCTCGGCAGTTGGTGTGGTCTACAGCTTATCATGAGATACTCTACCTCAGGCGAGCAATAGCTCGAGACTTCCTTAGATATCGTGCACCAGCTGTTATTTACAAAAATACATAGTCCACCGCTCCTTGTCTTATCAGACGCCGCTGTTCTATCCTGCCGGTACATCGTATTATCAGCCAGCTGTATGTTTATACTGTCGTCGTTCAGCCACGACTCCGTGAAGCATAAGATGTTACAGTTTTTAATGTCCGGTTGGTATTTTAATCTTCCACGTAACTCGTCGATTTTATTCTCCAAGGATTGCACGTTTGCTAGCAGAATGGAGGGAAGTGGGGGTTTATTAGATCGCCTACAAATTCTCAGAAGGCAGGCCACCCTTCGACCCCTCTTTCTCCGCCTCCTCTTCATGCAGATCACGGGGATCCGGGCCTGTATCCGAGAAAGCAGTATTTCCTTCGCGTCGGGCTCGTCAGAGTTTTGAAAGGAAAAAAAAGATTCTGTTAGTCCTTGGTGAGTAATCTCAGTCCTGATGTCTAGATGTTATTTTCGGTCATAAGAGATGGTAGCGATAACATTATGTACAAAATAAGTAAAAAAGTAAGTTGCAAATGAACAAACAAAAAAACACAATCAACTGGGGGCATGTAAAACGTCTGCCTTCTTCTCCGGCGCCATCTACTGCCATCTTCTGTAGCTAAAGGTAATGTGTCAGCCTTAAATTCGTTTTGTTTATGTTTATTTTTGCCTTGCATAATATGAAGTAGGCCATGTATTGTATAACGGCACAATCATTGTTTAATTTTTTTTTTTATTCACGATCGGGAGACCCATGAGGCGGCACACAATTGGCCCAACATCGTCCGGTTAGGGGAGGGTTTGGCCAGCAGGGATGTCCTTGTCCCAACGGGCTCTAGCGACTCCTTGTGGCGGGCCGGGTGCATGCAAGCTGACTTCGGTCACCAGCTTACGGTGTTTCCTCCGACACATTGGTGCGGCTGGCTTCCGGGTTAAGCGAGCAGTGTGTCAAGAAGCAGTGCGGCTTGGCGGGGTCGTGTTTTGGAGGACTCATGGCTCTCGACCTTCACTGCTCCCAAGTCCGTAAGGAGTTGCAGCGATGGGACAAGTTTGTAACTGTCAATTGAATATCACAAAATTGGGGCGAAAAAGGGGGTAAAAAAAATGTTTATAATAATTTAAATGTTTGTTTTTTGGGGGGGTTGGGCTCAAATATGCAAATGTGCATATGTGCATATGCATAAACTCTAATATGCTGACGGGTGTTTTGAATTAATCATCACCTTAGAAAGCGCTGTCCATTTCATTGTGTTAGGCTTTGAAACAACATCCACAACGACCATGTTTTCCACTCAGGTTGAAACTGTTGTTGAACTTCTTTCTTCAAATTGATCAATCATAGTGAGGTGAGTTTTAAAAGCACAAACTGTCTTGATGTGATTTTCTATTGTATTTTTTATTGAGTGGTTAGAGGGACAATAGTGCCCTGAGTACCAGGCCATTAGCGACATGATGATCGTTAGCGAGTTGGGTACTTCCAGTGGGCATCAAAGGAGATTACAGTTACTCAATGGTCACGTGGAATTTTACTGTGGTCATGACTGATGCCTGCCGGTGTGGCAACAGCCCTAATTGTGACCCGACCCATTCCCCCTTCTCAAACGCACGCACACGCGCACACGCACACACGCGCACGCACACACGCATACACACACACACACACACACACACACACACATCCGTTCAGTGTTTTCTTTTCATTCCTCTCAGCATAGATCAGACCTGAGGCTGAGGCAATCGCTCCAGGAAAAAAGAGAGAGCAGACGAGGAGAAGAAATCATTAGAGCATCCCAACAGCCTGCTTGGCAGAGCTCATTCCGGTTAGCCATAAATCATTAAACCGATCATTAGTGTGAAAGGAACTTTTTTAATAACCGCTAATTAAGTTGATTTGAAAATAACATGTTTATTATTGTTGGTAGTGGCTCTGAGGCGGTTTTGACAGGGTAGTAGAGGCTTGTGATTTAGGGACCCTATCGGTTTCCCAACGAGCAGAAAGGAAGTCAGTAGGCTAAGAGACAGTGACGTCGGTGTGTCCACACACCCTCCGATTACAAAACTTGAATGTTGCTTTTCATGAATTTTCCAGGTTGTTAACAAAACATTGATTACACCAGCTTGCACTTACTGTACATGGCAAATTACTTTTTAATGTCCCACCGTTTAACTCTTTCTCAACACATCCATTATATCACATTAACAGATGTTGAAATTAATGAAATGACTTTGATTTATAAGAAAAATAGATATATATTTTCACAGGTAGAGTTGTTCAAGTAGAGTTAGACTCCAGCTACTCACAAGGATGCTTGATTCAGACATTTAGCTATTCATTGTTATGACTTCACCAAGACCACCAAAATATCAGCAAACAAGAACATCAACACTTCATCAGTATAACATGCCACCAGAAAACATCACACACTCAATCATGGCTGTCAAGGTGTCAATATGTCATAACATCATTTTCTTCCGTGTATTCATGTCAAGCACTACTAGGGTCATAGTTCCTAAATCTGTTGGTCTCGAGATAAACATTTTCCCCTCTCGCTTCAGCCAAAGGGTTTGTTTGTTGTTTCAGGACTGTGGTACCGTTTTCTCTCTCGCCTACTGAAACCCAGACCCGGAAGTCAATGTTATAGGTAATTGTCTTCTGTGTGGGCATACAGTGTGTAAAGAAAATGTGTATGTACAGTATGTATGTATGTATGTATGTATGTATGTACAGTATGTATGTATGTATGTATGTATGTATGTATGTATGTGGTGTAAAGCAGTGTAGGCTCCTCAGTGGAGGAAGGGGAGGACCACCCTCCTCATTGAATTTCAGAATTTTTAAATTTAAAAACTTATCCTTTTTAGATAAAACTATACTAAATATATTCACGTAACCAAATCATTAATTAAAACACACTGCTGGCAATGAAGGTCTACAGTAGCCTCAACAGCACTCTGTAGGGTAGCACCATGGTGTAGCGGGAGGACAGCTAGCTTCCATCCTACTCTGGGTACATTGACTTCACAACTAAACCTAGGAGGCTCGTGGTTCTCACACCCCTTGCAGCATGAACTGACATGTTGTCCACCCAATCAAAGGATCAGATAATTTATATAGTAATGGAAGCATAAGCTACAGCTAGCTAGCACTGCAGTGCATAACATCTGGTGAGTAGTTGACTCAAAGAGAGAGAAAGACAATAATTGAACAGTTTTGAAAAATGTATTTCTTCAAAAGTGAAGAGCGCTAACCTTTTTTCACTTTCAATTACTTGTCTAGCGAATGCAGCTAGCTAGTTTAGCCTACTTAAACACCCAGCTCAAATAGAGAGGGATGCTATGTTAGCTGACTGGCTATGGAACTCTTCTGGGTGAATGGAATATGAATGACAGTCATCCAAATGCTGTAATAGAAATAAGGCCATGCTCATAAAGAAATAATCGTCCTCCCTCATCTTAAACGGCACTGACCGCCACTGATGTAGAGTACAGTAAATGGCTGTGGTGCGGGCAGGGTTGGTGGTGGGGGGGGTGGGGGGGGGGAGTTATCCAGGCACAGAGGGACTTTTGAGCAGAGAGGTGCCAGGGAACTTTCACAATGAGCTCCCAGATGGAAGGCCTGATTACAGATAATGTACCAGTACGTGCAGCAGAGGCAAAAGAACCAGGGGGCCAAACCCATAGCTCTTGTTTCATGATCTGTCTCTCTCTCCCCCCTGTTGCATCAACCAGCATTTTATTATTAGCATGCCAGAGCCACCGTAGCCACGGCTGTCATAATAACCCAGGTTCCCATCTCTGTGAGCTTCTTCTTTTTATTTTATGACAGGGGATAATAGAGCATTGTTCTCTGTACTCCCTGGGGGGAGAAAAACAAGATTAAGTGGGTCCTGCTTACCTGAGCGTGGCTCCCACCAGGGGCCCTTCTCTACTGTTTAAATGATAGGACAAATAAACAGAGCCACCGTGGATGGGTGACATGCAACATTTTATAGCTGAGGTAACCCACTTCTTCTCTGTAATAAAGTACATTGGAAAATGACTTGTCTCGCAGCCTTGCTAACCCACTTTGCTAAATTAGCTAAGCCCCTAGCTGTGTTTGTAAAATGTGTGTTTTTCCTTTGCGGAGACTCTACCAGGGGAGGTACTCTCGCCCTTTAAGCAGCATTGGAAATTATAATGTTGTGTGTCTCCACAATATACTTAGGGGAGCCTTTTCACAACCTCATAACAAACAATCCAACATCCCTGTGACTTGCTGGCCAGAGTAGCTCATTCTTTCTGCAATCCTGGGTGGGGTGGGGGGGGGGGGGGTTTGACATACAGTAATAATAGGAAATTGGGAAAGATTTCAGGCCATAGAATATGCCATGGGTGAAAGGTCAGATTGAGTCAGAGATACAGTATGATGCCCTTCCCAGATTTTGGGGGTCATATAAGAGAGCCTGTGGACAGTAAGGTTGAAGGGGGTTAAAGCCATCTGTGTCCTACTGGGAGCACAACATAGAGAGTGATGCCACAAGTGAAGGCAGAGTGAGCTTATTTAATATATATACACTACCGTTCAAAAGTTTGGGGTCACTTAGAAATGTCCTTGTTTTCCATGAAAACATACATGAAATGAGTTGCAAAATGAATAGGAAATATAGTCAAGACATTCACAAGGTTATAAATAATAATATTTAATTGAAATATTATAATATTTGTGTCCTTCAAACTTTGCGTTCGTCAAAGAATCCTCCAATTGCTGCAATTACAGCCCTGCAGACTTTTGGCGTTCTAGTTGTCAATTTGTTGAGATAATCTGAAAAGATTTCACCCCATGCTTCCTGAAGCACCTCCCACAAGTTGGATTGGCTTGATGGGCACTTCTTATGTACCATACGGCCAAGCTGCTCCCACAACAGCTCAATAGGGTTGAGATCCGGTGACTGTGCTGGCCACTCCATTATAAACAATACCAGCTGACTGCTTCTTCCCTAAATAGTTATTGCACAGTTTGGAGCTGTGCTTTGGGTCATTGTCCTGTTGTAGGAGGAAATTGGCTCCAATTAAGCGCCGTCCACAGGGTATGGCATGGCAAAATGGAGTGATAGCCTTCCTTCTTCAAGATCCCTTTTACCCTGTACAAATCTCCCACTTTACCACCACCAAAGTACCCCCAGACCATCACATTGCCTCCTCCAGAATCTTTTCATTTTTTCTGCATCTCACAAATGTTCTTCTTTGTGATCCGAACACCTCAAACATAGATTTTTCTGTCCATAACACTTTTTTCCAATCTTCCTATGTCCAGTGTCTGTGCTCTTTTGCCCATCTTAATATTTTATATTTATTGGCCAGGCTGAGATTTTTTTTCTTTGCAACTCTGCCTAGAAGGCCAGCATCCCGGAGTCGCCTCTCCACTGTTGACGTTGAGACTGTTGTTTTGCAGGTACTATTTAATGAAGCTGCCAGTTGAGAACTTGTGAGGCGTCTGTTTCTCAAACAAGACCCTCTTAATGTACGTATCCTCTTGCTCAGTAGTGCACCGGGGCCTCCCACTCCTCTTTCTATTCTGGTTAGAGCCAGTTTGCTCTGTTCTGTCAAGGGAGTAGTACACAGCATTGTACGAGACTTGGATTAGCTAACACAACGTGCCATTGGAACACAGGAGTGATGGTTGCTGATAATGGGCCTCTGTACACCCATGTAGATATTCCATTAAAAACCCAGCCAGTTCCAGCTACAATAGTAATTTACAACATTAACAATGTCTACACTGTATTTCTGATCAATTTAATGCATTTTTAAATGGACAACAAATGTGCTATTCTTTCAAAAACAAGAACATTTCTAAGTGACCCCAAACTTTTGAACAGTTGTGTATATTTAACCAAGCGGGATGTAGAACTAACTAGACATCAGTGCCCTGTGTTGTCTGACATCCTACTGTAATCAAACAACCATTCTCTCTAAGGGAGCCTTGCTCAATAATAAGACCATGGCAGCTGTGTCATGGTTTGGTTGATCTGGAACCTAGAACCTGGAACTGTAGAACCCTTTCCACATAGGTTTCTACCTGGAACCCGAAAGGGTTCTTCAAAGGATTACCCCATGGGGACAGCCAAAGAACCCTTTTGGAATCGTTTTTTTTCGAAAGAGTGTAGAACATAGAAGCTGGAACTGGAACCTGGAACATTGAACATCCAAAACATTAGGCACACCTGCTCTTTCCATGACATAGACCAACTAGATGAATCCAGTTCAAATGTATTGTTAAATTCATTTCAATCGGTGTAGATGAATGGGTGGAGACAGGTTAATGAAGGATTTTTAAGCCTTGAGACACTTGAGGCATGGATTGTGTGTGTGCCATTCAAAGGGTGAATGGGCAAGACAAAATATTTAAGTGCCTTTGAACAGGGTATGCTAGTAGGTTCCAGTTTTGAATGTGTAAAGAACTGCAACCCTGCAGGGGTTTTTCACGCTCATCAGTTTCCTGTGTGTATCAAGAATGGTCCACCACCCAAAGGACATCCAGCCAACTTGACACAACTGTGGGAAGCATTAGAGTCAACATGGGCCAGCATCCCTGTGGAACACTTTGGACACCTTGTAGAGTACACGCCCCAACTCAATATTAGGAATGTATTCCTAATGTGTTGTACAACTCAGTGTATAACATGGAAATGTAATCTGGTCTGGTAGAGTGGATACAGTTCTACACACACGTCCCATAAACAAATGATCCTCCATGCATTTCGGCTACCGTGGCAAAGCATAATAGCCATATTATGGCATAGCATGACTGTGTAAATGCAGGCTTCTACACACGATTCCTCTTGTTCAAATTCACGTAGCGGTTGGGCACACAAGTGCTCACACGTACGCACGCACGCACACAAACACACATTATACCAAACTAATTCATTTTTTAAAGTATTGAGTACACTCATAACAGGTGTATGAGGAAATGAGAGAAGGAGACATGGCAGTTCTGCTGTTTGTGCCATTGGTTTCCCACCTGGGACTCCAAGCCACCTTTAATCCCTTTATTCCTGTTCCCATAAGAGATCTGAGGGATAAATCATCACAGGACTCTGGCTTAGGGTCATCTTACAGCAATAAAGACTCCGAGCACCTGGGTAGTGCAGGTGAGAGACAACGGCATGGAGTTTATCCTTAAGAACCACAAGGTCACTTAGTTCCCACACACATGGGGATGTAATGTAACGAACCGAATGTAATCTCACCTGCTCTCCCACTCCCTTACTGCACTGTGCAGAGACACATGCACAGTGGTCCTCTGTAGCTCAATCGGTAGAGCAACCCCAGGATAACTGGTTCGATTTCCCGGGAGCAGCCATATGTAAAATGTACAGTATGCACGCACGACTGTAAGTGAAGTTGGACAAAAGCGTCTGCTAAATACATCAAATCAAATTGTATGTCACATGCGCATAATACAACCAATGTTCACCTTACCGTGAAATTCTTACTTACGAGCCCTTAACCAACAATGCTGTTTTAAGAAAATACAGTTAAGGAAATACTTACGAAATAAAGTAAAGTAACACTATAAAATAACAATAATGAGGGGGTACCGGTACCGAGTCAATGTGCGGGGGTACAGGTTACAGGGTGTACAGAGCAACACACACTTTTCCTTTTCCTAACACAAATACAGGAACACTGTGAGACTGTAGGACATAGTGACAAACAACACAAGAAATCAGTCAATAGCAGAGCATCACTTAGGCTACAACTGTATGTATGGTATGTATGTATGGTACTGTACTGTATATGCATCATATTGTCGACATTGCGTGGGGACCCCCTTGAACTCCCTCCACCCCCACCCCAGACCCCCTTGGCCCACCTCTGAGGATCATGTTATATGCCTCTGGAATGGGACCCATGTCTGTTCCTTCACTTATAGCGCACACATTTTCCACACGGCCAGAATATCTTTTACACTTTGTGCGATTCCTGAAAAGATGAAAAATAACCGAGCTGAAGTCCAAGGCAGGGCCTTGTTCACACAGGATTATTAATTACTAGCATAATGTTTGTCTTACTCGGCCAAATCATGTTTATATCATATAAGAAGAAGCAAAAGCATGGTGTTGTTTGTCAGCCAGAGAGTAGCACCATAAATCATTAAAATATCTATGAGATTTCCAACCATGTAAACCCCAGTGATTTAGTCAAGATCTGCATCAGGTTACCAGTTCCTGCAATAGACAGTACAATAGTTGTGGGGTCTTTCTGTACTACAAGATTTTTTACTATACAACTATAACATCTTCGACTATATAACTAACATATTTGACTATTTTAGTATTTATTTAACCTTTATTTAAGCAGGGAGTAAAGCTGAGACTACGGTCTCATCTCATTTCAAAATAATGGGCATTAATTTGGAGTTGGTCTCCCCTTTGCTGCTATAACAGCTTCCACTCTTCTGGGAAGGCTTTCCACTATGTAGGCGTGCGAAAGTATTCATCCCCCTTGGCATTTTTCCTATTTTGTTGCCTTACAACCTGGAATTAAAATACATTTTTGGGGGGTTTGTATAATTTGATTTACACAACATACCTCCCACTTTGAAGATGCAAAATATTTTTTATTGTGAAACAAACACGAAATATGACCAAAAAACGCGGAAAACTTGAGCGTGCATAACTATTCACCCCCCAAAGTCAATACTTTGTAGAGCCACCTTTTGCAGCAACTACAGCTGCAAGTCTCTTGAGGTATGTCTCTATAAGCTTGGCACATCTAGCCACTGGAACTTTTGCTCCTTCAAGTTGTATGGGTTCCGCTGATGTACATCAATCTTTAAGTCATACCACAGATTCTCAATTGGATTGAGGTCTGGGCTATGACTAAGCCATTCCAAGACATTTAAATGTTTCCCCTTAAACCACTCGAGTGTAGCTTTAGCAGTATGCTTAGGGTCATTGTCCTGCTGGAAGGTGAACCTCCATCCCAGTCTCAAATCTCTGGAGGACTGAAACAGGTTTCCCTCAAGAATTTCCCTGTATTTATCACCATCCATCATTCCTTCAATTCTGACCAGTTTCCCAGTCCCTGTCGATGAAAATGGTGGTGTTCTCGGGGTGATGAGAGGTGTTGGGTTTGCGCCAGATATAGCGTTTTCCTTGATGGCCAAAAAGCTCAATTTTAGTCTCATCTGACCAGAGTACCTTCTTCCATATGTTTAGGGAGTCTCCCACATGCCTTTTGGCAAACACCAAACGTGTTTACTTTTTTTTTCTTCCACACTGATCTTGACAAATCATTTCTGTATAGTCCTCACTTTGTACAAGTGGGCATTATAATGCTGAACGAGGAAAGGGCCTTCCCCAAATTGTTGCCACAAAGTTGGAAGCGCAGAATTGTCTAGAATGTCATTGTATGCTGTAGCGTTAAGATTTCCCTTCACTGGAACTTAGGGGCCTAGCCCGAACATTGAAAAACAGCCTCAGACCATTATTCATACTCCACCAAACTTTACAGTTGGCACTATACATTCGGGAAGGTAGCGTTCTCCTGGCATCTGCCAAACTGAGACTTTTCCGGCGGACTGCCAGATGTTGAAGCATGATTCAACACTCCAGAGAACGCATTTCCATTGCTCCAGGGTCCAATGGCGGCGAGCTTTACACCACTCCAGCCGATGCTTGGCATTGCGCATGGTGATCTTAGGCTTGTGTGCGGCTGCTCGGCCATGGAAGCCCATTTCATGAAGCTCCCGACAAACGGTTAATGTGCAGACGTAGTTGCAACTAGTTGCAACTGAGAACAGACTATATGTATGCATTACGTGCTTCAGCACCCGGCGGTCCCATTCTGTGAACTTGTGTGGTCTATCACTTCGCGGCTGAAGTGTTATTGTGAGGTTTCCACGTCACAATAACAGCACTTACAGTAGACCGGGGCAGCTCTAGCAGGGCAGAAACTTGGCGAATTGACTTGTTGGAAAGGTGGCATCCTATGACGATGTCACATTGAAATCCACTGAGCTCTTCAATAAGGCCCTTCTACTGCCAATGTTTGTCTATGGAGATTGCATGGCTGTGTGCTCGATTTTATACACCTGCCAACACCGGGTGTGGCTGAAATATTGCCATAGTCAATAACCGGATTGAATGCTCACTAAATTATTTTTTTGCTGCTAATTAACGAAAGACAGGACCTGTTCCTATGGAAGAAGCCTATTTTAATTCTTAATTTCGTAATTAACTAACTGATCAACATGGTTTTTGAAAGATAGTTTTTTGTCAATCCAGACCATCAAAAGTACGTATGCAAAAATGATCAGATACATTTTAAGTGATTTGGAAAATAACATACTTGGTTTTACCTGCATTAAGTACCAATTTCAGTTCAACAAAGGCTTTCTGCAGGGAAATAGAGACAGAGTGATGAAACTCTGACAGAGCCTGGTTAGCTGTGGGGGCAATAGTATACACCAGACAACTTGTTCCCCTTTCATATTTGGATGCAAGCAATCCCTCTTGTAAAACTGGTGCCTCTCCCAAAAGTGGTAAACATTTTCAATGTACTCCAAACTCATTGAGGAACAGTAGGATTTAAGCCAGTAGTGTAGCTAGAGGAGATGACTAAAGCATTCCATTGTTGGTAGAAGACCGGAAATGAGAACCCACTTGCCTGTCTCCTTTAGCCTACCAATGAGCCCTCTGAAGTCATCGTTTAATTGCTCCGATTTAGGAAGATGGATGACGTTTGTATCAACATGAATGACTACCGTGAGCATTCGGGTGCATCTCCATCGCTCCAGGGACCTGGTGATCTATGTCCCGAACAGGGGCTCCAGGGAAGCAGTAGGTCCTAGCTTTCATGACCACCACATCCCTAACTATGGAGCTCCCTATAGCAACCACCACTGGAGGATGACGAGAGGGTCACCGCGAGCCTGTGGGACGTGCTATGGGGGCGGATCCAGGGGATGGCCGGCTCAGTAACGCAGAACCAGATCCATAAAACAATGTGTTATGCTACTGCAGAGGAGCCCAGTCTCGTAGAGTACGCTGGATTATCTCCTCGGTCATTTAGAATTGTCGCATCGAAAACAGCATGCAATCTTGGAGTCTCCTTAGCCAGAGCAAGACGTTCTTTTAGGATCCTGTTCTCCTCTAGTAGTTCAGTGATCTGGTATTTTGAGGCAACAAGTTGCTTGCACTATTTACAAGTGTAAAAGTCAGTACACTCTTTTGCTACGGTGAACATTTCACAGGTCTCATATTTCATGGCTACTGTCCAAATCAGAGGAATCCAACATCCTTATACTTGGGTCAGAAACAGCAGTCCCGGCTACAAGAGCCAACTGCAACATGAAATAAGCTTTTCCGGTGAGGGCTAGGTAACCGAGCTAGCCAAGGGTAGCCTGCTAACGTTAGCTCCAGGAGAAGGCAAAATCCAGCCAACACGGTATGGAACAGAACTAGACACGCATAAGTGTAAAAAGCATAAAACACAGAGGCACTGGATCGCCACTCAAACTTCCTGGTCATGTGACAGTATTCGACAGTCCCCATTTGTCACTGTCCCGTGTAAATGTGTATGTGTGTGTGTGCGTGCGTGTGTGAAACTCTATAACATCTATAATTACACAACTATAACATATTTTACTAATCAATGGTTTGTAGAGCATGAAAACAATGTAAACCATATGCCATGGCCGTCTCACATACCAGATCTAAAGCCAAATGAACACTTCTGGAAGATTCTGGAGCTGCTCCTGAGATAGCGTTTTCCATCACCATCAACAAAAGACCAAATGATGGAATTTCTTGTGGAAGAATGGTCTCGCATTCCTCCAATAAGGTTCCAGAATCTATGCCAAGATGCATTGAAGCTGCTGTTCTGGCTCGTGGTGGCCCAACACCCTATTAAGTCCCGTTATATTGGTGTTTCCATTATTTTGGCAGTTACCTGTATTTGACTTTACAACTATGACATCTTTGACTATCCAACTAAAACCTTTTTGACTATACAACTATAATATATTTTGCTAAACTACTAGAATATGTTTGACTGTACAACTTGTATATCTACCAAACAATGAATGACTAATTGATTCTCACCTGTAACTGCTGTTGTCACCTGTTTCGCTACATTTACAGCCATCACATTTCCTCCCCCAAGCTCCTGACTCCTGTGACATTCTCAGCAATAACAATCCAACCTTTACCGTTATTATCACCTCATCCTGTAACATTACCCGCTGTAACCTTCACTTTTTGGGGACCAACAATTGATTCCCATTAAAAATCCTATTTTCCCTAACCCAACCTTAATCCTAACCTGAAACCTTACCCTAACCTTCCCCCCTAACCCTAACTCTGAACCCAACACCTAACCACTAACCCCTAATCCTAATTCTAACTCTAAACCTAACCCCTAAGCCTAAAATAGCCTTTTACAAGTTGGTTTAATATTCTTGTGAGGACTTCTGGCACTCCCAAGTATAGTAAAACGTGTACACACACAAACACCCACACAAACACCCAGAAACTGTTACATAGCACATGTTTACCATGAACTTCTGAAATTCTCCACTCTGAAACACACCCAAATTACATTTGTGGGATTCTTCCAGGTTGCTATGGCACGGGTTGTTGCTATAGTAGCAAACACAACTTTAATTGTGTTTATAATATTCGGCAGCTCTGTTACTCGCAAGTGTTGCAAATCATTATTAAACATAGTCCTTACATCACCGGGGGATACACATGCATGAAAAGATACAGTTGAAGTTGGAAGTTTACATACACTTAGGTTGGAGTCATTAAAACTTGTTTTTCAACCACTCCACAAATGTCTTGTTAACAAACTATATTGGCAAGTAGGTTAGGACATCTACTTTGTGCATGACACAAGTCATTTTTCCAACAAATGTTTACAGACATATTATTTCTCTTATAATTCATTGTGTTTACATACACCAAGTTGACTGTGCCTTTAAACAGCTTGGAAAATTCTAGAAAATGATGTCATGGCTTTAGGTGGTTCTGATAGGCTAATTGACATCATTTAATGTATTTCAAGGCCTACCTTCAAACTCAGCTCCTCTTTGCTTGACATCATGGGAAAATCAAAAGAAATCAGCCAAGACCTCAGAAAAAAAAACGGTAGACCTCCACAAGTCTGGTTCATCCTTGGGAGCAATTTCCAAACGCCTGAAGGTAACACTTTCATCTGTACAAACAATAGTACGCAAGTATAAACACCATAGGACCACGCAGCCGTCATACCGCTCAGGAAGGAGACGCGTTCTGTCTCCTAGAGATGAACGTACTTTGGTGCGAAATGTGCAAATCAATCCCAGAACAACAGCAAAAGACCTTGTGAAGATGCTGGAGGAAACAGGTACAAAAGTATCTATATCCACAGTAAAACGAGTTCTATATCAACATAACCTGAAAGGCCGCTCAGCAAGGAAGAAGCCACTGCTCCAAAATCGCCATAAAAAAGATTGTACTTTTTGGAGAAATGTCCTCTGGTCTGATGAAACAAAAATAGAACTGTTTGGCCATAATGACCACCGCTATGTTTGGATGAAAAAGGGGGAAGCTTGCAAGCCAAAGAACACCATCCCAACCGTGAAGCATGGGGGTGGCAGCATCATGTTGTGGGGGTGCTTTGCTGCAGGAGGTGCTGGTGCACTTCTCAAAATAGATGGCATCATGAGGAATGAAAAATTATGTGGATATATTGAAGCAACATCTCAAGACATCAGTCAGGAAGATAAAGCTTGGTCGCAAATGTGTCTTCCAAATGGCCTCAAGCATACTTCCAAAGTTTTGGCAAAATGGCTTAAGGACAACCAAGTCAAGGTATTGGAGTGGCCATCACAAAGCCCTGACCTCAATCCTATAGAATATTTGTGGGCAGAACTGAAAAAGCGTGTGCGAGCAAGGAGGCCTACAAACCTGTCTCAGTTACACCAGCTCTGTCAGGAGGAATGGGCCAAAATTCACCCAACTTATTGTGGGAAGCTTGTGGAAGGCTACCCGACACGTTTGACCAAAGTTAAACAATTTAAAGTCAATTCTACCAAATACTAATTGAGTGTATGTAAACTTCTGACCCACTGGGAATGTGATGAAAGAAATAAAAGCTGAAATAAATCATTCTCTCTACTATTATTCTGACATTTAACATTCTTAAAATAAAGTGGTGATCCTAACTGACCTAAGACAGGGAATTTTTACTAGGATTAAATGTCAGGAATTGTGAAAAACTGAGTTTAAATGTATTTTGTTAAGGTGTACGTAAACTTCCGACTTCAACTGTATGTTGAACATAACATTATTTCCTGGCATTTCTTTATAAACAAACATAATACAACTTGGGTTTCTGACTGCATCTAAAAAGAGAAAGTTCATATTGCACCGTAAGGTTTCCTCCCGTTTTCATCTCAATATTGCAACGCGATCAAAATTAAATAAAGTATGAGAGACAGACAAAGCCGCGCTGCTCACCTCCCTCTACTCACTACTATCTACCCTATCACTAACAAGACCTCTGACCCTTCACCCTTGAACTTTCCACTGCCAGGGAACGTGCCAAACCCAGTCCCAGGCTGCACAGCTCAAATCAGATCAGGGGGTTTAGAGTGTGTGTGTGTGTGGGGGGGGCTGTCTCCAAGGACCTCATATGTCACTGCTTTGTTGATAAGTGAGATTTATGACCCTTCACCTTAAAACCTGGTCGCCCAACTCCACCACGGCCACTTCTTGTGTTCTTCAGGCCCAAGTGTTTGGAATTCTGCCTCTGTCTCTGGGGAAATCCCTGTCACCTGTCAGTGAAACCCATTCAGTTTTGCATGTGAGCCCGTAACTCAAGACTCCAAGTTGATGATCCCCATTGCCCCTTGGCCCCCATACCACATATCTTTCTCTCTCTCTCTATCTCTCCCCCCTCTTTGTCTCTCTCTCTATCCCTCTCTCTCTTTGAAATCAAGTCACTCCTGTTGGAGGGGGCACCATCATCGTCTGGCCCTTTTTATATTCCGGCTGGCAGATTCCCAGCATCATCTGCTGCTCGGTGGAGACAGGAATAGAAGCTGGGAGGGGATGTTAGAGTGGACATTGGTTAGCAATAGCCCTACAGTGTCATTTTGGAAATTACCAGTGGCCAGGTGAGCTGACACGGAATGAAAGCGATAGTCAAAGTGACCCAGCTGAGGCTCATGGCCATTGTACCTGAGGTTTCATGCACTCCACCATGGCGCTACTTCAAAGACACACACAAGGTCACTGTCTCAAGGGGGCATGGACCATGGTGCCAGCAGGGCTTTCGATAGACTATGACTTTTTAAAGAGACAAAAACAGTCGAACAGTAGCTTGTGCATTGAGTTTAGCCAGGGTTGAGCATCTCAAGACAGAGGCACAAAAAGTAAGGCTACCCTGTTAAGCAGGGGATGTGGCACATTTCCATAACACCACCATGACATTTATTTTGATCAATTATTTTGGGGGAGGGGGGTGGAAAATAACAAATAACTTCATATTTTCTTCCCGTGTCTGATTTCAAAGCAAGGTGAGAGGAAGGGATGTGGCACTTAGAGCCCCTGGGATGGGACATCAGAATCTAACAATGTGGGAACAGAATGTTTGGGGTGGGGTAGAGGGGAAAGAGGGAAATTAGATCAGGAGTCCGATTTCACATTTCCTCCTGCATCTCTCAATATTCAGCCAGTCAGATAAACGACAGTGATTCCAGTGACTCGGCCGGGGCTTATCTGTTTGAAATATTAAATTCAATATGGTCTCAGACACAACCAAAATATTACAAGGGTCATTCTAATTTGTTGGGGGGGGTTCAAATGAGTCGTTATACAGAACTGTGTGTTGCATCACTTTCTCTCTGAATTTCTCTCTCTATTTCATGCTTCTCAACATTTTTGCTTCCCAGTCATTCTCCACGACAGGTCCTTCAAAACAAAGAGGTAAGATCCATTCCAGAGGGCCTCCCCCATCCAAAATCAACCCAGAGAGGAGCCCGTGCCGTGCAAAATGCTGTGGCGATGCTCTCACTTCGCCCTTCGTTTTCCAAAAATACAGTTGGAAGTTGGCATGAGCGCAAACTGTGACCGCTCACAGCTCAGAAAACACTGCTTCCCCCTTTTTCCTGTGTAATGGAAACCTTTCTGAAGTCAGAGCTGCAGAAGCTCTGTGTTATGGTTAAATCATAGGCCCGGGGAGAGCAGGTGCTTCCCCAATACTCTGGGGAGACGTTGCCCCTGGCCCTGAGCGCTGGTCTAGGATCAGCTTTCCCTAGCCCACGTCTGACCTCAACCACTATTAGCTAATGCAGCAAACATTCCCTGGACCAGCACTTAGAGGCAAATTCTATACACCAAGTTTTTCCTGCACTGACAGCAGACTTTTTCATAGAGGGAACACTGTTAGAGAAGGGAGGCTACAGTAATATGGCAGGGCCAATGGGGTTGATGAGGTGGAGCTATGGATGCAGTGGTATCTGAGAGATGATAGAGAGAGTGGATATTCATAGCTCTGATAAAAAAAGGTAAGGAGAGCATAAAGAGTATTACCTCCAAACCCTGCTCTTAAACTTAGATACACCGATCACATCAAAATGGTTGTGTAAACCAAAACCTCTCCATAAGAGTACACTTTTCCCAGTTGACCTTTGTGCTGGCATGTATGCTTCTGATTTTCTCCTTACGGGAGAGAATGGAGAACACATCCATCCACATCAAAGTGAACCCTGAAAATAAAATCCCATCGCCAAAAAAATTCCTTGGCCTCCCGTGCACATTCCTGAAAACCCAATACCTCTGCACCGCTGTAGGTAGGAGGAATTATGGATTGGGTACATAATGAAAATACATTTACAGATATTAAAAGCGAAACCGTCACCAGCTGACTTGGCTGGTTCCAAATGAACATGGACAGAGGCGGTGGCATTGTTTCCCCGTTAGTTTGCTTGTTAGGAGCCCATTGTGTTTACTTAGGGGGTTTTTTCTCCGTAAAAAAATTGATGGTCGGCCATACTTTTATGTTGGCTGAGTTATGTGGCGCTCTCTGGCAGGGCTGCAGCAGGGACCTTTGAAGTGAGGCCATAAAACGCGGTGAGAGAGCAGCCAAGGCAGCACACTGTATTGTGGGTTGAGGCAGGACACGCAGGTCAATAGAGTCAGCGGCAACGGCACTATACAGGGAGTGAGGACAGGTCCTGATAATACAGACACCTGGAGCCTCTGCCAAAAGGACACTATCCTGTAGTGCATCCAGGGCACAGATCACATAGTAGGCATAAATAAATTGTGACTGCACAAGTTCAGAAGCCTTGGCAGAGCCCATACAGGTAGTTGTGTATGGAATCCTGTGCAGTAGTACAGTAATAAAACACTGATATATCTAGATAACACAAGGCCATACTGTAGATAGGTATAGTTCCAGAGCTGGGAGTCCAGTGATGTCATTCCTATCATGTGTGAGTCAAAGTGGACTGAAGTATGATTCATATGTGACTGCTGTGTTGTGAGTCCACGTTGAGTCCCTTTGAGTTATGAGTGTACTATGTAAGATCAAACCAATCCCCTTTAGCCTGCCTAACTGGAAAGGGGAGAACAAGTTTCCATTGCTGGCATTTTTCCTTTTGCTAACTAAGTTCCCTCTATAAATAAAAAATGCCGTCATGGACCTGAATCACAGAAAGACCTCTGAGTAGGGAGAGAGATGAGTTGTTTAACTCATCGCTCCCCTCAATCTGAGTGTGGGGATTATTTTTTCAGCACTGATCGATGTGAAGAAGCTACCTTTCCACGGCAGCCCGAAACGGGCTCACCAGTGAGCTCACATTTAGAGAGAAAAAAGTGAAAAATGAAAGGCAAAAGACAAACAGCAGGGTGAAAAATTGCTGCGATCAAAGTACTCTAACTTCCCAGTCAAACTTTAAAATATGATAAAACCAGAAGCAGGAATTAACAGAAGCAAGGATTGTCCTCTGCGGCTTAACGTCTCCCATTTTTATTTCACTTTGAAAAAAATATATATATAGTTAGGATAGGACAGCATCTGGCGTAAAGCTCTGGGGGATTTGGGTCCCTAAATGAAGACAGATCAGCTATTTCTTTCCCTGAGAAACCTGTGTGTTTGTGTGTGTGTGTGTGTGTGGCATGTTTAGTTCTGACTCAATCTATAACAGCACTACTGAAAGAATCACAGTTTGATTTACGTCTTCCACAGCTACTGTCGGTGGGCCACCAGAGCCTCTACTGTTTACTGTTTATAACAACCAACCTCTGAGAGCCTGAGAGAGCGCCAAACCCACTGCAAAGCTTTACTTACAACCTGACCCCACTCTAAATCTTTCTTTCTCTCTCACACTCACTCACTCACTCACACACACACAAATACTGAGAGTTTTAACAGATTGTTCAATCTCTTTTGGACTTGTACAGTGGGGCAAAAAAAGTATTTAGTCAGCCACCAATTGTGCAAGTTCTCCCACTTAAAAAGATGAGAGAGGCCTGTAATTCTCATCATAGGTACACTTCAACTATGACAGACAAAATGAGAAAAAAAATCCAGAAAATCACATTGTAGGATTTTTAATGAATTTATTTGCAGATTATGGCGGAAAATAAGTATTTGGTCAATAACAAAAGTTTCTCAATACTTTGTTATATACCCTTTGTTGGCAATGACAGAGGTCAAACGTTTTCTGTAAGTCTTCACAAGGTTTTCACACACTGTTGCTGGTATTTTGGCCCATTCCTCCATGCAGATCTCCTCTAGAGCAGTGATGTTTTGGGGCTGTTGCTGGGCAACACGGACTTTCAACTCCCTCCAAAGATTTTCTATGGGGTTGAGATCTGGTGACTGGCTAGGCCACTCCAGGACCTTGAAATGCTTCTTACGAAGCCACTCCTTCGTTGCCCGGGCGGTGTGTTTGGGATAATTGTCATGCTGAAAGACTCAGCCACGTTTCATCTTCAATGCCCTTGCTGATGGAAGGAGGTTTTCACTCAAAATCTCACAATACATGGCCCCATTCATTCTGTCCTTTACACGGATCAGTCGTCCTGGTCCCTTTGCAGAAAAACAGCCCCAAAGCATGATGTTTCCACCCCCATGCTTCCCAGTAGGTATGGTGTTCTTTGGATGCAACTCAGCATTCTTTGTCCTCCAAACACGACGAGTTGAGTTTTTACCAAAAAGTTATATTTTGGTTTCATCTGACCATATGACATTCTCCCAATCTTCTTCTGCATCATCCAAATGCTCTCTAGCAAACTTCAGACGGGCCTGGACATGTACTGGCTTAAGCAGGGGGACACGTCTGGCACTGCAGGATTTGAGTCCCTGGCGGTGTGTTACTGATGGTAGGCTTTGTTACTTTGGTCCCAGCTCTCTGCAGGTTATTCACTAGGTGTGGTTCTGGGATTTTTGCTCACCGTTCTTGTGATCATTTTGACCCCACGGGGTGAGATCTTGCGTGGAGCCCCAGATCGAGGGAGATTATCAGTGGTCTTGTATGTCTTCCATTTCCTAATAATTGCTCCCACAGTTGATTTCTTCAAACCAAGCTGCTTACCTATTGCAGATTCAGTCTTCCCAGCCTGGTGCAGGTCAACAATTTTGTTTCTGGTGTCCTTTGACAGCTCTTTGGTCTTGGCCATAGTGGAGTTTGGAGTGTGACTGTTTGAGGTTGTGGACAGGTGTCTTTTATACTGATAACAAGTTCAAACAGGTGCCATTAAGGTAACGAGTGGAGGACAGAGGAGTCTCTTAAAGAAGGAGTTACAGGTCTGTGAGAGCCAGAAATTTTGCTTGTTTGTAGGTGACCAAATACTTATTTTCCACCATAATTTGCAAATAAATTCATTAAAAATCCTACAATGTGATTTTCTGGATTTTTTTTCTCATTTTGTCTGTCATAGTTGAAGTGTACCTATGATGAAAATTACAGGCTTCTCTCATATTTTTAAGTGGGAGAACTTGCACAATTGGTGGCTGACTAAATACTTTTTTGCCCCACTGTATGTGCTATTGATATTAGTTATTACTATGAGCCACATGACTTAGCCACTTATAGGGCACATAGGTTAACCTGAGTTAGAATTTGAATGAGCGAGTGCTTGTTTGTGAGGGGGAGGGGTATGAGTGCTAAAGTTATCTTTAGAACATATTTTTTCACTGTATGGTTTAAACCTGCAAAAACTCACAAATTTGTCATGACACTGCTGCAACGGGTATCTCACGGAAGCAAGGTAGCACACTTTAACACCAACACAAGCACACCCAGATGCTATCATAGGCAATAACAAGCAGGTGAGGATAGAGCTGGGCAAGGTAGGCACAGGGACATGAGCACAACACTGACGATAAACTGTGAGGTGAGATACTTGTCACATAGCACTCAATGCAGGTTAAAGACACAGCCTGGTCTCATAGACTAGAAGCAACATAGTAAACATAAATCCAGGACACTCAAATTAGTGTGATATACTATGTTTGGTATGGTTACATAACACATAAGGTTACTTAAGGCAAAGCCAAAAGTACGGTGGATGGGAAGGGATATAATGTGAATGTCTAGCAACCCAAAGGTTGCGTGCTCGAATCTCATCATGGACAACTTTGGCATTTTAGCAACTTTGCAACTACTTACTACTTAGCATGTTAGCTAACCCTAACTGTAACCTTAACCCTTTGACCTAACTCCTAACTCCAACCTTAACCCCTAGTTTAGCAAACGTTAGCCACCTAGCTAATGTTAGCCATAACAAATTGGAACATATCATACTTTTTGCAAATTTGTAACATATTGTACAAATTGCAATTAGTAACATATGGTACAAATTGCAATTCGTAACATACATATCATACAAAATAGATGCTGGACATCCACAAATTAATACATACCATTCGAAACGTAACATATCATGCTTATTGGAGTGTCCCGGATTTACCTTTACTATGTTACGTCTACCCATGAGTCCAGGTTGAAAGACAACAGTGAGTTTACTTCTCAGTCAGCAGCATGAATCACTCAGAGGGAATTCATTCCGGCGTGCCATCCATAACAAGGCCACACAACGGGCTTCAATTAAACGTAAAATACATTTTGTTCTTTTGAACAACTCACACAAAACCCACATTAGATGTATTGAATATTTATTTCACCTCTGTCTGCGTAGTGAAGCTACTTAAACCAATAAATAATCATAAAAACAATTAAAGCACTAATTTGTGGAGCTCACTGATTATATTTTTAAAAATATATTTTTAAAAGTTTGTTAATGATTGAGTGAATGTGTCATGTTTCACCCCGTATTCCACATCAACCTCCAAAGAGACCTGTGCATTCCTTTGTCATACAACCATTGTGCCCTGTCAAATAAGGAATAAAAGGACAACGGCGTTACATGGCACAGACACCATGACCCAGTCATGTAGGCCTAATATCAAGTTTCACATCAACAGCCTATTCTAAAGAGGGGAGCTTCCCATGTAAAACATGTTAAGTGAAAGGTTCACAAAATATTTATAGTCTGTTCTATTACACAAAATGGAGGGAATGACCCCCTGAGTGGGTTTATAGTTTTGGTATTTGGCACAGCAAGACAGCCACCCACTTTCAAGCGGATCCCTCTCTGCAACATTATTGAGGGTCGGGATTGGGACACAGTTTGTGTGGTCCAAGGCAAGTGAAAATGACCAGAATCGGAGTAAAACAGGCCTATGTTTATAAAAGATAAGACCTTAGAATGTGTTTAAACTGATTTGTGGATCCAGACATTCCATTAAATCCCTGTACACATGATTGAGCACACTGACATCAGTTTTTGTGGGGCTATGTAAACTCATACTTTAGTGGCTCTAAATAGCATCAGGGGGAAATTGGTCCTTGACCATGAATTCTGACATGGTTAGCCTACAAAGGGGAGGTGAAAATGTATTGAAATAATTTACCAAATGTAGCCTTCATTGCAGCCTTGGAGCATGTGCACATGCATCGTAAATTCCCTCATCTTTGTGTCATCCGGATTGAGCAATATGTGCAGTCGGAAACAACCTATCGGGAGTTTAGGTTTTGGTCATCTGTAAATTGCGCCTATCCAATCACAGATGCCTGTCTGTCTGCTCTGTAATCTCGCGAGACACAGAGAAGTCATGGCTGCCGTACAGAGCAGCAAACTTCTACGCAAGTGTGTTGCATCTCCAACGGGGAAACACTCCGCGTCGGTCATCTTCTTACACGGCTCAGGTGGTTACGTTTTACAATGCTCTCGATGTTTATTGACATTTCTTCAACGGTAACTACGCGGAACTAGCCTCATAATAACTGGGAGTTGTGGTAGGTTAGCGACCTATAGCCTAGCCTGTAGCATTGCCAGAGTACTTTCGATTTAGATACAGAAAGCTTTTGTACAGTGATGGACAGACAGGACTGTCTTTTGAACTTTATAACTATGCAAACTTATGTGGCTTCCACGCAACTGTAACTGAGTTATGATATGACCTACCGTGGCAAGTTAATAATGTATCTAACAGAAGCAACGTAGATCGATACATTCAATTAAGTCGTCAGCATTGGGAAATGTTATTCTAAGGATACTTAATATTTGGCCTTGATCACAAAAGAAAAAACGGAAGGCTATGTATTTATCTGATATCTCCCTGAAAAAAGAAATGTTAAATAAAAATGTATCAAATATTTTAAAACAAATTATTATAGTAAATGTGAGCAACTCAACAACAACTAAAATATAATTGTGGCGTCACCAATATTCAATATACGGTTTATTCCAAAAACAGTCAGCAACATGTGAAAGGGATGTTGGTGAAACCAAGGTTCTGCTCTGTAAGCCTAGTGACTGGCGAGTCAGTTATATTGGCTAACTCTTCACTTCTGCCATGCAGGAGACACTGGACAGGGGGTGCGAGCATGGGTCAAAGAGGTTTCGGTACCGGACCTGGCATTCCCCCACATCAGAGTGGTATATCCCACAGCTCCAGCCAGGTATTTTTATTTATTTTACCCTTTATTTAACTAGGCAAGTCAGTTAAGAACAAATTCTTATTTACAATGATGGCCTAGTGGGTTAACTACCTCGTCCAGGGGCAGAACGTCAGATTTTTACCTTGTCAGCTCGGGAATTCGATCTGGCAACCTTTCGGTTACTAGTCCAATGCTCTAACCACTAGGCCACCTGCTGCTAAATGCCATATACAGTCCTGCAGTCAAGCTGCTGAAACCCCTCAACACACAGACAATGCCCTTCAACTGTTGTCTTCAAAATAACGTAACTAACCCAGACAGGTAGAACATCTGGGCATGTATTCATAAAGCATCTCAGAGTTGATCTAGGATCAGTTTAGCCTTTTTAGATAATAATGATTATGATTATATATCCTAGGTTAGCATTCCTACTCCAATGCTTTGTGAATATGGACCCTGAACAGCAATTTAAATAGGCTAAATCGCCTAATACCCGTTTCACACTACCGCACCGAAATGAATGGACCATGTGAATAGATCATTTCCAAGCCAGTGCTGTTCGGGACAGCACGATATTGTGGAAAGGGTTAAATCTTCTCATCCTCCCATGTGACCCTCACTGCCCGACCCTTTCCTCATTACATAGCTAAACTTTGAATCTGGTTCTGTCTTCTGTTGACCCCTCAGGCCATACACACCCATGCGGGGGGCTCTGTCCAATGTGTGGTTTGACCGCTACAAGATCTCACAGGACAGCCTGGAGCACTTGGAGTCTATAGACGCCATGGCCAAGTCCTTGGGAGCGGTTATACAGGAGGAGATCAGGGCAGGAGTACCAAAGCACAGGATGATCATAGGTACTGTCGCACACACATACACGCACACAAATTCTGCTGCTACTAGAGCTCTTTGTTTGATTTCCCTGTCTCTTTCTGGCCGTATGTCAGATTTGGCTGTATGATCTCTCCTTCACTCGTTACCTTCCTCATGACTTCCTAACTCCATGACCCCCTCCTGAATGTGTATTATACACCCGTCCACTTGCCCATTTGCTCTATCTTGCTCTTTCTCTCTCCACACGCACCACTCTCTCTTGGCCTTGGTGTTCTCAACTCCCTCTGTCATGATATAAAATGAAGAATGCAAGTTATCAGGTTTCTTTATCCTTTTATACGATGCCAATTATGAACCGTAAAGTATTTCTGGAGGGATTCTCGGGTGCAGCAAATCCTTTTTCCCCAAATATTTTGGTTATCAGGTTCGCGTGTAAATAACGATGACATAAAACCGCTCGGATCAAGCGCCATAAACACTATTTTAGAACCTAGGTAAGAGTTCCCACAGGAAATATGTGGGGGGCCATCGCAAGTTTTATGTCTCTGTAAGAGAACAAATGATAGCGTCCATGAAAGGGGAAACCGATGGGAACATTGGGGAAAGGGTTAACCTACAAGCCCTGAGATATATAAATATACGGAAATAGTTGTGAGTAGAAGAAAAAAAGAGCCGCGCGTTTGTGTGAAAGGCCCAGTGTGGAACGCCAGAAAAGCCCCCGAACTCCACTCGAGAAAGTGATTCAAAAAACACATGTTCCTGGGAGACTGCTGAAATATTATCTCCCTAAATCATAACATTTTGTCATTAACTATAAATACTCCTTGGAATCACTCGGCATACTGGAGAAACAGAGTGGTCTGTACCCAGAGTCCACTTGCCGCGCTGACGGACTGACAAGCGGCAGAACTTTCCATGGAAAAAAGTTTTGTCAAGTAAAAGCCGCCGCCGCAGGCTTTTGTGTTTGTGTTTTTCACTCTTTAAAAAAAGCATGGATCCGTCGGGAAATCTCAGAAAAGAGAAGCTATCGCCACAGTCATTATTTCACACATATAGGCTCACACACACACACACACACACTGAAAACACACAGCAGCACTGTACCCAAACAGCACAGCGGAGGGGTATACGAAAGAAGGAGACATTAGAATGGGAATGTATGATTGAGGTTTGTTATCGTGGATTGGAATGAGCGACTGAGAGTATACCAGAAAGACGGTCTCAAAGTATACACTCTTGGAAAAAAAGGGTTCTTCAGCTGTCCCCATAGGAGAACCCTTTTTGGTTCCAGGTAGAACCCAAAATGGATCTACCTAGTACCAAAAAGGCTTCTACAAAGGGCTATCCTATGGGGACAGCCAAAGAACCCTTTTAGGTTCTAGATAACACTTTTTTCCCCCAAAGAGTATAGCCGGTGAAGTAAAGAAAGAAACAGAATCTCATGGACAAATGTTTTATTCGTTGGGCAAAGCGTGTGAACTCCCCCTTCCCTCCATATCTCCATTCTTCCCCCTCTGACAGGATGATGGGTACTTTCACACTTTCCCAGATGTGCCCAGATGTGAGATTAAGGACGGACTCGTGAACGGATGCCGACTCCTGAGGAGCGAAAAGCTGATGATGTGGAACTAAGGAGTCTGTTTCATTTTAATGTTTTTTCTTTTCTTTCTCAGTTAGAGGCAGAGTATTTTCCACTTCGGACAGCTTAAACTGCCAGGATGGCTTAAACTACTGTTACTCATACATAATAATAAATGAATATATTTATTATTATGTTCCTACCTTATATTATTCCCAGTATGCACAGTTGAGAAATGTGATTTTCCTGGGAAAAGCACTTTGGGTACAATATTCAATACACATTTTCAGTGAATACCTGCACAAAGAGGCCTAATTGACCCAGTACAATGACATGTTCTGTTTTGTCTTGTTCCTCGTCCAAAGGGGGTTTCTCTATGGGCGGAGCTATGGCCCTCCACCTAGCGTGCCGTTATCACCCTGACGTAGCAGGAGTCTTTGTTCTGTCCAGCTTTCTCAACAAGGACTCTGTAGTATATCAGGTAAGGCAGGTTGTCACTGGTACAATGTCTACTAAAATGTCCAGACAATATTCCAAATCTTGAATAGAGCGCCAGAAAACTACAACGACCTGCTAAACCGTCGTTTGAATGACAGATGGTGGTAGAGAAATATTGGTGTATTGATGTAGTGTCCCAATTCAAAGATGCTCCATGTCACATCCAAGATCTTGCATTTATCAGGAGTTTGCTGCACTTGGTTCTGACAGAGATATTAGTGTGCTAGTAAGCAGTCTAGAAGTGTCTGACTGACTTCTCCCCCTGCTAGGCTGTGGAGGAGCGGGCAAGGGCGGGGAGCCCCCTCCCAGAGCTATTCCAGGGCCATGGGACAGGAGACGAGTTGGTGTTCCATAAGTGGGGAGAAGAAACTACGGCCCTGCTGAAGAAGGCTGGGATGACGACCACCTTCCACTCGTTCCCAGGCCTCCAGCACCAGCTCTCCCGGCCAGAGATTGAGCTACTGCGCTCCTGGATCCTCACCAAGCTGCTCCCGGACAGTCTAGACGCCAGTGGGCAGTGACCAGTCAGCCCCACACCACTAAACAGACACATTAACAACACGTTAATAACACGTTCACACTATTGAGCTGATTTAAACTGAGCCAAACCAAACGGTACTGCGCTGGCCTGGTAAAGCATTGCCCATAGTTTCTGGAACAAAGCTGGAAAAGCGAGCCAGTACAGTTCAGGTCGGTACTATAGTGTGAAAATGATATTAACGTGCTGAGTGGGCTGTGGACCACCTCCTCACAACCTCTTTGGGAACACAATACCGTAAATAAAAAAAAAAAATGAACTGTCAATTATTTTTTTTATTTTTTTTTGGCTTGGACACTGTCCGTTGTGCTTGCTTAGTGTACTCAACAGCTGTGTGGTTCCCTTCAAAAGAGAACATGTGATAGTTGAGTGTGCTTATAATCACTCCCTCTGCACTACTGCAGTCTCCACTCTTAACGCTTCAGCCTCGTCTGTCTATCTCTGATAGGATAATGGGAGCGTGCTCTGCCTCCACCCCTATAGTCTAACTAACACTAGAGTCAAATTAGTACTGTTGCTGTAGAGAGAACGGGAATTGTTTAGTCAATCTTTCTCTCGCTCGCTCTGTTTTTTTTTTTATACACCGTTATCGTTGTGCGCTGGGAAATGTGTTGAACATGTGTGGAGGGAGCGGAGGTCTGTTCTGTTTGCTCAGTAGTTCTGCTCCGTAGCCCACGTCGCCTCATTGATGGTTATTGGGAGGAAGCAGTTAGCTGTTCTTCCCTTCTTCCTACCTGCAGCCTCTCTCTCGGCGTTGTGCTCCAGGTAGTCCGGATGTTGGGCTGCTTTCACTGGTGTAGGGCTGCAGGCCAGGGTCAGAACACAGGGAGATCATGAGTGAGCAGTAGTAACACTTAGGTGCCAAACATAATGAGTTATGGAAATGATTGTATAGCCCTGGCTGTAAATGAACCGTCTGTCAACATCAGCAGTCACCCTTCAGACAATACTTTGAATTCTGATTTTTGAAATTGTAACCACAAACCTTTTAAAATTAACATTATTTTAATGAGTTTATTATATATTTGTGGTTTACATGATATAGCCTATAACAAATCAGCAACTTTTTAGACATGAGTATGGTGGGGGCCTTCCGGGTGGCGCAGTGGTCTAAGGCTGTGCCACCAGAGATTCTGGGTTCTAGCCCAGGCTCTGTCGCAGCCGGCCGTGGCTGGGAGGTCCATGGGGCGGAGGGGATATCCTTGTCTCATCGCGCACTAGCGACTCCTGTGGCGGGCCGGGCGCAGTGCACGCTGACCAGGTCGCCAGGTGTACGGCGTTTCCTCCGACACATTGGTGCGGCTGGCTTCCGGGTTGGATGTGCGTTGTTTCAAGAAGCAGTGTGGCTTGGTTGGGTTGTGTTTCGGAGGACGCATGGCTCTCGACCTTCCCCTCTCCCGAGTCCGTACGGGAGTTGCAGCGATGAAACAAGACTGTAACTACTACCAATTGGATACCGCGAAATTGGGGACAAAAAAATAAAAGACATGAATACGGTATGAAAAAATGATAGCTGCTCAGTTGAACCAGCTAGAGAATGTAACATGGTCCCCCTACACACAAGAACACCAAACCAAAACATATCTCACTGCAAAGGAAAATGCACGTTAAAGAAAATGCACGTTTATTACTTCACATCCGTGCATGCTTTCATTCCAACATATAAACTGTATGTCCAAAATGCTTTGGCAGTGTTAGCAGCTGTTTTTACAGTAGCAGTAAGGCTATTCAAATTCAGCTGGAAGTTGGCCTTGACACCATCCACCATTTAGGAAGCGTTCACCTCCAGCATCTGTTTCATCAACGTGTGTCAACACTGATCAACGTCTCTGTGCTCCCACTATACTCTCCACTTTCTAATCACCCAACAAATCATGTGCAAAGTTTATTTGTCAATCATGTTCTCTCCCCCTTTTTCTAGCTCTAGGATTCTATTCTTTCTCTGTCTCTCTCCTTCAACTGGAGAGGATGGAAACGTGAGTATCAGGTGAACTCGGATTAGGCAACAATGTTGAGATCATTCTTAGTGGTTTGGCGGGGCTGGGATGGGGGGCTGAGAAAGGGAGAAGAGAATGGGGAGGTGGAAGATGGGGGTGCGCTCAGGGCCTCAGCCCATGTCGAGGGGAAGGGAGAGAAAGAAGAGTCGAGAGGGTGGGAGGTGCGGCCAAAGCAAACAGACTGAGCTCTGAATTTTTCTCTGTCCCTGATCGCTGATTACTTCCAGCTATGTGTGAAAGAATGCTACTGTTGAGCGGCCAGCAGTTCTCCTCCCCTACACCGACTGGCACACTCCCCTTCTCTTGTATGCCTCCTTAGCCATCGCTCCTTACTCGCTCCCTCCCTCCACGCCCCCACACTTTCGCTCTTTTTCTACCTCTCGTCCCCTGGTCAGTGAGAGGCCCGGGCTGTAGCCTATTGCCATCCAGGCGTTTTATGATTTAATGGTGGGAATAGATGTAGGTAATGAAGGAGGCCATGAGCGGTCTACTCCTCTCTAAGCGAGGTGAAGAAACAAGTGTTTGTCGACGGCTCTAAAAACGCTGCATTTCGAAACAAGGAGGATACAGCCTTCACTTTAACAACCCTTTTACACTGTAAAAGTCCTCTCAACACTCCTTAACCAATACCCTACTTTTCACCACTAATTGGCGTATGATATGCCACTACAACTCCCGTCACTGTTTTTGAGGCTCCTACAATACTAGCGGATCGTAATTACATAGCCACCCTAACTTGTATCTTGCCCCTTAGCCCGTCTCACTCCTCTCTCACTGGCATTTCTAACTTCACCCTTCTTTTCTCCACCTTCCCTTCTCTTTGCTTTCTTGTTCTCTCTTTTCCTGAGATATTCCCCCTTCCTCTCCTCCTCCTCTAAAGTCCGTCCCCTGTCGGCTCAGATGATAATCTGCTTCACGGTGCATGTGTCAGGGGGAAGGAATGCTAATCTGGAAGAGTTGCGGACTGCGAAGTCGGGGCTTTTTTGGCTGCCAGTTTCCACTGTGCACTACTTTCCATGTTGACCTGCTCCAGAGTGGCCAGGCTACAGCAGGAGGAATTCCCGGCTGAGGGAGCCGAGATGTTGAAAGATTCCAGATCACTCATCTGGTCACCCCCACCAGTTAGAGGTCACCACTCAATTGGTCTATCGCAACGCTTGACCGTCCGTCGTTGATTTATAATTAGATACTGTGGATTCCAATCCAGTATTAAATGATTTGTGGACTAGGGATTAGATTATTGTTGTAGTGTCTAATATATTCTTCTAACATTTGTTTTGTACAGTGTGCCAGCCAAATTAATTAGGAAATGTGTGAGCAAGAGTGCCAAAATGTAATTGTATACTCATTTTATTCCAATAGCCCATTTATTGCAGATTCGGATTTATAAATAGTCTGAATTGAAGAATAGGGTCTAATTTGAGTTAATGTTACTTTCTAGAAAAACTGTTCCGACTAGCAAAAATAAGTTCTGAACTGGTTTGACCCCCAGAAAAATGCTGGTTCCTTTCTGTTCCTTTTTTAAACCTGTGAAATAAACTGTTTTTTACATTTATTTCATTAAATTACTTCACCAATCAGTGTGGGTAGAGCAGGCAAGCTAGTTGTTTACAAGCATGATGGAATGACATGTGTAGCCTATGGCGCAAGATGCGACTGACATTTTGCAGAGGGTTGAGGAGGCTTGAAGCGCTGGGCATCTTATGACATGCACTATCTGAATTAGGTCCACAGAATTATACTGTACCTAGGAGGGGCGGCTTCTATGGAGAAACTTTGAATGTCCTTTGAGCTAGCTAGCTAACAAGCTTGTGTGTGCAGAGCGGCACCAGAATTAAAAACATCTTACCTTTTTGTAGTCAATAAATCCAACTTGAAATGTGATAACGTCTGTTTGTAACGTCAGTACAGTAGCCTATGCTTCGGAGGGAGAAGGTGCAGGTAGCCTAAACACACACACACTGGTAAAGATTTTCAGCTTGCAGGCAGACACTGGAATATGTTTCTGAGTGACAGAGTGAGGGCTTTGCATTTGGGCTTTGTTGCATTATTTTGTGTGGCTAGAAAAAAATGCCTGGAACGTAAAATAATGTTATTAACCGGTTCCCATGCTTTTACAATAACAGTTCTGTTCTGGAACAGTATGAATCACTTTTGTTCCCGGTTCCATTTCTGTTCCTTGTTATTTTCAGGTTTTTGGTTCTGTTCCCTCAACCAGTTCCAACCCTTGCTTTATGGGCGCTCTTTATCCCAGATCAAGTCCCATTGAGTTTTTTAGTTTCAAACCAGAGTTGTTTTTTATTAACCTTTATTATGTCTTTAACTACACACACTCTGGCTACCTGATGTCCTGCCCTGACCTCTCCCTTTAACCTTTGACCTTTCCTCTTTCTGTGCTTTGAATACATCCTCTGTGCCCGTGAGACCACGGTCAGAACACGGCCATGGAGAAGGGAGGCAGGTCCTATGTAAAAAGAGTTTACAGCTTTAGCTCTCCTCTCTTCGATCTGACGACCCAATCAATGGAGCAGAACTGTAGCCTCTGTGCTTCCAGGAGGAGAGGCATTGTGCTGTGTCTGTTCTCCCCCCCAGAAGAACTGGACCTGGCTTTTACAAGAGGCTGGAGCTGGGCTCCGGACAGAGATGTCACTGGGGCTGCAGCCAGGGCCGATGGTGATGATGATCTCCCCACTCTGAAGAAAGTTTGAGGTAAAGTGCAGGTGATTTACACGGAGAATACCAAACATTAGGAACACCTTTCTAATATTCCGTTGGGGTCATGGACTCTACAAGATGTTCAAAAGCGTACCCAAGGGATGCTGACCCATGTTCACTCCAGCTCTCCTTTGGGTGGTGGAACATTCTTGATTAACAGTGGAAACTATTGAGTGTGAAAAACCCAGTAGCATTGCAGTTCTTTTTGATATATAATATGTTTATTTTCCAATAGAAAAAGAGGACAAAACAAAACTTAACTCACATACGAAATAAAAATCCTATTAGGTGGTACATATTATAAGACAGCATATAGTCATTCCAAGCAGTGTAGTTAAATCAAAAATAAATATTGAGTGTAGTACAGCACAGAGTAGCAGCAGATCATCAACCCAGTTATGAAGGGGGAATAGACCATTTATCCCGTATCAGCTGCCATATTTAGTAAAACATTGGACTTCTATTGGAGGTATTGTATTTTTTCCATTAGCATTACATATCCTAAATCCAATCATCCTATTTTTTTTTCAACTTAATTGAGGAAAATAAGAACAATCCAAAATGTATTTTTGATACTGTCGCAAAGCTAACTAAAAAGCAGCATTCCCCAAGTGAGGATGGCTTTCACTTCAGCAGCGATAAATTCATGAACTTCTTTGACGTAAAGATCATGATCATTAGAAAGCAAATTACGGACTCCTCTTTAAATCTGCGTATTCCTCCAAAGCTCAGTTGTCCTGAGTCTGCACAACTCTGCCAGGACCTAGGATCAAGGGAGACACTCAAGTTTTTAAAAACTGTATCTCTTCACACATTGATGAAAATAACCATGGCCTCTAAACCTTGCATACTGGACCCTATTCTAACTAAACTACTGAAAGAGCTGCTTCCTGTGCTTGGCCCTCCTATGATGAACATAATATATGGCTCTCTATCCACCGGATGTGTACCAAACTCACTAAAAGTGGCAGTAATAAAGCCTCTCTTGAAAACGCCAAACCTTGACCCAGAAAATATAAAAAACGATCGGCCTATATTGAATCTCCCATTCCTCTCAAAAATGTTAGAAAAAGCTGTTGCACGGCAACTCACTGCCATCCTGAAGACAAACAATGTATACGAAATGCTTCAGTATGGTTTTAGACCCCATCATAGCACTGAGACTGCACTTGTGAAGGTGGTAAATTACCTTTTAATGGCGTCAGACCGAGGCTCTGCATCTGTCCTCGTGCTCCTAGACCTTAGTGCTCAAATTAAACTGTGAAGGACCTCTGCGTTACTCTGGACACTGATCTCTCTTTTGACGAACATATCAAAACTGTTTCAAGGACAGCTTTTTTCCATCTACGTAACATTGCAAAAATATGAAACTTTCTGTCCAAAAATAATGCAGAAATATTTAGCCATGCTTTTGTCACTTCTAGGTTAGACTACAGCAATGCTCTACTTTCCAGCTACCTGAATAAAGCACTAAATAAACTTCAGTTAGTGTTGAACACGGCTGCTAGAATCTTGACTAGAACCAAAAAATGTGATCATATTACTCCAATGCTAGCCGGAGTAATAAGGCAAGGGCTGGGCTGATTTCAAGGTTTTACTGCTAACCTACAAAGCATTACATGGGCTTGCTCCTACCTATCTTTCCGATTTGGTCCTGCCATACATACCTACACATACGCTTCGGTCACAAGACGCAGGGCTCCTTACTGTCCCTAGAATTTCTAATCAAACAGCAGGAGGGAGGGCTTTCTCCTATAGAGCTCAATTTTTATGGAATGGTCTGCATATCCATGTGAGAGAAGCAGACTCGGTATCGACCTTTAAGTCTATATTGAAGACTCATCTCTTCAGTAGGTCCTATGATTGAGTCTGGCCCAGGAGTATGAAGGTGAACGGAAAGGCACTGGAGCAACAAACCGCCCTTGCTGTCTCTGCCTGGCTGGTTCCCCTCTCTCCACTGGGATTCTCTGCCTCAAACCCTATTACAGGGGGTGAGTCACTGACTTACTGGTGCTCTTCCATGACGTCCCTAGGAGGGGTGCGTAACTTGAGTGGGTTGAGTCACTGACGTGATCTTCCTGTTCGGGTTGGCTCCCCCCCTTGGGTTGTGCCGTGGGGAAGATCTTTGTGGGCTATAGTCGGTCTTGTCTCAGGATGGTAAGGTGGTGGTTGAAGACATCCCTCTCGTGGTGTGGGGGCTGTGCTTCGGGAAAGTGGGTGGGGTTATATCCTTCCTGTTTGGCCCTGTCCGGGGGTATCATCGGATGGGGCCACAGTGTCTCCTGACCCCTCCTGTCTCAGCCTCCAGTATTTATGCTGCAGTAGTTTGTGTCGGGGGGCTAGGGTCAGTTTGTTATATCTGGAGTACTCCTCCTGTCTTATCCGGTGTCCTGTGTGAATTTAAGTATGCGCTCTCTATTTTCTCTCTCTTTCTTTCTCTCTCTCGGAGGACCTGAGCCCTAGGACCATGCCTCAGGACTACCTGGCATGATGACTCCTTGCTGTCCCCAGTCCACCTGGTCGTGCTGCTGCTCCAGTTTCAACTGTTCTGCCTGCGGCTATGGAACTCTGACCTGTTCACCGGACGTGCTACCTGTCCCAGACCTGCTGTTTTCAACTCTCTAGAGACAGCAGGAGCGGTAGAAATACTCTGAATGATTAGCTATGAAAAGCCAACTGACATTTATTCCTGAGGTGCTGACCTGTTGCACCCTCTACAACCACTGTGATTATTATTTTTTGACCCTGATGGTCATCTATGAACATTTGAACATCTTGGCCATGTTCTGTTATAATTCCCACCCGGCACAGCCAGAAGAGGACTGGCCACCCCTCATAGCCTGGTTCCTATCTAGGTGTCTTCCTGGGTTCTGGCCTTTCTAGGGAGTTTTTCTGAGCCACTGTGCTTCTACACCTTCATTGCTTGCTGTTTGGGGTTTTAGGCTGGGTTTCTGTGACATCAGCTGATGTAAGAAGGGCTTTATAAATACATTTGATTGATTGATTTCAAAGTTACATTTCCAAAATTGCAATATAAGCCTTTTGGCTAATAGAGCACAAAGAGAAACAGCCTTCCCTTCCTGGTTATTCCCATCAACTGTACCAAACAACGATCAATTGGTCTGGGGCTATAACTCTATCAAAGGCTTTAGATAAGTTATCAAAAATGAGAGCCCAGTAAGCATGTAACTTAAGACATGTCCAAAATAAGTGTGTCAAAGTCTCCTCATCCTGCTTGCACCTCTCACACAGTGGTGAGTAATGTAACCTGTGTATCACCTTAAACTGTACAAGGTTGTGTCTGGTATTCACTGAACTGTGGCTTATATTCCTGAGAGCTTCTACCCAGTCCTCATCTGAGAGCTTCTACCCAGTCCTCATCTGAGAGCTTCTACCCAGTCCTCATCTGAGAGCTTCTACCCAGTCCTCATCTGAGAGCTTCTACCCAGTCCTCATCTGAGAGCTTCTACCCAGTCCTCATCTGAGAGCTTCTACCCAGTCCTCATCTGAGAGCTTCTACCCAGTCCTCATCTGAGAGCTTCTACCCAGTCCCCATCTGAGAGCTTTTACCCAGTCCCCATCTGAGAGCTTTTACCCAGTCCCCATCTGAGAGCTTCTACCCAGTCCCCATCTGAGAGCTTCTACCCAGTCCCCATCTGAGAGCTTCTACCCAGTCCTCATCTGAGAGCTTCTACCCAGTCCTCATCTGAGAGCTTCTACCCAGTCCTCATCTGATAGCTTCTACCCAGTCCTCATCTGAGATTTCTGAACTAAGTTCTTGTTCCAAAGCCCTTTTAATAGTGTCTGTGGATACCCTTATGTGGGCCTGTAGCACATCATACAGTCTAGAGACCGACCCTTTTGAATGGGGTTTGGATCAGGCTATCTAATGTAGGATTATTTGGCTAAATGCCATACTGTGGGATATGTGTCCTTAAGAAATTCTTGATTTGGATGTATCTGAAAAAATGTGTTGTTGGCATGTTGAACTTACCCTTAATTGTTGAAATGAAGCTAACTGACCATCATTGTATACGTTACCAATTGTTGTGAGCCCCTTCTCCCTCCACTGTGAAAACACCACATCAATCCAATGCAGCATGAAAAGCAATATTTCAGGCAAATTGAGCTGTCAATGTATGCATTGGGTATGTTAAGAAAAGACGTAATCTGTTTCCAGATCCTAAGAGTGTGACATAAATGGCTTTTTTCACACACCTGGGCTATTAACAAGTGCAGGGAGCGAGGAGCATCGACAGGAGGACTGCTCAATCATAAACCTTGAAGGCATATCATTCTGACGGAAACCAGGTAAACTTTCCCTCCAGAAACGCACAATGTTCAGATTGGCAGCCCAATAATACAGTTTAAAGTGAGGAAGGCCAAAACCCCCCTCTATCTTGTACTTGCATGAAAGCTTCTTTGGAATTCTGGCTGCCTTATCCCATAAAAATGAAATTACTATTCAATCTAGTTTCTTAAAATAGCTTTGTGGTATTGGAAGAGGTAATGAAACCTGGGTAGGACAACCATTTTAATAGCATTTATACGACCAACCAAGGAAATAGGCAGAGTATTCCAAAAATCGATACTTTGTTTAAGCTGATCAATTTTCATGTCCCAATTCGTTTTCAATAGCTGATCAACGCCAAGGCTTGTGAACTTGTCCATCACAGTTCTAAATGGGTAGATTGCAGAAATTGCATATCCACAGGCCGTGATATCGGCATCAGTTCGCTTTTTTGCGAGTTTATCTTGTAACCAAAGAAGGAGCCAAATGTATTTATCAAGTTAAGTAAGGGGGAAATAGAAGTTTTAGGCTTGGATGAGGACAAAAGAACATTGTCTGTATAGAGGGAGATTTTGTCTTTTATCTTAACGGGAGCTATATCAGCACGTACACAAATGAGAGTGGCTATAGCGAAGAGAGCAGGCCAAATAGGGCACCCCTGTCGACAGCCTTTAAACAGGCGGAATGACTGCGACTTCTCCTGATTGGTTACCACGGATGCCATTGGGTGTGCATAAATAATTCTTATCCAATTAATAGATTCCTTTCCAAACCCGAAATGCTTCAGAACCAACTTCATATACTTCCACTCAATCTGCCTTCTCTGCATCAAGAGCACTGCTTCAACTTTATGATCATGATACTGTGGTATCCCGGGAGGTCTACCCCGGGGGTTGGTGATAGAGGGGAGGTACGTACCGTATTTGGCCACTTAGCCGGCTGACACAACAGTTCTGTATCCTCAGCCAGTCCTGATCCCTCGACTGTCACCTTAAATCGAGCTGGGAAGAAGAATCCATATCGGGTGTTGGCCGCCCTGCATTTCTTGCGCAACTCATCATACTCTTTCCGTTGGTTCCTCACCTCCAAAGAAAGATCTGGGTAGACAGACACCCTGGCTCTGTTGTAGTTAAGGGGGAACTTTTAACCAGCCAGCTTGAGGATGAGGTCCCTGGTCTGGGGATTGTGCAGCCGTGCAATGAATGGCCTTGGTGGCGCGCCTGTGATCTGTGTGCGCCATCGATCAGGATGGGCCGTTTTGAAGCTTCACTCCCCAGAAAGATCGGTATCAGCTCCGATACAAATTCAGTGGGTTTCCATTTCTCAGTGTCCTCCTGGATCCCAAATATTCGGATGTTCGGGCGTCTTGAATGCGATTCGAGCGTTTCCAGTCGGGCTTTCAGTGTTTTGTTGTCATTTTTGAACGTTGTGCACTGTTTCTCAATGTCCTGTAGCCTGGCCTCGTGATCAGTTGTCGTCTGCTCGACCTCATGCACCCGTGGTTGCCTTCACAGTTTCAGACAAAGTCCCAATACTCTTTGAGATATCAGCCAACCTTGTGTCCACCTTCTTGCCGAGTGAGTTTATAGCAGCCAGTAGGTCACTTTGAGTAGGTTCTGTGGGGAGCTAGTATCTTCAGCTAACTCCTCGTGGGTCGGTGATGTTGACGTTGGTTTGTTTTCTGCCTCATCCAAATGATCTTGTTTAGCGCCCCCTTTTTTGATGCCTTTTCCTTTTGCCAGACAATGTTTGAAGTTATATGTGGTGAAAGATTAAAATAAATATGATTTTGTTTCAAAATTGAGCAGATCTCTAACAAAACACGTCTATTCCATAGCACGCTCTCTAGCGCCCCCCGCGTTGCAGTTCTTGACATAAACCGGTGCGCCTGGCACCTAATACCATACTCCATTCAAAGGCACTTAAATATTTTGTCTTGCCCATTCACCCTTTGAATGGCACACACACAATCCATGTCTCAATTGTCTCAAGGCTTAAAAATCATTCATTAACCCGTCTCCTCCCCTTCATCTACACTGATTGAAGTGGATTTAACAAGTGACATCAATAAGCGATCATAGGATTCACCTGGTCAGTCTATGTAAGGGAAAGTGCAGGTGTTTTTAATCTTTTGTACACTCAGTGTATCTTATCACGTGCCTTTGCATATAGAGAGGATACTTTATTGTCAGTTTTGTGGACAACACACACTCAATTTCACTGTTCTCTCACCGCCCATCTCTCCTCGCGCACACACTCTCTCTCCCTCTCCTTTCATTTTGCTTCATTCACCCTCTAACTCGTATAACCTGCTGACGAAGTGAAGCAGTAGGATGCCCGAGAAATTGTTCGGAATCAGATGGCAACAGAATGCCGTGTAGTCAGTGATAATAATAGCTTGTGTGACTGGCAGACCACCCTGAAGTTCAAAGTATCCAGTGTTTACTTATTTCCATTTTGTTCTTTTTTAATGCCTTCCAAAAGGCATCATTGGCAGAGTTTAGTGAGAGGACATGAAAACATTATACCTCCTTTACCCCAGAGGCAGTACACAACCACTGGCATGGAGCCTCCATCCGGGCACTTCTCCATTGGTACGCACCCCAACATTACACCCCTACCCCCCCTGCCCCTCTCTATCTCCGGGGCACTTTTCCAACAAGAGATCATTAAGAGGCTTGTTTTAAGCTCATCAGAATTGTTTTAATTAAATGTGTCTGTTCATGTTGCTAAAGAAGGGGGTGTATGACCATTAACACAACATTAACAAGCCCTTAAAAACCAACTCAATACATTATGCATAAAGCTCTAGCCACATAAACAAGCTAACATTACTGTTTGGCAACATTAACATGAAGTTCCAGCAACAGTAAAATACTCCCAAATCGCAGAATGTTTACCACAGGGCCTTGGCGTTTGCACCGTTGCCGTCCATTCATGTATTTTGTACAATAATATGATGTTATATTTGATTAAATGATCGGTTAAATGATTTTTCTGTATTGGACTACTGAAATATTATGTGATTCCTTTGAATCAGATATATCTGCCCATAAAGAACATGCAGAGTTTGTAAAAATGGTACTAATAACAACAGAATAAGTGAGATCATTTTGACTTGTCAGCAGACCGTTCCTTTACAGGGTTTGACTCCCTTTCAAAGCTATGCTTCCCTACAAGACTATTCTTTGAAAGTATTAAAATGTAATGTTGGTGGTGTCACCCTTCAATTACCCAATTTGTATGCTCTCTAAGAAGGCTTGAATCTTTGTTTGATACACATGGCACATGATGAAATAGTCCAAGATGGCGTAGCAGTCGGATGTCTGTTTGTCTTTGTCTTATCCCGTGTCTTATCCTGTGTAAATAGTTGTTGTTTTTTCGTATATATTTTAATCTCACTTTCTATCTACGAACTAAATATGCTTTCCTGCAACCCGCCTCACCCAATGTGGTACGGATCTGCTATTTTTATTCCTTATAACTGGAACCTTCATCAGGAGCTAGCCAGCTAACTATCTACTAGCTATCAGTCTTTGTTAGCCACGGTTAGCGGTCTTCACCTTTAGCTCGGACACCAGCCAGCTTTAGCTCAACAATACCTACCGGTCTGCACAGCGCGATATCAACCCAGTTTATATCGGACTACTTCTCTCGACCACATTATCGGATTCCTGACGCAAGCTCTGGACCATTACACCAGATCATCGCAATCGAGTGGCTACTGTTAACTAATGCCTCTGTCCCGAAGCAAGCACCAGTTAGCCTTGAGCTAGCCTCGAGCTAGGCCCATACACCAGCTAACTACTTGGGCTACAATACCTCTTTTGCCAATTGGCCTGGACCCTTTATTGTCGACACGGAGCCCCGCCAATCCATCACGAGTGGTCTGCCGACGTAATTGTCCGATGTGGTTTCAACAGGCTTTTCCGTTGCGATGTCGCCGAAGACCCAAATGCTTGTCTCGGCCCGCTAGCTTTCTGAACGCTGTTGTCTCCCGCTCGCCTAGCGTAGTAGCGACTACCGAACGGCTCCCTGACTCACCTATTGCTGCTCTTTCGACCCTATGATCACTCGGCTACACAGCTGGTGCCTGCTGGATTGTTCACTAACGCGATACTTCTTTTTGTTTATCTGTCGGCCCCAGCCTCGAACTCAGGTCATGTGCGTACCTAACTGACCCTCTCTGCCCATTCATCGCCATTTACCCATTGTTGTCTTAGCTCTCCCGACCAACCCCCCCACACATGCGGAGACCTCACCTGGCTTAACTGGTGCCTCCAGAGATCACAATCTCTCTCATTGTCACTCAATGCCTAGATTTACCTCCACTGTACTCACATCCTACCATACCCTTGTCTGTACATTATGCCCTGAATCTATTCTACCACGCCCAGAAATCTGCTCCTTTTATTCTCTATTTCCAGCGCACTAGACGACCAGTTCTTATAGCCTTTAGCCGTACCCTTATCTCACTCCTCCTCTGTTCCACTGGTGATGTAGAGGTTAACCCAGGCCCTGTAGCCCCCAGTAACACACCTATTCCCCAGGCGCTCTCATTTGTTGACTTCTGTCACCGTAAAAGCCTTGGTTTCATGCATGTTAACATTAGAAGACTCCTACCTAAGTTTGTTTTATTCACTGCTTTAGCACACTCTGCCAACCCTGATGTCCTTGCCATGTCTGAATCCTGGCTTAGAAAGGGCACCAAAAATTCTGAAATTTCCATCCCCAACATTTTCCGTGAAGATAGAACTGCCAAAGGGGGCGGAGTTGTAATCTACTGCAGAGAGAAGCTGCAGAGTTCTGTCATGCTATCCAGGTCTGTGCCCAAACAGTTCGAGCTTCTACTTTTAAAAATCCACCTTTCCAGAAATAAGTCTCTCACTGTTGCCACTTGTTATAGAACCCCCTCAGCCCTCAGCTCACACCATTTATGAATTGATTGCCCCTCGTTAACTTGGCTTAGAACCTTGAGCGTGGCTGAGTTCGTACTGTTAGGTGACCTAAACTGGGATATGCATAACACCCTGGCCGTCCTACAATCTAAGCTAAATGCCCTCAATCTCACACAAATTATCAATGAACCTACCAGGTACAACCCTAAATCCGTAAACACGGGCACCCTCATAGATATCATCCCGACCAACTTGCCCTCTAAATACACCTCTGCTGTCTTCAACCAGAATCTCAGCGATCACTGCCTCATTGCCTACGTCCGTAATGGGTACACGGTCAAACGACCAACCCTCATCACTGTCAAACGCTCCCTAAAACACTTCAGCGAGCAGGACTTTCTAATCGACCTGGCCCGGATATCCTGGAAGGATATTGACCTCATCCCGTCAGTAGAGGATGCCTGGTCATTCTTTAAAAGTGCTTTCCTCACCATCTTAAATAAGCATGCCACATTCCAAAATGTTTTAACTAAGAACAGATATAGCCCTTGGTTCACCCCAGACTTGACTGCCCTTGACCAGCACAAAAACATCCTGTGGCGTACTGCATTAGCATCGAATATCCCCGCGATATGCAACTTTTCAGGGAAGTTAGGAACCAATACACACAGTCAGTTAGGAAAGCAAAGGCTAGGTTTTTCAAACAGAAATTTGCTTCCTGTAGCACTAATTCCAAAAAGTTTTGGGACTGTAAAGTCCATGGAGAATAAGAGCACCTCCGAGCTGCCCACTGCATTGAGGGTAGGAAACATTGTCACCACCTATAAATCTACGATAATCAAGAATTTCAATATGCATTTTTCTAGAGCTGGCCATGCTTTCCACCTGGCTACCCCTACCCCGGCCAACAGCTCTGCACCCCCCGCAGCAACTTGCCCAAGCCCCCCCCCCTCTTCTCCTTCACCCAAATCCAGATAGCTGATGTTCTGAAAGAGCTGCAAAATCTGGATCCCAGCAAATCAGCTGGGCTAGACAATATGGACCCTCTCTTTCTAAAATTATCTGCCGCAATTGTTGCAACCCCTATTACTAGCCTGTTCAAACTCTCTTTCGTATTGTCTGAGATCTCTAAAGATGGGAAAACTGCCGCGGTCATCCCCCTCTTCAAAGGAGGAGACACTCTAGACCCAAACTGTTACTGACACATATCTGTTCTGCCCTGCCTTTCTAAAGTCTTCGAAAGCCAAGTTAACAAACAGATCACCGACCATTTCGAATCCCACCGTACCTTCTCCGCTATGCAATCTGGTTTCAGAGCTGGCCATGGGTGCACCTCAGCCACGCTCAAGGTCCTAAAAGATATCATAACCGCCATCGATAAAAGACAGTACTGTGCAGCCGTCTTCATCAACCTGGCCAAGGCTTTTGACTAAGTCAATCACCGCATTCTTATCGGCAGACTCAATAGCCTTGGTTTATCAAATGACTGCCTCGCCTGGTTCACCAACTACTTCTCAGATAGAGTTCTGTGTCTCAAATCGGAGGGCCTGTTGTCCGCACCTCTGGCAGTCTCTATGGGGGTGCCACAGGGTTAAATTCTCGGGCCGACTCTTTTCTCTGTATATATCAATGATGTCGCTCTTGCTGCGGGTGATTCTCTGATCCACCTCTAAGGAGACGACACCCTTCTGTATACTTCTGGCCTTTCTTTGGACACTGTTAACAAACCTCCAAACGAGCTTCAATGCCATACAACACTCCTTCCGTGGCCTCCAACTGCTCTTAAATGCTAGTAAAACTAAATGCATGCTCTTCAACCGATCGCTGCCCGCACCTGCCCGCCCGACAAGCATCACTACTGTGGACGATTCTGACTTAGAATATGTGGACAACTACAAATACCTAGGTGTTTGGTTAGACTGTAAACTCTCCTTCCAGACTCACATTAAGAATCTCCAATCCAAACTTAAATCTAGAATCGGCTTCCTATTTCGCAACAAAGCCTCCTTCGCTCATGCTGCTAAACATACCCTCGTAACACTGACTATACTACCAATCCTTGACTTCGGCGATGTCATTTACAAAATAGGCTCCAACACTCTACTCAGTAAATTGGATGTAGTCTATCATAGTACCATCCGTTTTGTCACCAAAGCCCCATATACTACCCACCACTGCAACTTGTACGCTCTCGTTGGCTGGCCCTCGCTTCATATTCGTCGCCAAACCTACTGGCTCCAGGTCATCTGTAAGTCTTTGCTAGGTAAAAACCCATCTTAGCTCACTGGTCACCATAGCAACACCCACCAGTAGCACGCACTCCAGCATGTACATTTCACTGGTCATCCCCAAAGCCAACACCTCCTTTGGCCGCCTTTCCTTCCAGTTCTCTGCTGCCAATGACTGGAACGAATTGTAACAATCACTGAAGCTGGAGACTTATATCTCCCTCACTAACTTTAAGCATCAGCTGTCAGAGCAGCTTACCGATCACTGCACCTGCAAACAGCCCATCTGTAAATAGCCCATACAACTATCTCATCCCCATATAGTTATTTATTTTTGCTCTTTTGCACCCCATTGTCCCTACGTGCACATCATCATCTGCACATCTATCACTCCAGTGTTAATGCTAAATTGTAATTATTTTGCCACTATGGCCTATATATTTCCTTACCTTCCTAATCTTACTACATTTGCACACACTGTACATAGATTTTTCTATTGTGTTATTGACTATACGTTTGTTTATCCCATGTGTAACTGTGTTGTTTTTGTCGCACTGCTTTGCTTTGTCTTGGCCAGGTCGCAGTTGTAAATGAGAACTTGTTCTCAACTGGCCTACCTGGTTAAATAAAGGTGAAATAAAAAATACATTTAACACATTTTATTAAGTAGAAAAATGAAGATGTGAATACCTTGCAACAGATAAGACTCTGGTCTTACGATGATGATGAAACTCGGAGTCGAACTCATAATGCAGGCATTAGTCATCCAGGTTTTTGTGTGCGTGTGTGTCCGTCTGTGTGTGTGTGTGTCCCCGAGAGTGTATGACAGAGAGACTAGAGGGAGAGTGGAGTATGTAGTCTGCTGGTCTGTGTCCGCACTATGCTGCCGCTGATAGGCTTTCCTGTGATTAGAAAAGCAGCTGCAGGCGTCCGCAAGTGTTGACTCAGGGCCCTGCGGGGGCCGCCATGTTTTCTTTCGGTGTTTAGGGGGCTGGGCAGCTGGAGTACCCGAGGTGATAGAAACTCACCAAAGGAAATTTGACGTCCACTGCTTTATTTGAGCCTTTTTGGGCCATCCCTGCCAGAGAAAACCTTCCTGAAGCAGAGAGTGAGGCCAAAATGCAGGATAAACACTAAACCCTCCAATCACAATACGCCCCTCCCTGCTGGTGCTTATTTTGAAGAGGGATCACATTCATATTTTGCCCTATTAACATTTCAAAGCGTGATCAAATAATGAAATACCTCAAGTTCTCGTGCAAAATGGGTGCACCTTGTTTGAAAGTGAAACCTCGGCACCCAATAGGAGGAGGAAATCTAATTTAATTTCCTCCCTTGTTGTCCATTACAGTGATTCGATTTAAGTGTTCCAAAAGACCTTTGACATCAGAAAGAGAGACACTGAAAGTCCTCTGAAGTTTATACAACTGCCTCGAGTAGGCTCCATTTTTAATAGTGGGCCCTCGTCCAACGTATATATTATTCCAACTTTCTTACTGCCACGAGACAGTGCCTGCTCTGTTCACATAGAGCCCATAGATGGCCCTCCCCATCCACAACGCTCTGCTCCACACCACTCTACCAAACCAGTCCAATCACACCGCTGCCAGTGGAGCACACACTGATTTGCAGTTCAAATACATCCCGTGTCTTACGCTGGGGTGTGGCATCGTACACTTTTCAAGCTAGCCCACTCAGGAGCACATTTCTATTTTCATTTCGTCGTTCCTTTTCATCATGCTGTTTTCCCAGGAAGTACTTAGGTTCATGTAATGTGCAAACAAACACCGTGCCCTTTCATCTTGAAACATTTCGCAGTCGTTACAGTACAGTACAGAAATGTCATGTTATTTAAAACGTGTCTACAGCCACCTGGAACTTGAACACAACGTGACTTGTAGACGTATCCAGAAATGAACCCTAAAAGTACAAGTCGTTGGAGGGGGTTCTACTAAGCTAGCATATGGAATTGTTTTAACATGATGATACCATGGATCATTTCGCTATTTAATTTCGAATTTTAGGACCCCTGTAGGTATATATTGGGTGTAGGCCAAACCGTTCGGACGCTACATCCCAATTTTCAGGATGTCTCCTGGTCTGACAAACAGTGTTGGAGCTCTGCTACTTTCCACCGCAAATGCGGAAAGCCACAATGTCGGTGGATTGAGACCCATGCAAAAAAAAAAAAGATATCTTTCATTTTTATGGGGATTTTTATGGGTGCTTCAGTCGACTCTAGTTTATTTTTTTTTTAAGATTACGCAAGGCTCCATAATTTCAAATAATGAAACAACCAGTCTGTTTGGCTTGAGACTTGAGAAAAAAAAGACTTATGTTTCCTGACCAATCGTGTGGTGTAACAGCAGGTGACGCCAACAGCAGTAGACATTCTAGAATGCACTCCTGCAGTCTGAGACTGTCCAGTCATTGACACGCAACATTGTGCTTCGGACAGATTGTTCCAGTATTTGTCATGGGGTTTGCAGATGGCTGTCACTTGCCAGATTCAGTGTGCTGTGACATTTAGTGCCAAATTCGCAGAGGCGTGTTGTTTACGAGACCACTGATTGTTTACCAGAAGATCATTTTTTATAGTTTTATTCTATTTATAGAGGAATAGTCTAAACCTGTGCAGTTGCCTCACCTCCCCAAAAATCTATTTCATGTATTTCATATGTTAAAGATGATTACCAACATCTTCTTTAATGCGGTGTAGAATGGGTGTGACTACCTCATGCAAATAAAATGGCTGTGTATGAGTATGTGTGTATGTGTGTTTGTGTTGTGTTAGTGAGTATGTTTGCAGTCACCAGTCAGATGCATCCATCAGGAGGTATAGTCCAGGTGAAAATTGCTAGTCGGCTACCTACGTTCCTCTCTGATGCTGAGACTGTGAGTGCCAGACTGCCGTTACTGGTGCGGTGGTTGTCTCATTCATAGCCGGGTTGAAGGGGAGATGTTTGGGATTCAGACCAGATATATTTGGGATCACTACCTCTGTTGGCACTCTATCCAGGGAGAGTGGGACTGCACTCTTTCATATCCACTGGTCCCTCTCATCCCAGCATGGAGAAATGGACCTCTAGCTAGCCGTTAGCCACGTGTGATCATCCCCATCACAGGTAGTCTGCAGACCGGTAACTGACCTCCTAGTAATGAGCCTGACTGCCCCCCAGCACTGCTGCCTCAGCCTGTCTCCGTCTGGACTGGTCTGACCGGGGAACAGCATGGAGAGTCCCTCTGATTTAGTTCAACTCACAGGAGTCAAAATGGCCCCTGCTCGTGTTTACTCTGCTAACTATCCAGTGCTGCGAGAGACGGACGCCCGCCTGTGCGAGGAGGATGTCTCATCACCTCAATCGCTGATCTAACACGTCAGCCTTGCGGCAAGCGCACACGCACGTAAACATACACGCTACCTCCCTCACGGCACCACCGCCACACACAAACCATGCGCTACTACTGGGGATCAAACCGCATCACGGTGAATCACACAATGTTTGCCCTGGACTGGACATATAATTTCATTGTGCGTCTTAAAGAGCGGGCGGTAGAGAAAGTGGTGCCGTCACCAGCAGGGAGCCCCCCACCACAAGCCCCACAATGTGTGTCTGTGACGCGCCACACATGGCTTTGGCTCCAAGGACTGGCTGAGCAAGTTGACCCATATCTCTGTCATCGATGCGAGTTTACCAGGCCAGACTGTGGGTCTGTGAGAGATACCAGAAATAACCCATGACGCAGTAATGTATAATTTCTAAATGTTGACAAGTGAAGATGTGAGTCGTTTTAGAAGACTTCAGACTTGTCTGTGGAACATAATGATCGCGTTACCCCTGTCCTGCCGCAGCATCAGTTTTCCCACTCTCGCCTCAGCAGGCAAGTCCCATGCTGCTCTAACGGGCCAAGACAGTTCAAGTCACCCACAGCCAGACAGAGGGAAAGGGAAGGAGGGAGTCAGACAGACAGAGGGACATAGTTGTTCCACTCGCCCTGTCATTTTCTTTGTTTCATTACCCTTTTGTCAGAAACCAAAGCCCTTCTCTTAATGCGACCATGTTGTCTTTTCCATGTTTGAGTTCAGAACTCCTTATATTAGACCCAAAAAGGTCAGCAGCAGCAGGGCCAGGGCGTGTTCACCCATCTGTGTTATTTAATACCCTGTCCTTCGCTCGGGCACCATAGCCACCACGGTGACAAAAAAAAAGGGTCAAAATTATTCCGTCTGGTTTTCCCTAAATAGAAGTCGAAGGGAAAGAACGCCCCGAAAACGCCCCCACTCTCCCGTGGCACCCTGTTCTCACCAGAGTGGTATATACCAGGTTGGGAGAAAGTGCCCATACCAATAGATGGGTTAGTTGTTTAGCAACTAAACCGACACGTGCGCAACTATGGGGCAAAACAGATGGGGTTGGCGTACTTTGTTCACAACATGTAAACAATATTTAGTCTCCGATGTTTATTGAAAACGTAAATAAACAGACATATTTCTTCCCCATTGAAGCGTGTGCATTGTTCTCGTGACATTGTCAGCTAACCCATCTATGGCCCAGACAGACTGTGGCTAAATGGGTGGGCGGAACTGTAGTTAAGGTTCGCCACCAAGGCTTTCTTGTAGGCCAGACTCTACGCACATGGCACAAAGCACAGTATGATTAAAAACAATGATGTGTGACACACAAACAAACATCCTACTGCTGGTTATATATAGTTTGGTTGACATGCAGGGCTTTGCGTCACAGGCTCAATAACATGGCTGTGGCTTCCGTACATCTTGGCTGCCAGGGTCCAGTTTTGCTCAGTGTCTACGGTCTACTGTCCGGTGGGCACGAGCCATGAGAGTCAGAACTTCAACTGTGTTATGCCAGCAAATTCAACATACTGTATCTATATTGTGTGTGTGTGTGTGTGTGTGTGTGTGTGTGTGTGTGTGTGTGTGTGTGTGTGTGTGTGTGTGTGTGTGTGTGTGTGTGTGTGTGTGTGTGTGTGTCAATTAACATTTAAATATTTTGCCTACTATTTTATATGTATAGGACATGCTTTATATAGGACATGCTTTATATAGGACATGCTTGTGTGAGGCATTGCAGGGTTATGCTTTTTTTTATATCGAAAGAGTTAAAGAGATTTGTTTTGTTTACCTGGGAGGTTTTGTTCATGAAAAGGAAAAACATATACTTCTGCATCCTTAATTTCTTGTTTGTTGTTGGGGTTTTTTCTCTTGTTTATGTGGCCTTCTATTCGGGCTCCGGCGTATTTCCACACACATCCACAGACAGGGCCACTTTTCAGCTGTGTGCGACAGATTTCCACTCCAGCCGTGGGCCGGCTGACTCCATGGCTGACGTCAGTGCAGAGGGGCCCCGGCGCAGACACTGTGGTGTGTCTGTGTGTGTGTGTGTGTGTGTGTGGGATGGGATACAGGGTTTTCTCGCTGGAAATCCCGGCTTACTCAGTGCCTGGCTCATTGTGGCTAGGTCACCACTGGCCTGGGTTTGCTGCTAGGGTAAGAGCTTAGACGCTAGACTAGACTAAGACACATGGGCTTTAGTCTCATCGGGTGTCATTCGATCCCATGTAATCTGATTATATTTGACCTCTCCTGTGGCGAGAGTTATGACGTTTTGAAATGGCATTGACAGATACCATTAGAACACCAATGTTTAGAAAGACATGCCAGGTTTTGGGTAGGACTTGGGTAGGACTTGGCGTCTACAGAGGCACACCCCGCTATCAAGTCCACAGCCTATGTCTGTCTGTGCGTATGTGGCTATATGTATATATATATGTGTGTGTGTTTGTTTAATCTGTGCCAGCAAGACTGCCTGGCGAGCATACCACCCTGAGTTGGTGAGACGGGTCAGCAGTGTTTAAACAATGGCCAGATGAGAATAAACAGAGCATGACCACGGGACGGTATGGGAGGGAGGTAGAGATGAGGTTCTAGTCCACATTTAAAAACTGACTCACTTTCTGCCTCCCAGACATGGGGGTGAATCATTCCAGATTAAGGGGCCCTACAATTAAAGTCCCTGACACACATTGCTATTTTCTTTCCAGCCCATCCCAACAGCTTCTCATCAAAAACAAACACTCTTTTTCGTTCTTCTCTAGACTCCTTGGGGTCTGCCCACCACAAAATTTAACTCAGTGCGGATCATGTTTTACTATACATTCGACCACCAACAATCTCAAGCAGTATTCTTCTGTTTCGTCTTATGTTGCCATGTTGTAGCCACATACACACACACACACACACACACACACACAAACACAGCACGCAGTACACACACACACACACACACACACACACACACACACACACACACACACACACACACACACACACACACACACACACACACACACACACACACACACACACACACACACACACACACACTCACAAAGAGACAGGGTTGAGCGCAAGTTAATATAAATGTATATTTTATCTGTGGAATTTAAAGCTAACCCCTAACCCTTCCATTTCAAACTGGTTGTGATAGGAGTGAGTGGGAGTGAAGTAATGTGTGGACCGAAACATGCTGAAGCAATAATACTCTTTAATGTGTTCCATCTCTGATAAAGCACTGTACCTGGTGCCACTCTGGCTACCCCTCCACCTCATACAATCCCACTGCTAGACTACAGCATCTCCCATACACACACACACAGTCACTCAATCCCCAAGCACACAGTCACTCAATCCCCAAGCACATAGTCACTCCATCCCCCATATGCTGTACTCACCTCAAATACACAGCCACACATACAGTGCACTCAAAGACACATTCACTCGCCACACTGCAAACACACACAGAAAGAGACATAAGCACACTGCACTGTCCCAGTTCTATGCCACACAATTACACTCACTCTTACAAACACACAGAATTAGTCAAACATGAAATAGCCTACACACACATGCATGTAGACACAGCCTATTTCTTGTACCATGTATGGTACTGTACAAAGGTATGTTACACATTTTGTTCAAAGTGGTTCCTCGCTCTTTGTCGGTTCCCAATAATGGATGAAAAGACCTGAAGAGTGGTCGTATATCATTCATATTAGACGTTTTATATCTATAGAGAGGACCATACGATAATGAGGAATTCCTCCTCTCCCATCCAAGATAGGGCTGAGAGATGGAGATGAGTAGACAGGAGGTTTGAGTCAAAGGCAGCTGGCCTGGCCTCTCCACTGCTGTGCGGTATGCTGCTGTGATGTGGCTATGAAAGGTTAGGCTTCTGGGCTGCAGAGGCTACCAGGAGGGGGCGACTTCTGGGTTCAAACTAGAGCTCTGCTACCTGACCCGAGCCGGACGGCCCCAACATTATACGTTGGGTTAGGGCCAGGTAGGGCCTGTATTTTCATCAATTTGTATAATAATTTACTAATTTTCTAAACATTATTGTTATGAATTCCAATTTGTTGTGGCTAATAAGCCACCCCAAAAAATTATTTCATACATTTTAAATTCAGGCTGTAACACAACAAAATGAGAAATAAGTCAATGGGGAATGAATACATTCTGAAGGCACTGTATGGGGTTTAGTGTGTGTGTGTGTGTGTGTGTGTGTGTGTGTGTGTGTGTGTGTGTGTGTGTGTGTGTGTGTGTGTGTGTGTGTGTGTGTGTGTGTGTGTGTGTGTGTGTGTGTGTGTGTGTGTGTGTGTGTGTGTCTCTTTTATATCTCAGTTGTTTGCCGTGCTGATAGAGGCAAAGGCAGGTATAATGTTTGCCCTGCTTGTCTGTTTCACATTATTACTTAACTGTACTACATTTAAGACTGTATTTTATGTGTTTTAGACCCCGGGAAACCTTTTCATCTGGGAGAATGTGTTTTTTTCCCTCCCTAATTTGAAATGCTTGATCTTCAACACACCTGAAGCAGCAACAGGAGAGGCCTGCCTTTATAGAGGAAACATGCATGTTTTATGATTTCTATCTCACACCTTTGAAATCCATTTAAAGGGCCGCTCTCTGATACCATAACTGTATCCAACTGGGTGAGTTTGAAGTGTTTTTTACACTAGACGCGAAGAGAAATGCAAAGAAGATCAATGTTTCCCTGTAATTCGACATGACAGTATCTGAACCAGTGGTCCAACACAGCCTGGTCTCATAGACATTGACGTAACATAGTAAATGTAAATGCGGGACACTCAAATTAGTATGGTTACATAAGTACATAAGGCAAAAACAAAAGTAGGATGGTTGGTCAGGGTGGATGGGTAGGCATACAATGCAAACGTTCAAATCTCATCACGGACAACTTTAGCATTTTAGCAACTTTACAACTACTTTCTAGTTTTTAGCTACTTTGCAACTACTTAGCATGTTAGCTAACCCTTCCCCTAACCCTTTAACGTAACTCCTAACCTTAACCCTAACCTTAAACCCTAACCCCTAGCCTAGCTAATGTTAGCCACCTAGCTAATGTTAGCATTAGCCACATAGCTAACATTAGCCACACCAAATTGGAATTCGTAACTAATCATATATTTTGCAAATTTGTAATATATTGAACAAATTGCAATTTGTAACATTTCAAACTAATTGTAACTCGTAACATCATATGAAATGGATAATGGACATCCACAAATTAAAACATACCATACGAATCATATATACCATATGAACATATCATACTAATTGGAGTGTACCGCGTTTACATTTACTATGCTACGTCCTACCCCTGAGTCCATGTTGTCCCACAAGGTTTGATCCATGAACTCACATATCCATTCATGAAAACAATAGTGTTTTAGTAGTCTCATTTGAACAGGAGTCCCCAATGCTCTGTGGCCAGCCAACAAAACCCATCCACTGAGACACATGACCCTGGTCTGCATTATTACTGTATTATCAAAGGTACGCCAAAACAATCGCCACGATGGGACAGATAATCATGGTCACTGGCTTAGTCACCACTATGGAGAAAGACAAACTTCCCCCTCGCTGTCTAGCCATTTTGCCCCATGCCACCAAGTCAATTACTCAGACAAATTGAAACCATTTTACTGGTCTGGCAAGTTTACGCCAACGGACCCACGGGGTATGTGCGTTGTCGGGAGGACGGGAGGTGAAAAAAAAGAGAACGAGATGGTGTTTGTTCCTCTTCATGGAGTTTGAGACACTGGCCTGTCTGGGGAATTCATTTCCTGCTGGGCTGGGCTGCGATGTAGGTGAGAGGTGGGAGTTGGGTTTCCTGCCTTGTGCTGATGTAGGGGTGAGCCGTGGGGTGGAGGAGGCTGGCTGGAGGGCGGGCGGGGGTGTATTTGGGGAAATGTCTGAATCGGCTTCACAATTTGGTGAGAAGAATGACATTTCGGAGGGGCGAGTGGGTTGCGCAAACATGGCTGCTGACCTTTTAGGGCGTCATTTTGTCTCACTAATGGAGCTCAGGATTTTCAGCACAATGATGACTGATACTTGCCCCTTCGCTCTCTCATATAGACAAATAAACCAGGGATGGGTGGCTGGACAGACAGCATTTAGAGAGCTTCACAATGAAACACATACTGCCATTGTGAAGTGGCCTTGGACTTTACTGGAGAAACCATAGACCTCTGAGTCTGAGAGGTCTGAGACTTTCCCCCCTATCTGTGATAACTGGCTTGGATGTGTGGGAAGGTTGTGCTGCTTCAACTGAATCAGAATGTAGGTTAAATCAACAACATGGGGACTTCCACCACTATACAGCAAGAATTTGCCAGACAAACAGTGCCACCTGTTGGCCAAACACACTGTGACTGAGTGGAGTGCACACATTTGTTTTCAGTGAAAGCCTTAAAGACATGCTCCGGTACTTTTTTTTTTACTAAGGAAGTAATCTTTAAACGTCCCTCTTTGGGCTGGATGTGTCAATGTCTAGTTCGTACTGCTGGAGCTGCAGGCGCTAGGAACACAAGCATTTCGCTACACACGCAATAATATCTGCTGAATACATGTATGCAACAAATACAATTGGATTTGATTGGGTGTAGTTCAGACATGTGTAACAGCTGTCCAGGGAAGACAAGATGACTGGTCTCGGCACCAGTAGTGCAACAGATGCGATCTTACTTCGTGACTCTCTTGCGTTGTGTTTTTAAAGACAAGGATGTCCAGCCAGCGAGCCCAGTTGATTTGTGTTTATTCTGACAATAGACACAGGGAAGCGCATTAGATGTGCAGAACAACAGTATGTTGATGGCTGTAGATTTGTGATTTGCATGGAAATAACTGTGAATTAGCAGGGAGCTAATGTGACCATTACAATTAGAGCATGCTAATTGTGTACGAGACAGCAACAACATACAAAAGCAGATCATAGGATGTCCCCAATATCTAACAGGTACCATACACATATATACTGCATATACACCTCAGGACATGTGCATAGTGAACTCGTACACATGTGAAAATAGAATACAGTATTTCAGAACGTGACCTACCACTTGAATGTCAATATCAAGAGTGGGAAGAATTTACATTTGCAATCTCCCCCTATCTGCAACCATGACCAATTGCATAACACCTCATTGATATGTAAATTCAACCAACCAAAATGAACACTGTCTACAGACTTTCTTTTTTTCTATTGTGTTATTGACTGTGCGCTTGTTTATTCCATGTGTAACTCTGTGTTGTTGTTTGGGTCGCCCTGCTTTGCTTTATCTTGGCCAGGTCGCAGTTGTAAATGAGAACTTGTTCTCAACTAGCTTACCTGGATTAAATAAAGGTGAAATAAAAAATAAGATATTTTTTTAAATACATAAACATCCAATACATATTTATGCAGTGTCAAGTGGAAACATAACCTTGGTAAACATTCATAATCAATTAGCAGAAGGACTGTCTTACCTCAATTAGCCACGAAACTGTTTACTTGAAGTTGTCCCGTGTCATTTTCCCTACATTTCCCCCATATGGGACAGCCCCCTAGCAATTTGTGTTCTAGCCAATGAGCTTCAGCCCCTCGCATTTGAGTGACAGCTAGCAGGAGGCCTGCCCAGCATTATCAAATGAGGTTGCAGGAAGGGCCCAACGACTCAGTGTACATTAGAGAGAGCGAGAGCAATGAGGTGGTGCACATATCTGCACATAGTACACATTTTCGGGGACTACTTTTAGAACTACTGGCTGAAAAGTATACAAAAGTACCAGAGAATCTCTTTAAAGGCCCAGTGCAATCAAAAATGTGATATTCCTGTGTTTTATACTGTATATACAATAATATTGTGAAAATTATAATACCCTTTATTATTTAACTAGACAAGTCAGTTATGAACAAATGCTTATTTACAATGACAGCCTAGGAACAGTGGGTTAACTGCCTTGTTCAGGGGCAGAATGACAGATTTTTACCTTGTCAGCTCGGGGATATGATCTAGCAGGAAAATTGGCAAGTCAATTCTGATCAAACAAATTGTAGTCCAACTGCTGGCTGGTTTAAGGCTAAAACCCCATCCAGTGTGTCGTGTATGCCAAAGCCAAACAATATTGCGGCCAACATGCCAGCAAAGCAAGCCTCTCAAGGTTTCCTGCTCCCTGAAGAAGTGTCTTTGTTGCTGGCAAAGCACCTATAAAAGGTTATGATGTGAACTGGTGGGACCAAACATTTCAAATGTCCCAGATTGCAAAGTTCACGGTAGATAATGTCGATTCTATATCTCTAATTTGTATATCCAATGTGTTCAACCTCGTGCCCTACTATTATGCCCCTGGGTCGTGTTCAAGAAGGGTAATCATTTAAAAAAAAGTTTTGCAATGGGGAACTAAAATTTGACTTTCTTATTGGCTAAGTCCATGTAGACCCTCCCTGTTTTAGTCCGTCGTCTTCCAATTTGGTGCTTAATGAACGTCCCAGTGTATCACAGCAACCTTTCCATCTCTGCAACAACGCAAGTGCTTAGGCCAGGCATGTAGAGGAATGGTGGTGAGACTAGGGGCCAGAACCAAGCTGTTACATAGTCAGGTACCCAGACGGGCTGGTGGCATTATTTTAAAGAGTGTGAAGAAAGCGGAAGGGAAAGTCATTAAAGCTCTTTAGTTGAAGGCCATTAAGCCTCGACAAAAGAGATTCCAATAAAGTGTTTAATTGCTTGAAACAAACACAGATGAACTACACAGCTTCTCGATAGTGTTAGTCAGCCATTTGAAACAAACCAAGCACTTCTCCATGGTGCTTTGGTCTAGATCGTGCAGAATCTTGAATTCCATGCTACAAAAGACCATACAATGCTGATATACAGTATGTAGACTCTGCAAGACACAGAAAACCATCACATACACTGGATCATAGCCTGCCTCATCTTTTATTTAGGATCGTTATCGCCTTCTTTTATCTTAGCTAAGTAGTGTTTAAAATGTCACGTGAGTGACTAGAGCATTAACACGAATCAGTCGGTCCAGCTCTGACGAATCAGAGCAAGCCCTGGGCCCAGACTGAATGGTTGTGCAGAAAAAGACCACCCTTCCATCTGTCAATCTGGTTTAATGGCGGAATAGGCCTGAAAGGAGACGATTAGAGATACTATACAGGTGCCTTCAGAGCAGAACTCAAATTGCCAGGTCTTTCAACATTGGAAATGGAGCTACAGAGGAGTCCACCAACGCAATTGATTTCGTTTTTCTGAAGGTCATGATGCCCTGTTGCCTGGCCTGCTTCCCAGTCGGGGATGAACAACATTAGATAGACATTTGGTCTATGCTGCTGACTAGTGGACAAAGCAGGAAAAACTGGTACAGAAAATCCATACGCAGAAATGTTATCCAACCAACTTGCTAAAATTACAAGTGTGTGTTTATGTATGCACAGGACAGATGGAGACTGACAGAAGAGCAATGATTTAAGTATATTTATAATTGTACACGATTTCTTAAATATCTACGATAAAAAAGGCCTGACCCCTTGCACATTCATGATGATGTAGATCTGAAGCTGAGCCCTTAACTCCCCACCATGGTATAAAAGCAAAAAGAAGATTGATAAAATTAAATTCTTGTCTCACAGAATTGTGGGTGGAAGGAGCACAGATGATTCACTGTGGGGGTAGTCCTGAATCAGGGCAATGGGTGACAGGGAAGGAGGGGGGGATACAAATATTGGTTAAGGGTATAGTAACTGATGCAGGGGATCTTATTGGGTTAAGAGTGAGTAAATGGCTCTAGTAGATGTAGTCCAGGGTTGGGCAAGTGTGGTTAAAATGTTCCACGGTTTGGTTAAGTGTGGTACGATGGCTGTAGGAGATCGATGCGTGTTCCAGGATTGAGTGGTGTCATGGGGGGTTCCTCAGAGGTTGTTGTTGAAGATTGTAGGGCTAGTAGTGGTTGTAGGGCAGTCTGATTATTTCCTTCTCCCTCTCCTTAACTCCCTGTCAATGTCTAAATGAATCCTGGGAAGAGGTGCTGCAGGAGCAGGACGGCTCCCACCACCATGAGGCCACAGAAGAACAGCACCAGCCAGATAGGGAAGGATCCTGGGATGGTGGAGATGCAGAGAGAGAGAGAGAACGAAGGAGGGTGAGGGAAAAGACAATACTACTCACGATGCGCAATCAATGCTACCTATTCAAACCACATACTTCGGTTGCGTACAGTGTGCATCTGACAGCGGCAGTCCACAGCCACACTCAACATGGCTGCCTCGTTGTTCCCTTTGAGGCTCTGGCCTTTGGGAGTGTCAGGCAGGAAGGCCAGATCGGTCACCACAATGCCGTGGGACTCCTGCACATAGTACAACTTCTACAGAGACAATGAGACAAGATAATTAGGGAGTTACACAGGGATACGCTAAGGCAGCTAATTATTTGTGTGTGTATGTGTCTACCTGTAGTGAAAAGGCGATATAGATTGCTACTGATCCCGTCACTGTCCCAAGGCCGAGAAAGGTTCCAGAGTCACTGTGGAACACAGCGAGAACAAAAAAAAGAGCTGGTTAACAGGGAAGAACAAATATCTAATACAAACACATTTATTCAGGGATAGGTGGTATTTTAATATATATACACGCCACTTCGTTTTTATAGTTTACTCCGCTACTTGAGTCGTCTCTCTCCCCAAGCTCTGCCCCGTCACTGAAGGAGCGCAGTTGTTAGACCACGAGATCATTTCCCGATAGTTTTATTTATTTTTTTTACCTTTATTTAACTAGGCAAGTCAGTTAAGAACAAATTCTTATTTTCCAGTGATGGTGTAGGCCTAAATCAGCATGTTGTTATCAAGGGACCTAATGTTTGACAAAAAATAAAAAATCCCCACACCAGTACACCACCACCAAGAGCCTGTGCCGTTGATACCAGGCAGGATGAGTCCATGGATTACGCTTTCATCAAATCCTGACTCTACCATCAGCATGACGCAACAACATTCATCAGAACAGGCTGTTTCTCCACTCCTCAATTGTCCCATGTTGGTGATCGTGTGGCCACTGGAGCCGCTTCTTCTTGTTCTTAGCTGATAAGAGTGGAACCCGGTGTTGTCGTCTGGTGCAATAGCCCATCCATGAGAAGGCTTGACGAGTTGTGCGTTCCCGAGATGCCATTGCACACCACTGTTGTACTACGCCGTTTTTTGTTAGAGGGCAAGATTCTTGCCATTTTCCTTCGACCTTTCTCATCAACGAGCTGTTTCACAGGACTGTTGCTGACTGGCGCAACAAACAAACATCCATTCTCGGTAAACCCTAGACAATATCGTGCGTGAAAAGCCCAGGAGGGTAGACGTTTGAGATACTGGATCCGGTGTACCTGGCACCGACGATCATACCAAAGCTAAAAGTCACTTACAGTTGAAGTCGGAAGTTTACATACACCTTAGCCAAATACATTTAAACACAGTTTTTTCACAATTCCTGACATTAAATCCTAGTAACAATTCCCTGTTTTAGGTCAGTTAGGATCACCACTTTATTTTAAGAATGTGAAATGTCAGAATAATAGTACAGAGAATTATTTATTGCAGCTTTTTTCTTTCATCACATGCCCAGTGGGCCAGAATTTTACATACACTCAATTAATGTTTGGTAGCATTGTATTTAAATGGTTTAACTTGGGTCAAACATTTCAGGTAGCCTTCCACAAGCTTCCCACAATAAGTTGGCTGAATTGTGGCCCATTCCTCCTGACAGAGCTGGTGTAACTGAGTCAGGTTTGTAGGACTCCTTGCTCGCACACGCTTTTTCAGTTCTGCCCACATATTTTCTATAAGGTTGAGGTCAGGGCTTTGTAATGGCCACTCCAATACCTTGACTTTGTTGTCCTTAAGCCATTTTGCCACAACTTTGAAAGTATGCTTGAGGTCATTGTCCATTTGGAAGACCCATTTGCGACCAAGCTTTAACCTCCTGACTGATGTCTTGAAATGTTGCTTCAATACATCCACATCATTGTCCTTCCTCATGATGCCATCTATTTTGTGAAGTGCACCAGCCCCTGCTGCAGCAAAGTACCCCCACAACATGATGCTGCCACCCCCATGCTTCACGGTTGGGATGGTGTTCTTCGGCTTGCAAGCCTCCCCCCTTTTCCTCCGAACATGATGATGGTGATTATGGCAAAACAGTTCTATTTTTCTTTCATCAGACCAGAGGTAATTTCTCCAAAAAGTACGATTTTTGTCCCCATGTGCAGTTGCAATCCATAGTCTGGCTTTTTTAATGGCGGTTTTGGAGCAGTGTCTTCTTCCTTACTGAGCGGCCTTTCGGGTTATGTCGATATAGGACTCGTTTTACTGTGGATATAGATACTTTTGTACCTGTTTCCTCCAGCATCTTCACAAGATCCTTTGCTGTTGTTCTGGGGTTTGATTTGCACTTTTCGCACCAAAGTACGTTAATCTCTAGGAGACAGAACGCGTCTCCTCCCTGAGCAGTATGACGGCTGCGTGGTCCCATGGTGTTTATACTTGCATACTGTTGTTTGTACAGATGAACGTGGTACCTTCAGGCATTTGTAAATCGCTCCCAAGGATGAACCAGACTTGTGGAGGTCTACAATTTTTTTTCTGAGGTCTTGGCTGATTTCTTTTGATTTTCCTATGATGTCAATCAAAGAGGCACTGAGTATGAAGGTAGGCCTTGAAATACATCCACAGGTACACCTCCAATTGACTCAAATGATATCAATTAGGCTATCAGAAGCTTCTAAAGCCATGACATAATTTTCTGGAATTGTCAAAGCTGTTTAAAAGCACAGCCAACTTAGTGTATGTTAACTTCTGACCCACTGGAATTGTGATACAGTGAATTTTAAGTGAATTAATCTGTATGTAAACAATTGTTGGAAAAATGACTTGTGTCATGCAAAGTATATGTCCTAACCGACTTGCCAAAACTATAGTTTGTTAACAAGAAATTTGTGGAGTAGTTGAAAAAAATAATTTTAATGACTCCAAACTGAGTGTATGTAAACTTCCGACTTCAACTGTAGGTCACTCGTTTTGCCCATTCTAACGTTCAATCGAAAAGTAACTGGAAGCCTTGATGCCGGTCTGCCTGCTTTCATATAGCAAGCCACGGCCGCGTATCTCACTGTCTGGCATTGTGGAAATGATGTAAAAATAGATCAACTTTTGGTTTATGTTTGATTGTAGAGAAAGCCCCTTTGAAAATAACTTAGAATGTATGTGTAGCCACCCGAGGATCATGCACAACTCATAAAACAAATTTAGAAATATTAATATTCAAAAACATAAAATAACAAAAATGTGAAAAATATTGTGATATGATATTTTGGCCATATCGCCCAGCCCTACATTTATGATACAGCAACGTCAGAGAAATACCTTCAATGAGCAGTTAAGCGACCTTAGAGATGAACAAATAAGGCTCTTTCTCAATTCATCTTTGCTCAATTCCTCGCATCCTTTCTGATTTTCCTCCTCGCCTTCTCAAAATGCATTGGAAAAGAAGGTCTGAGGGGATGAACATTCTCCAATACGCTTCAGAAGGGGGCAAGGAAATAGGATGCAGGTAATCAAGAAAAGATTAATTGAATCCTAGGTATCCTCTCCATCCTTCCTCACCTGACAGCCAGGGTGGAGATGACCTCAGTGCCGCAGGGGTTCGTCAGCATGGGTAGGAAGTTCTGGCCGTCCCATTTAGAGAGGTAGCATTGTGGAGGTTTTCTGTCTCGTTTGTGGGGGATCTGGACGGTGTAGAGCCTCAGGGTGTCTTTCTGGTCCTCGACCTTTCCAAACCTAAACGGGAGAGCGAAAAAACAAACTCAGCAAAAAAAGAAACGTCCCTTTTTCAGGACCCTGTCTTTCAAAGATAATTCGTAAAAATCCAAATAACTTCACAGATCTTCATTGTAAAGGGTTTAAACACGGTTTCCCATGCTTGTTCAATGAACCATAAATAATTAATGAACATGCACCTGTGGAACGGTCGTTAAGACACTAACAGCTTACAGACGGTAGGTCACAGTTATCAAAACTTAGGACACTAAAGAAGCCTTTCTACTGACTCTGAAAAACACCAAAAGAAAGATGCCCAGGGTCCCTGCTCATCTGCATGAATGTGCCTTAGGCATGCTGCAAGGACCTCAGATGTGGCCAGGGCAATAAATTGCAATATCTCTACTGTGAGAGGCCTAAGACAGCACTACAGGGAGACAGGACGGACAGCTGATCGTCCTCGCAGTGGCAGACCACGTTTAACAACAGCTGCACAGGATCGGAATATCCAAACATCACACCTGATACAGATACAGATACAGGATGGCAACAACTCGCACAATCCCTCCATCAGTGCTCAAACTGTCCGCAATTTTATTTATTTTACCTTTATTTAACTAGGCAAGTCAGTTAAGAACAAATTCAGTGGGTTAACTGCCAGTGGGTTAACAGGGGCAGAACGACAGATTTTGTACCTTGTCAGCTCGGGGATTTGAACTTGCAACCTTGCGGTTACTAGTACAACGCTCTAACCACTAGGCTACCCTGCCGCCCCAGCAATAGGCTGAGAGCGGCTGGACTGAGGGCTTGTAGGCCTGTTGTCAGGCAGGTCCTCACCAAACATCGCCGGCAACAACGTCGCTGGACCAGACAGGACTAGCAAAAAGTGCTCTTCACTGACGAGTCACGGTTTGTCTCACCAGGGGTGATGGTCGGATTCGCGTTTATCGTCGAAGGAACTAGTGGCACACCGAGGCCTGTACTCTGGGGAGGGATCGATTTGGAGGGTGGAGGGAGGGTCCGTCATTGTCTGGGGCGGTGTGTCACAGCATCATCAAACTGAGCTTGTTGTCATTGCAGGCAATCTCAACGCTGTTCGTTGCAGGGAACACATCCTCCTCCCTCATGTGGTACACTTCCTGCAGGCTCATCCTGACATGACCGTCCAGCATGACAAAGCCACCAGCCATACTGCTCGTTCTGTGTGTGATTTCCTGCAAGACAGGAATGTCAGTGTTCTGCCATGGTGCAGTCCATGAGGAGGAGATGCACTGCAGTACTTAATGCAGCTGGTGACCACACCAGATATTGACTGTTACTTTTGATTTTGACCCCCCCTTTGTTCAGGGACACATGATTCCATTTCTGTTAGTCACATGTCTGTGGAACTTGTTCAGTTTATGTTTCAGTTGTTGAATCTTTTTATGGTCATACAAATATTTACACATTGTTATGTTTGCTGAAAATAAACGCAGTTGACAGTGAGAGGACGTTTCTTTTTTTGCTGAGTTTATGTGGTATGCTAGTGGGACCAGAGCCATAGGTCAGTGATGTTACAGGGTATGTGAATATTCGTAGGAGAAAGAGGTATGTGCTTGCCTGCAAGACATATAGCGGTATGACTTTGCTGCTATCTGAGGCATCTTCTCATGCCAACAGAGGCTCATGGCCAGCTGGTTGCCACACCATATACTGCAGGCAAAGTCCCGGCCCACCGTCACAAGGTGCTACACAGAAACACAAAATAAAACACACAGGTCAGAAAACACTTACCAGTTTAGCTTGCACATGATGTTTATAACCTCTTTATTACTGTGATTCCAACACAGACAGACATCGAGGTCATATACTTATTAGCTGGTCAGTACCTTGTTATTCGGACTGATGTCCAAGTCTTCAATTTCCCCCTCATGGGCTTTGAAGTCCAACTTCTCTTTTAAGGAGGGGTACTGGTGAGAGAGCAGAGGCATTACAGTCAAGCTCAAAACCTGCACAGTAACAATTGGGGAGAAGTCTCAACATGGCGGCCATTTTGGCATAACTTAAACTCACCTCCCACACTCTGATGTGTCCGTCTGTTCCGCCAGTCAGTAGGAGGCTGAGATCGGGACTGAACCTCACACACTTCTGGAGGGGGTCCTGGGGGTTGAAGTCCGACTGCACCTCCCCAAACGTGTCAACAGAGATCTGGGTGATGTTATCCTTCATCTCGGACACATTGCCCCTAGCAGCAGCAGCTCCCTCACTACCCTTACCCCCTTTCCCAGCTCGTCTCCTAGCTGCGCCCTGCTCACTGCCACCCCCTGCTGGAAAATAAGGGGCATAGTGATGTGTTCAAGTAAGGCAGTGTTGCCCAATCATTCTCTTTGGGACCCAAAGGGGTGCACATTTGAGTTCTCTCCCTACCACAAACAGACGTGATTTAAATAATCAAAGGCTTGATGATGAGTTGATTAGATGAATTAAGTGTGTTAGTGCTAGGGCAAAAATAATAATATGCAGCCTTTTGGGTCACCAGGACCAGGATTGAGAAACACAGATGTAATAGATGAAATGTAAGATAGGAATGACGTTAGAGTAAATGTATCTGTAAAGATAATTTGAACTTTGTATATAAAGAGGTTTATAAAAGTGAATGGCAGGTTTTTGGGGGTGTCCCTTCCTTACCGTCTTTGGCTGAGGCCTTGCCCCTGGTCTGGCGTTGTCTGAAGCGCATGAGGCTGCATTTGCCGTCCTGCCCTGCGGCGATCACATCCCCGCCTATTGCCAGGTTCATGGTGGCACGCGTGTCTGTGTCATGAGAGTGCACCAGGGTGGCACAGTGCTGGTCTCCTACCAACTCCAAACCCAGGAAGTGCTGAAAAAGACAGTCCCAACTTAACTTAGCAAATACTGTACAACATTACTCAGATTTAATTAGATCAAAATAAATGCTGAATCACACGTCTACAATGTTTCTGCATTTTCACACTTACAGAATACATGCAAGGTAAAAAGGTGTGAAAAGACTAGAAATTGTGCCCATAGAGCAGAACCATTACATGATCACCTAAACATTCAGTAGCTTACCACTGCATTCTTTATGCCCGTCTTGGAAGCGCCTCCCCCTCCTGCAGTGATCACCCATCCTGTTTTGGGGTCGACTTTGATTGTGTAGAGGGGGAAGGGGGCCCTATACAGGTCTGGCATCCTCCATTTGCCCATGGCCCTTGAAGGAATCAATCCACCTCACGGCAAATTCCTTGTCTGTAGAAACAGATGCATGAGAACTCAAAATACAAGTCAAAAAACAATATTTACACAATAGTAGCTAAATCCTTGCTTTTAGCAAATGCTGGTGTACTTACATACACTAGCGTTGCTTTCAATTGTATTTGGTTGCACAAAACAGTCCATGGGAAGCCAGAAGTTAAATACAAATTTCAGACAGCCTAGGCTGTTGCACACCCTTGGCTGAACGCAGTTTGCAACGTCCCAAGTTGTCCGAAAATGGTGGTGGACAATTGTGTATTAAGACAGTACACATATTTTTCCTGTTTTAGAGGATACTGACCCTACCATTACACTGAGCTGCACTGAGGGTGGAACACAATAATGGTTACATTAAGACACTATGGAGCCGGGGTGAGATATGGGTCGGAAAACACCTCAATGCAGGAATGGGATACGCCACTGTACTCCAGATTGTACCTCTATCCATACTGCACCATTGAAAAGATTGAAATACCGCTAGTTTTCCTGGGAAACTGCCATTTTCGGCTTCATGTTAGCTGAAGATGAAAAGTGAAGTTTTCTGGAAACTGGCAGTATTTCAATCTTCTCGGTGAACAGTGGCATATCCCATTCCTGCAATGAGGTACGTTTCCCGACCCATATCTCGCGCTGACTCCAATGTGTGTTAATGTAACCATGATTGCGTTATGATCTCAGGTGTAAACAAGAGTAACGGTAGGTATGGTATCTTCTGCCTGGCAAGCCTAGCGCGCTTGCTACATCGTTTACTAACTAACTAGAACAGGTTTTTTTATTTTAAATGTTAGCTCGCTAAACATCCCATCGCGAAAGTATTGTTAGCTAGCTAGCTACATAACTTGAAATCGTAGCAATTGTCACTGCACAATACATCTGAACAAGACCGTTTATCTAGCTAGCTAACTCGCCATCTAAGCTTTTAGCATGCCAGCCTACCATTAGCTACTTGAGCATGAATGGTGTAGTTGATACCCAATATATTTGAGGTCTTGCAAACTCCACCTGTGTAATCTGCTCCAATTTCTCTTCTGATGCCAACTATTTCATTTCGTTGGCTATTATTCCCATTATGAGCTGTCACTGGCTGCACACATCTAATGAAAATAACGCTCAAGTTGCTAGCTAGGTAGCCAGCTTGCTACTTCCCTACAAACACGTCAGCAGCGTGCAACCTGAGCAATCACCTCATTAAAGACGCCCCTGTACGTACACTGTCAAATATTTTTTTAGAACTATCGCTAGATAGACCACACCCTGTCGTTTCCAATAAAATAAAAGTAATCACAGTGGGCAGAGCCAAGCACGACCTAGCGAGATCCTATTGGTGCGTTCTAGCATTATTTGCATATTACCGTTAGGGAACGCCTACTCTGTGAAGTGCGCGAGCGCAATAACTCAATTCGCCATTGCTCTACTAAACAGCGCATTTTTATACATTTATTTTTTTAACTTTGGCAAAGGGTAAGGTCTACAAAACTTGGTCCACTCTGTTCGTAACAGATTCTAGTTTGGGGAACAGAAAACTGTATTAAGATTAAATGTTTAATCGATGAGAAGATTTGCAGAATGTTGGCCAAAATCCATCTCACTCCATCTTCTCCCACTGCCAGCCACTGGGCTTCCTCTAATAACCATATTTGGTGGTGAGTGGAAATACTAACCGGATGCTTCAGATTTATATATCCGGTGAAACATCTGTCTCATTGTTCTGTGACACTGTATTGATTGAACTGTATTGTTGTTTTTTCTAAATACAATAAACATTTTAATAGCATTGCAAAACAAGAACCAAATATTTGCAACACATGTTTTACATAGATGTATTCTATTCTACATAGATCTAAAAACTTCTGCAGATCATGGACAGCAGAAAATATTTGCACAGGCCTATATTGGCCAAACAATGTATTGATAATAACACTTTCCTTGTGCAAATAATCGGTTTCTTCTTTGTCCTCTGTGGCCAATGCCATGGGAAACAATATGCACATCTGATGTCCTATTCTGATTCTGCCCAACAGGGTCATTCAAAGAGTTACAGTGTACCGGCTTAATCACATGAGAGGGATGATGAAAAATATGGTCTCTCTAAAACAATCATACATTCATAGTGATACTGAGAGAATGATTGTGATATTGTTATAGGACAATGTTTATTTATGAATCTAGAGAAAACATGATGAGAGACATGGTTAAACACAATAAACAGGCTAAATTCTTCACTCCCTTCCCTTGCCCATTTGTTACTTGGAAGAGATCATTCTGAAAAATCCGCTTTAGCAAAGCAATCAATTGTTATGCCTCTGAATAAAATCATGACATTACATAATCATCTGTCAACTGTTAAAGGATGTACCCTAATCCATTGCCTCCCGTAACCTGTGTCTATCTTTGCACACCATCGCCATCTGTCAGCCTTTGCTGGTGCTAAAGAGCACTCGTTTAATAATTATTGTTGGCTGTTCTCTGGGGAAATCTGTCTCTCCAAGGCAACATCAGTCTTGGGATCCAGCAATTAATGAATCACTTTTACAGAGAGGTTACCTACAAGTCTCATCTAATTCTCAATTGGCTGCATCACTCTAGGCACATAACGGTAGCGATAGGTTCATTCTCGATGATTAGCACAGCTTCAAAAATATGTTCGCACGTGTTCTCGTGGCCTCTAACCTCTGCTTCCTTGACAAAATCCAAATTGATACATCATGTACTTTTTTTTTAAAATGAGGCAAAGGAAAGATTAAAGGAGTGTGTTTATGGGGGGGGGGGGCATAGTAACAAGGGAGAGGACAGATGACCCTGTGATATTGGGTATCACACACCCCAAGCTATTGAGGGATGAATACAGGGGGAAGTATGATTGTTCAATTTGGGCCTGAGAGGCAGGGAGATGTTGATGAGTTTGTTCCCAGTAAAAAAAGGTCAATGGTCTAGGTATTGATCACACGTTCAATACAGGGTTTCAGTGGAATAGTCAATACAGGTCTGATGGCGGTGTCAACGAAAAGAAGCCGGTCTCGGGCAGGTTCTGCACAGCCAGTAGCGTTTCTGGGACACAAACAAATGACCAAACACAACAACCTGAACACATCTCATAGTCCAAAAATAATAAAAAAGAACGATGCCATATGGTGCATGAACAGCCCTGGAGCGCCTAGACTCAGTTCCTGCTCCACACACACATTGTTTGGCATTTTACTGCATCGTTAGGAGCTAATAACAAGCGTTTCACTTCACCCGCTGTAAGATTTGCTAAATTGTGTAAGCAACCTTTGATTTGAAACAGGGTGGGCGTTGTGTGTGAGCAAAATAAACTGATGTTGTGTCGTCTGCTGCTGCTCTTGTTTGGATTGTTCAAGCCGATGGGGGAACAGCTGTCGATAAGTAGCTATCAATTGTTCCCTCCCAAAGACCGGTTCAAGTGACATGCATATTTATTTCATGGTGCTTGTTGGATCTAGGGGTAGGCCCAAGGCTTCCAACCTTTTTTTCTAATTTAACTATAGAAGTAGATCATTTGATGTGATAATGGTCAGAGTCAATTAGTGTACTCAGACATTGTGGTGTTACGGCCAGGAGGCATAAAAACACTATGCGAACTTTAGTGGCAATTAATCAATAAAATCAAGTGTCATATTAGAGCATGCTCGTCCAGTCATAATGAATAACCATAGGCTATTTACATTTAGTTATCCTATTTGGAATTGTCTGTCCCTATTTCTGACTTTGTACATGGGAAGCAAAGGGAGTGGGTGATCTAAGGAGGGGGACGGGCTTATCCGGGGTAGAAAGTGAAGACCGAGGGCGAAAAAGCAGAGCTGATCCGTGTTTTCTGCAGAAGGCGAGAGTCCATTGTAGTCTATTACTCGTCGAGAGGGACATGTTCAGGTTATTCTTATAACAAACACCCAAAATGCACTGTTTTGATTACAAGTGACATCTAATCCTTACAAGAGCGAGCACCACCTATAGGAGATCGAAAGTGTCTTTTTTTCTTCTTCCATGGCTCGGTAAACGGATGCAACAATATGCGGATGGTTTATACATCATCTGGTACAAAATCTCTGTTCACAGGCGGCATCTTAAAAAGGATAGATAGACAGGCGATGCCAAACGTCGAGGCACTGGAGAATGAAAACCTACATTGAAAGATCACGTTCGTCTTTGGCCATCGCCACATGTTAAATGGATACAGAATGGGTAAATAATGACGCTTATTGTTTTCAGTCATTCGATCATTTATATGGGTATGACAATAGAAGGTCCTCTATAGCACCTTTTCAAAATAGAAATGTAGCCAAACGATTTAACCCTGAAATCACAGGAAACAAACTCATCAATGTGTGTAATGAGGGCAAGAAATATGATGTCCCTATACTGTAGGCTGGAAAACCGCGTTGCTTAATAATACGGCAAAAAAAAAAATACTGTGTTAAGTATTTTAAATGGATAGTCACGATGGTGTCATTTTGGACATCCATTTTACAAGTTCTATTTTTTTTTTCTTTCATAGAGCGCAACATGTAGCCTATTTCCTGCGTGCGCTGTAAAATCAGAAGTCACGCATAGTTCTCCGGGGTTATTCTCAACTGAGGACAGAGGCGCAGTTCTCAAGATAAATATTGGTAGGGAACGACAGACATTGCTCTCAGTATCAGTCTGTCAACTACAAAGAAGAAACGAACCTGGGCCTCTTTTGCACAGGCTGTCCATATTTCCCAAGAACTTTCTTAAAAATCCCCATTTTTCCCAACGTGGATTGCTAGTCAGGTGACTTCTCAGGTGGGGGGGGGGGCACAATTCATGATCAAACAGCATCCCATATTCTTCACTTCTTTTGAGTTTTCACCATGGAAACCCCATGTGAACAATGGTGATGACCTTGATACAATGAATATCGAGAGAAGGGTGGCAATGTAAACAAAGTTTTGCATTCGAAAAGAAGCAAAGCTATATTATCGCCCTCACTTCATTCTTAGTTAGTTTTCCATGGGCTCGCTTAAGGGAAATGAACATGGTCCAGGACAAACTTTAAATCTCCTTTTGTCTTAAGTCTACATTTGGAGGAGGACATTGGATTGGTGAATCAACTGACAGAATGAACTGACACTGTCAGAGACGTGTAACTAACAAATATGTGAGCAACGCTATTCCAAAGTGCAGGGTCTGACAATCAAGACACTACGTGTGATTTTAAAGGACATTTGTGACACCTCAGGGCAAAGGGTTCAGATTACACACAGGAGAGTAAAAGGGAACCCGATGAGAGAGCACGATGTAGGCCTACGTTTGAACCTTACGACAGTACCTTGAGGAATTTTACACCTGCAGAACTACAAACAGATTTCCACTTTTTTTTTTACGACGAGGTCACAGGAAGGATACAAAACTTAGTCAGCATTCACGATGCCTCGCAACCGGGCCTTCTCGGAGCCTGAGTACTCAGCCGAGTATTCGGCGGACTGCTCTGTGACCCTACCATCGGACCCGGGCCAGGCCGTGGGGCGCGCGCACGAGGTAACGGTTCGCAGCCAAGGGTGCTGCCTCTGCCTCCCACGCTTCATGCGTCTCACTTTTGCACCCGAGTCTCTGGAGAACCTCTATCAGACCTATTTCCGCCGGCAGCGACACGAAACCCTGCTGGTTTTGGTTGTGTTTGCTGCCCTGTTTGACAGCTACATCATTGTCATGTGCGCTGTGGTCTACACAGATGAAAAGCTGGCCTCTGTGGTGGTGGCATCAGTAGGCCTGGCATCCGACATCCTACTCTATGTGTTGTGCTGCTACGGCCTGCTACCCGACCGCATCTCGCGACGTGTGGTGCCCTACGCCCTGTGGGTGCTCATAGCGGCCCAGATCTTCTGCTACCTGGGCCTGAACTATGCCCGCTTCCACCAGGCCAGTGACACAGTGGGCTGGCAGGCCTTCTTTAGCTTCTCCTTCTTCCTGACACTGCCCTTGCGGCTCACGCCCATTGTGCTGATCACATCCGTGTCGTGCGGGGTCCACACCCTGGTGCTGGGGGTCACCATTGCACAGCAGCAGCAGGAGGATATCCAGGGGGCTGCCCTCGGGAGACAGGTGAGAGTGGGGATGGGGCTGAGGGCACACCTCGGGTGGGGGATGAGTTGCAGCGGGAGTGGGTGAGGGGTGATGGGGGTTGAAGTTGCAGGTAGAGTGGGAGATGGGTAAGAGTGGGGGCTGAGGACACTTGCAGGAGGGGAAGGAAGTTGCAGGTGGAGAGTGAGACGTGTGAGAGTGGTTCAGGAAACACCTGGGGTGGGTGGACACGAGTTGGATGAAGTTGCAGGTGGAGTTGGAGACAGGCAGGTGTGAGGGGGGGAGTAAGGTAGATAGTAGGGTGGCAGGTAGAGAGAGATGAACAGATCTTGTGAAGTAGCTCATAAAAGAAAATAACTAGGAACAGTGCAACATGTCATACTTGCAACACAAGGAATGATGAGCAATTACTAGGGTATATACGGTAGATTTAATAAGAAGCCTGACAGTGCAGGTAAGTCATGGTAGCTTTCCTGATCACATCAAATGGTGTGTTGAAATAATTTCATCATGCAGAAGATTAGCCTCCAGTCTATGTACTATTTATGTCACGTTTTGCCCTGTAATTGTCTTACAGCATCTACAATGAATAGGCATTACTGGTGAGTCTACAAACAGGCTGAATGTATCAAATGTTTCGGTGACAGAGCAGAGGCTGAGAATAGACTGAGGTTTGAGTGTCTCCTAACAATTAAAAGAGGTCTGAGGTAGAAGTATGAATGGCAAAAAAAAAGCCTCTGTGGTTTCGTCATTTGTCTGTATTTGATATTTTAGAGGTCGTTCTCTTGTTTGACATCAACACGGTTCTCAAAAGGTCCACCGTTTTTGGTTCTCAGTATGCTCGTGTCTTTGTCATAGTCTCACGGTAATCCAATGAGAGGCAGGCGGCCCAATAAAAGGCCAACCACCCTATCGGAGCTTCAATCTCGGCGAATCAAAAATGTTATTCAATGACAAAACAGTGCGGTATCCACACTTTGTTTGAAATGTAACTCATCAGCAGCCACCTCACTGCAATCTATACGAGTTTGGTAATAGTTTAGAGTGCTGGTTTCTTTTTGCCTGTCTGCCACATTCATGGCTGCAGAAAGTCCGTAAGATACCACTAGCCTAGGTCATGATAAGTCTACACAAGGGTCCCCCCTACAGGGTTCAGAGTGTGTGTGCATGTGTCCGTATGTCAAATCAAATTTGTATTTGTCACATGCTTCGTAAACAACAGGTGTAGACTAACAGTTAAGAGATTACTGTGCGTGCCTGTTTGTGTTTTTTTTTTTTATAGTGCCTGTGTTGTGTGTGTGTGTGTGTGTCTAATGACTCTGTTGCGTTCTCCAGCTGCTGGCCAACGTAGTGATCTATGTGTGTGCCATCACTGTGGGCGTCATGTCCTACTACATGGCAGACCGGAAACACCGCAAGGCCTTCCTGGAGGCACGGCAGTCCCTGGAGGTCAAACTCAATCTGGAGGAACAGAGCCAGCAACAGGTGAGACTGGCAGACTGAGACAGGGAGGAAGTTTTGGTTAAAACATATGGCGGGAGGACAGAGGGGCATATACAATATAGGGCAGGAGACACATATTCAGAGAGAGAGAAAAGTGACAGAGGTTAGTAGGTTTGAATGGTAGGTTAGAGAGTGGGGGGGCAATAAGGAGTGTGTGGCCAGAGTAGTGCCCTGGTTTGAATGTATGTGATTCTGATTCAGACCTGTTTTATTTATGTTGAAGCCAAAGGGAATTTAAACACAATACTTAGTATCTACAGTTCCATTTGATCTACTGTTACACTACACTAAGCTAGTTAAATGTGTGTGAGCGTGCATGTATGTGTGTGTGTGTGTGTGTGTGTGTGTGCACTTTGTCTGTTTGTTAGCTCTGTGTCAGCAGTCATTTCCCCTCCCTCCCCTGTCTCACAGCTGTGGCCATTGGGCATTCTTGATTGCTACTATTTATGGACCAGAGGGTCACTGCTATAGAGAGCTGAGAGGAAAGGGGTGATTATGGAGGGAAGGAGGGAGGAAAGGAAAGGGGGGAGCAAATGTGTGTATGTGTGTGTGTATGAGAGAGAGAAGGGCTGATAAGACCATGAGAGGAGAAACTCCCAGAATACTAATGGAGAAGCATGGGCTGCTGGGAGACAAGGACCGCCAGCCAATCAAGGAGCATCCGGTCGCTGCAGGTTACCATGGCGACCGGCCTCCTGAGACGATGTCCGCAGTAATCACTCTGCTGACTCTCTTGCCCATTTTTTTTTTGTCTCTCTCCGTCAGGTTTTGATAAGAACGTAGAAAACCCCTGCCACGTTATTTGTTTTCCTCCGTGTGTGTGTGTGTGTGTGTGTGTGTGTGTGTGTGTGTGTGTGTGTGTGTGTGTGTGTGTGTGTGTGTGTGTGAACTCAAGGTTTTTGTTTCCCTGATGCGTTTGTGTTTTCCAATGTTTATGTTTCTAGTCTTGGATCATCAAGGGTGGAATCTGTTCAGATGGACTTATGTGATGATGAGTGATAGTTTTAGGCCAATCAGATTTGTGTACAGGTACAGTGCTTTTAACAGGGAGAAAAGTTATAGGCCTATTTTTTTGGGCTGACAATTGTACCATGTCATACTGAGACCAAGGTCTCTTTTACACATGAGCCTTAAATGACAGAAAATACACACATCAAAATGCAAGCAGAAAGAAAAACATGGCCATAAAAAACAAACACATTCATCAGTAATAAGCATTTGTAAAGTAAATAAATATAAATCATTCTCAATCAGCTTAATGAATTCCCCTAGAGGCACCCAAATATCAAATCTAAGAACATTTTGAAGATTATTCCACAGATAAAGTGCAAGGAAACTAAAAGCTGATTTACCCAACTCGGTAGCAACCAAAGGAATGTCCTGAGTTAGTCATCCCTGAGACCGGGTGTGGTAACTCGTATGTCTAAAGTTTAGTAAAGAAGTTAGGTACAGTGGGACTTTTTGTAAAAGGGCTTTCTAAATAAAAACATAGGAATGAATCAACCTACGTGACTTCATAGGGCCAACCAACTGTCTGTCGGAACCCCAGTAAGACTAGCTGTCGCTAATGGGGATGCTAATAAATCAAATGAATGCATTGACGAGTACAAACATTTTAGCCTGTAATATAGCCAGTGCGCTATGATAAACTGCATCTAACAGCTTTAATGAAGTGGCAGCTGACTTCATATAGATGATGTTGCTGTAGTCTAGGACCGAAGGGAACGTCGACTGAATAATCTGCGTTCTACTATTTGGCGAGAGGCAGGACCCATTTCTATAGAAGAAGCCCATTTTTATTCTCAGGTTCTTAAGTCGTCAATATGCTTTTTAAAAGACAGCTTTAAATCTATCCAGATATTTGTAAGCAGGGACACAATCAATATGGACATCACCCAAATTACATGCTAAAATCATCAGAGTTATTTTGTTGTGCTCTAGAGAACAACATATACTTGGTTTTACCTGAATGCAATACTAATTCCAGGTCAATACATATGTTCTGTAAATACAATGAAAGCAGACTGTAGTTCAGATAGAGCCTGGTCAACCGTGGGGGAAATAGCATACACAACAGTATCATCGGCATACAAAAGTGTTTTTTTTTAAAAGAAGTCGATATTGTTCATGTAAAAAGCACAGGACCAGAATCGACCCCTGTAGGACACCTTTCGTAATATCTAGGAAATCGTATTTAACATCATCGGTAGATATACACATTGAGTTTTAAACCAGTCACATGCAATCTGGTCTAGGTCAATTGAGGAAAGCCTCTGAATTAGCCATGAGTGATCAAAAGTATTGAAAGCCTTTGACAGGTCAATGAAGAGGGCAGCACCACGTTGCCTTTTATCCATACAGTTAACCACATCATTTATAACTAAGGAGGCAGCAGAGATAGTGCTATGACCTGGTCTAAAACCCAGCTGATGTACATTTAGAATACATTTCAAAGAGAAGAAAGATCTTAGCTGAGAATGAATCAAGGATTCTAATATTTTTAGCTAGGCAAGAAAGTTTAGAAATAGGGTGATTTTAGTTATTTAGATCACAAGGGTCCGCACGTTTGTGAAGGGGGAGTACATGGGCCGCCATCCAAACCTTGGGGATAGTACCAGGTATAATCATCAGGTAAAAAATATGGGTTAATGATTCAGTAATCAGGGGGGCAGAGAGCTGCAGCAAAAATGGATCAAGCATTTCAGCCCATATCAGATTTTTTTTTACCCGTCTTAATCAATGCATATCACATATAGTAAATTGTTGAAATGAAAACAAAGATTCACTAGAAGTTGATTGATTAACCATCAAGTCAGCTAGAGGCTGGCAGAGGAAGAGCAGTTGATTGACTTACCAAGGTCAATTAAACCACCATTTCTCGCAAATAAAAAGCCTGCCAAGATAAAATTATGATTAAAAGTATCACTTATCCCATTCGTCTCAGTTATGATGCCAGAGTCAGACTGAACTTGCTTAGGAAGGGAAGAGGAATTTGTATGCTACAATGCAGTTACTGTTTTCCAAAATTTTGAAGGATCACCAGCTGTCGGATATAGAGCTTAAAAGATAGCTTGATTTAGCTTTCTTAATCGAGATAGTACATCTGTTTCGCAAGTTTACATACACTCAATTAGTATTTGGTAGTATTGCCTTTAAATTGTTTGACTTGGGTCAAACGTTTCAGGTAGCCTTCCACAAGCTTCCCAAAATAAGTTGGGTGAATTTTGGCCCATTCCTCCTGACAGAGCTGGTGTAATGAAGTCAGGTTTGTAGGCCTCCTTGCTCGCACACGCATTTTCAGTTCTGCCCACAAAATTTCTATAGGGTTGAGGTCAGGCCAGTCCAATACCTTGACTTTGTTGTCCTTAAGCCATTTTGCCACAACTTTGGAAGTATGCTTGGGGCCATTGTCCACTTGGAAGACGCATTTGCGACCAAGCTTTAACTTCCTGACTGATGTCTTGAGATGTTGCTTCAATATATCTACATAGGTTTCCTTCTTCATAATGCCATCTATTTTGTGAAGTGCACCAGTCCCTCCTGCAGCAAAGCACCCCCACAACATGATGCTGCTACTCCTGTGCTTCACGGTTGGGGTGGTGTTCTTCGGCTTGCAAGCCTCCCCCTATTTCCTCCAAACATAACGATGGTCATTATGGCCAAACAGTTCTATTTTTGTTTCATCAGACTAGATTACATTTCCCCAAAAAGTACGATCTTTGTTCGCATGTGCAGTTGCAAACCATAGTCTGGCTTTTTTATGGTGGTTTTGGAGCAGTGGCTTCTTCCTTGCTGAGCGGCCTTTTAGGTTATGTCGATATAGGACTCGTTTTACTGTGGATATAGATACTTTGTACCTGTTTCCTCCAGCATCTTCACAAGGTCCTTTGCTGTTGTTCTGGGATTGATTTGCACTTTTCGCACCAAAGTATCTCTAGGAGACAGAATGCGTCTCCTTCCTGAGCGGTATGACGGCTGCGTGGTCCCATGGTGTTTATACTTGCGTACTATTGTTTGTACAGATGAACGTGGTACCTTCAGGCAATTGGAAATTGCTCCCAAGGATGAACCAGACTTGTGGAGGTCTACAATTTATTTTCTGAGGTCTTGGCTGATTTCTTTTGATTTTCCCATGATGTCAAGCAAAGAGGCACTGAGTTTGAAGGTAGGCTTTGAAATACATCCACAAGTACACCTACAATGGACTCAAATGATGTCAATTAGCCTATCAGAAGCTTCTAAAGCCATGACATCATTTTCTGGAATTTTACAAGCTGTTTAAGGGCACAGTCAACTTGGTGTATGTAAACTTCTGACCCACTAGAATTGTCATACAGTGAATTATAAGTGAAATAATCTGTCTGTCAACAATTGTTGGAAAAATTACTTGTGTCATGCACAAAGTAGATGTCCTAACCGATTTGCCAAAACTAGTTTTATAACAAAACATTTGTGGAGTGTTTGAAAAACAAGTTTTATGACTCTAATCTAAGTGTATGTAAACTTCCGACTTCAACTGTATATACAGCATCCTTCACTATCTATTCTTTCTATCTATTGCATCTTAGCCACTCTGTCACTGCTCATCCATAAATTCCCAATCTGGCCCTCAAACCATCATGGTCACCTAATAATCCCCAGTTTACAATTGGCTCATTCATCCCCCTCCTCTCCCCTGTAACTATTCCCCAGGTCGTTGCTGCAAATGAGAACGTGTTCTCAGTCAACTTACCTGGTAAAATAACGGTAAAATAAAAATAAATAAAAATATATTTTATACTTATATATTCTCATCCCATTCCTTTACTAGATACTGTGTGTATTAGGTTTTGTTGTGGAATTGTTATATATTACCTGTTAGATACTGCTGCTCTGTCGGATCTAGAAGCATAAGCATTTCGCTACACTCACAATAACATCTGCTAACCATGTGTATGTGACCAATAAAATTAGATTTGAGGTTGGATGGGGAGTGTTGCTGCACAGCTATTTTCAGGTCTCTCTTAGGGCTTTTGCAGTGACTGTATTACCGCCACACCGGCGGAGCATACTCGGACCAAAGCGCAGCGTGATCTGGGTTCCACATATTTATTGAAGTGGAACTTAGAACAATATAAAATAAAGAAACAACGAAACGTGATGTAAATGAAGTGCTCAAAGGCAACAACACAAAAACAAGATCCCACAAAACACAGTGGGGAAATGGCTGCCTAAATATGATCCCCAATCAGAGACGGCGATAAACAGCTGCCTCTGATTGGGAACCATACCAGGCCAACATAGCACTAAACAACCCCCCCCTAGTCACACCCCGACCTAACCAAAATAGAGAATAAAACAGGCTCTCTATGGTCAGGGCGTGACAACCTGGCTGGCATGAAAATAAACTACGGGGTAAAGCGTCTCTCCATTCGTTATTTAAGTGCGTAGATGACATGTAATTTTTACTGCTGCCCCTGTTTTGAAACAGGTGCATGATAATGGTCCATCTTAAAAAATAAAATAGAAATTCACACATGTATTATTTAGTATATATAAAGACCAGATTAAATTAAAGAATAGTCTGATGGGTGACAATATTAGCTTATCACTTGTGAATTATGTATTATAATTTCTGAATGATGCCCAGCATAAGAAATAAAGCCTTTTTTTGTATGTTTTTTATATGTTTTAATAATGTTTGTATCACAACTTGGCCAAATAACTTCTTAAAATGAAGCACATTAATCCGCTTTGCAAGGGTTGTAGAGCCTAACTGGCATACATAAGCAGCATGTGAGTTTCAAGTTTGGGGAAGATCATTTTCACCTTAAAAATGCACCTTGATAATAAAAGCATGACATGCATAATTGCATTTGTGGTCGCTTTTGATAATGGGGTTTTCCGCTAATGGAATGTTCACACTTATAGCCTACTACCATGTGCATTTTGCTGCACTTATAATGTGAAGAAATACTCTAATAGTTTATCAGCTTTTTAAGCTAAACGTTCTGATCGGATGAGTCAGTCACATTGCGTCAACTTTTGTACAATGGGGGATAGTAGATTGACATAGGCTAGTGCTTTTGCGTATGCGTATTCTTGATACCATTTGAAAGGGAACACTGGGAGAATATAACACATTAGATCTGGTAAAAGATAATACAAAGAAAAAAAACATGCATTTGTTTTGTATTTTTTTGGTATCATCTTTGAAATGCCACTCCCTCAAATCGTTTGGAGAAAATATCCTTTCAATTTTATTCAGCTTTGTTCAATTGTATTCTTCATACTATAAAATAATGCCATGGAATTCTAAGCAAATCTTGTCTGCTAAATGAACTAGTGTAGCCCACAGCCATTTGGCATAGCCAAATCAGGACCTAGCATAAGGACAACTCAGAGTATGCGATTCTGTTCTTCTGAAATTGAGTACATTTTCCTTATATCATGCTTCTGTCTAAAATAGATAATGGATTTATTGTGACGGTGTAGGCTATATTACATGGGTTTATTAAACTTTTTAAAATGTAGATGTTTAGAGAGTCAGTATCAGTGGCTTGTAGGCTATATGTGGAAGCCAGGAGATGCTAAATGTGTTTGTTAATTAGCGGTCAATTACCGTGAAACTGACAGTTATTTGCTTGACAATCAGCGGCTGACGAAATTTTGTGACTGAACATCTCTGGAGAGACTAGGGCTGTGGCAATCGGGTTCAAGTCCGGGCTCTGGCAGGGCCACTTAAGGACATTCAGAGACTTGTCCCTAAGCCACTCCTGCATTGTCTTGGCTGTGTGCTTAGGGTCGTTGTCCTGTTGGAAGTGAACCTTCGCCCCAGTCTGAGGTCCTGAGTGCTCTGGTGCAGGTTTTCATCAAGGGTCTCTCTGTCCTTTGCTCCGTTCATCTTTCCCTGGATCCTGACTAGTCTCCTAGTCCCTGACGCTTTTAAACATCCCCACAGCATGATGCTGCCACCACCATGCTTCACCGTAGAGAGGGTGCCAGGTTTCCTCCAGACGCAACGATTGGTGGCAGCACCAAATAGTTCAATCTTGGTTTCATCAGACCAGATATTCTTGTTTCTCATGGTTTACGAGTCCTTTAGGTGCCTTTTGGCAAACTCCAAGTGGGCTGTCATGTGCCTTTTACTGAGGAGTGACTTCCGTCTGGCCACTCTACCATAAAGACCTGATTGGTGGAGTGCTGCAGAGATGGTTGTCCTTCTGGAAGGTTCTCCCATCTCCACAGAGGAGCTCTGTCAGAGTGACAATCGGGTTCTTGGTTACCTCCCTGACCAAGGCCCTTCAATCCTGTCTCGGAGCTCTACTGACAATTCCTTCGACCTCATGGCTTGGTTTTTGCTCTGACATGCATTGTCAACCATGGGACCTTTTTATATAGACAGGTTTGTGCCTTTCCAACTCATGTCCAATCAATTGAATTTACCACAGGTGGACTCCAATCAAGTTGTAGAAACATCTCAAGGATGATCAATGGAAACAGGATGCACCTGATCTCAATTTCGAGTCTCATAGCGAAGGGTCTGAGTACCTATGTAAATAAGGTATTTCTGTTATTTATTTTGTATACATTTGCAAAAATGTCTAAAAACCTGTTTCGCATTGTCATTGTGGGGTATTGTGTGTAAATTGATGAGGGGGGAAAAAATATTTGATCTCTAAAAGAGTAAGGCTGTAATATAACAAAATGTTGAAAGTCAAGGAGTCTGAATACTTCCCAAATGCACTGTATGTACTGTTTTGAGCACATGGTAGTCAGTCATCCATGTTTATTTAGTCTTTTTCCAAGATCTATTGGTTGAAGGGTGATCGAAGTAGATATATTTGGAAGTGGATGCTTTGGGATGGTAACGGACAGCTTCCTTTTGTTATAGAAAGTGGTTTGATTAGGTCACTGAATCTTTTTATTGATTCTGATTGAGCATTGATTGATTCTGCTGCCAATCACACAAAATGAAGTGCCTTTTATTGTAAGCTGTGCGTGCGTCTTTTAAGGCTCTTTTAGAGTCTCCTCGTATCCACTGAAACCTCGCCACTCTCCCCGTCCTCCACAGGAGCGTCTCTTGCTGTCCATCCTGCCCAAGCATATAGCAGACGAGATGTTACAGGACATGAAGAAGAAAGAAGCCAGTCAAACAGGACAGAAGGAGAAGCAGCAGTTCAACACCATGTACATGTATCGCCACGAAAACGTCAGGTAAGACACAGTAGCCTCAGACTCTCTATGTACAATCTATAGACCTATGGCTAGGAGAACGTAACTTATAGAGTATACTATGTTGTATATAATAAAGAGGCAGGATATCTAGTAGGATGATGTGATGACAGCATGTATCCCCTTTCTCTTGCAGTATTTTGTTTGCAGACATTGTGGGATTCACTCAGCTGTCATCATCATGCAGTGCCCATGAGCTGGTCAAGCTCCTCAATGAACTGTTTGCCCGCTTTGACAAGCTGGCTGCCGTGAGTCACACGCACACACACCCACAGACAAATATATTACTTACTGACAAAAAAATGTATATTGGTCGGCATGTATTTACACTAATCTTTTAAACAGATTTATTGATAGATTAAAGTACATTTACATGAGTAGTCACATCTTTTCACATATAGATGAAATCATGAATTTTAATGTTCCAGCCCCTCAACTAACTACCTCACTGTGTGTGTGTGTGTGTGTGTGTGTTTCTGGGTAGAAATACCACCAGTTGAGAATAAAGATCCTGGGTGACTGTTACTACTGCATCTGTGGCCTGCCAGACTACAGAGAGGACCACGCTGCCTGCTCCATCCTGATGGGCCTGGCCATGGTGGAGGCCATTTCGTGAGTACCACCCAATGGAAATGTAGACTGTAGAAACTGTTGAGTGGTTTGTGGTATAGGCTGCATGTCAAAGGACATCCTATTCACCTACCTAGGGTCAAAGATAGCATACTACTGTAGAACCTCTTACTTGCATGTGCTAAAAACAGGTCTGACATCTACCGTATCTGGATAAATGGTGAGAAAATCATACGCAATTCATATTTTCCTACCAAGGTTTGATGAGCTTTTAAGTCCAGACCTTTCAGTTTTCCGAATGGCCTCCGTTTCAGACGTGTTCACATCTCAGAGGTCCTTCTGTACTTGTGGTGAATCGGGTGTCATTTGAGATTTGCACATGGAGTAGAAGTAACGTGATGTGCCGGAGGCAAAACGAATGGCAGGGGAAAGAATGGCTAGGGTGGTTCTTCTTGGCTCTGTGTCACGGTGACTGTGTTGTCCTGTAGGTATGTTCGTGAGAAGACCGGGACAGATGTGGACATGCGTGTGGGGGTACACACTGGCACTGTCCTGGGGGGCGTCCTGGGACAGAAGCGGTGGCAGTATGACGTCTGGTCCACTGACGTCACCGTGGCCAATAAGATGGAGGCGGGAGGAATACCGGGGTAAGAAGGAACTGGTTTTAAACCCCTCTAAGTTATTACATTTCCCTAACTCTATTCACAGATCTTTACTACAACTTTAGATGATGCGCAGGCAAGATTGACCTGCCTCATGCACTCATATTTGTCAGATGTGTTTGTGCTCAATACAAACTCTATATACCTATTGGTAGCAATAAGTCATGAATTATGAAGTCGGGTAAGGAAATGTTGATGTACTGAATATCAAATAAGTGACAGCAGGAATTATTAAAAGTTTGCAATAGGGAGGGCATAGGGTCAGCCCCCACCCGTTCTCCCATTGATAGATCAGGCTCTCTGACCTCTAGCCTATAACCCCTGACCTTTGCGGCAGGCGTGTGCACATCTCCCAGGCCACCATGGAGTGTCTGCACGGGGAGTTTGATATGGAGCCGGGAAACGGCGGCGACCGCTGTGAGTACCTGAAGGAGAGGGGCATCGACTCCTACCTGGTGGTGGTGCCCAAGGGCCCCCTGGGAAAGAGCGGCATCAACGGGGTGGTGAGTATTGCCTCAGCACCTAGTTTTATTCAACCTTTTACTCTTACAGGTTCGTCTCACTGAGATTAAACCTCGGTAAAACTTTATTTTACAACCAGGTAGTACTTACTAAGGAATAACTTTTGTCTTTAACTTTGATACCAGTCTCCAATTTTGTTGAATTCTTTGAGGTGATTACCAGCGTAGTTTCTTAGTTAATCCCATGGAAATGCCAGGTTAGTAACAGCTTACAACAGGCGTAAGAAAGCGTAACAAATGGACAATACTTTTTTTCTTCTCCAGATTCCTCCTTGTCAACCCACCACACCACAGTCACTGTAAACACACCTCACATTCTCTCTTCTCTCTCTCTCTCTCTCTCTCCTCCTGCCTGTCTCTTCGTTTTCCATCAGAAGTTGTCTGTGATGTCGTCCAATGGGAACTCTCCATTGTTGATCAACACCACTGAGTGTAATGGGAGTGTCCACACAGCCTGCACCACACCAGACGAGCCAGAGGAGCTGGACACACGGGTAACACATGACCTTTACTGTAACCCCTAACACACAGGATTGCAACTCTGTGTCGTGCAAGTGCACAGTGTGTGCAGGCCTTTGTTCCAGTTTAGGATTAGTACACCTATTCAAATGATTAACTAATCATTGTCTTATATTCAGACCTCGATTTGTTTATTCAGGGGTGTTAGCGCTGGGCTAGTACAAAAACCTCCAAATGCTTTGGATGTCTCCAAGACAGGAGTTGCCCAAAGTGTACTACCTTCCCTACTTCAAACCTGAATGAAGAGTGGCTCCACCCAGATTCTCCACCCTTCTCATTAAGTGTGCACTTGCACACTCCCCATCATGGATCTAAAAGCATTGAATTGGTGTAAGTATTGGCTGGAGAGAGTTTCGACAGTTGTTAAATCCATGAGCGGGAGTGTGCAAGTGCACACTTTAGAAGGAGTGTGGAGAATCGGGGTGCATCCAGTGAGTGGTGTAATGACAGACCCGGAATGCCACCTTCTTGTGACCCCAGGTGGTGAACCCTTCGTTCCCCAACCCTCGGCGGAGGCTAAGACTGCGGGACCTGGCCGAGAGGGTGATTGATGCCCAAGAGAACGAACAGGAGCTCAACAAACTGCTCAATGAGGCACTGCTGGAGAGAGAGACCGTACAAGCGTGAGTAGACAGAGAGGGAGGGTGTGTGTGGGGTTGCAAAATTCCAGGAACTTTAAATAAATTCCCTGGTTTTCCTGAAATCCTGGTTGGAGGATTCTGGATTTCATGCTTATTCCCTCCTGATTTCGGGAATCCCCCAACCGGGCATTTTGGGAAAACCAGGGAATTGATTTAAAATTCCCCAGAATTTTCCCAGCCTGTGTATATCTATGTATGAATGTGTGTGTGTGATAGTCATAGAGAAACACCCAGTAGCAGAGGGTGTGTGAGTGAGCCATGTGCAGCCAGGTATGAATCCTCTGTTATGTGAGCAGACCGACCGTGTGAACCCTCCATCTACCCTGTCAGTCTGAAGGGGAAACGCACCAACCGTCTGTCCCTGCGCTTTGTGGACCCTGAGCTGGAGACCCTCTACTCCGTAGAAAAGGAGAAGCAGAGCGGAGCTGCCTTCAGCTGCTCCTGTGTGGTACTCCTGTTCACTGCAGCCATGGAGGTCCTCATAGACCCTCGGTGAGTTCACCTAAACTCTCGTTCTCTCTCTCTCTCTCTCTCGCTCTCTTTCGTTCCTTATGTTCTGTGTGTTCCTGCGGTTGACAGGATGATAGCAAACTACGTGACCCTAGCTGTGGGAGAGGTCCTGCTGCTTGTCCTAACTGTCTGCTCTCTGGCGGCCATCTTCCCTCGAGTGAGTGCCCCCCCGCTCCACTATCGCACCTTGCTCAACATCTAAACCAGAGAGCAGCTAGCCTTTCAGAGCGAGCAACAGTTAACCCACAGCCAAATCATAATTTATCATCGAACATTTTCCACCACATAAGAAATCTGTAGATATGAATATATTTGTTGTGGTATACTCTTGAGTAAAAAAATAACGTAGTTGTGATTAGTGGATCGGCATACCGTAGTTAAATAACTTAAATGTGCTAAGCATCTCATGATGCTGTGCATTTGATGTTTTCAGACACTCCCAATGTTAGGTAAGCTGAATGTGGTAAAGAATGTGTCTAATCAGCACCCCATACGTTCGTTCTTTTGTCACGCATCAGCACTTTTGATCTAACCTCATGAGCCAGGTCATGGAAAGTCAAATGTATTGACTGCTACAGGCAGTTATGTAGCTACCACTATCGACTGCTCCTGTCACCCTAACAGCAACACTCCTCCCCCATCCCCACACTGCCCACAAGGGTTTTGAACCCCATGCACTGTATCTGTGCACCGTGTGCAATGCAGACACACAGTCACACACAGACACACATGCAGTGCATTCGGAAAGTATTCAGACTTTTTCCACATTTTCTTACGTTACAGCCTTATTCTAAAATTGATTAAATTGTTTTTTTTCACTCATCAATCTACACACAATACCCCATAATGACAATACAAAAACAGGTCTTTAGAAATGTTTGTAAACTTATTCAAAAAAAAAAAAAAATGCTATCACATTTACACAAGTATTCAGATCCTTTACTCAGTACTTTGTTAAAGCACCTTTGGCAGAGATTACAGCCGTGAGTCTTCTTTTTCTGCAGATCCTCAAGCTCTCTCAGGTTGGATGGGGAGCGTCACTGCACAGCTATTTTCAGGTCTCTCCAGAGATGTTCGATCAGGTTCAAGTACGGGCTCTGGCTGGGCCACCCATGGACATTCAGAGACTTGTCCCGAAGCCACTCCGGCATTGCCTTGGCTGTGTGCTTAGGGTCCTTGTCCGGTTGAAAGGGGAACTTTCCTGAAGGTCCTGAACACTCTGGAACAGGTTTTCATCAAGGATCTCTCTCTACTTTGCTCCGTTCATCTTTCCCTCGACGCTGACTAGTCTCCCAGTTCCTGCCACTGAAAAACATCCCCACAGCATGATGCTGCCACCACCATGCTTCACCGTAGGGATGGTGCCAAGTTTCTTCCAGATGTGAGGCTTGACATTCAGGCCAAAGAGTTCATTTTGGTTTCATCAGACCAGAGAATCTTGTTTCTCATGATCTTAGGGTCCTTTAGTTACCTTTTTAGAAAACTACAAGCGGGCTGTCATGTGCCTTTTTACTAAGGAGTGGCTTCCGTCTGGCCACTTTACCATAAAGGCCTGATTGGTGGAGTGCTGCAGAGATGATTGTTCTTCTGGAAGAACTCTGGAGCTCTGTCAGAGTGACAATCAGGTTCTTGGTCATCTCCCTGACCAAGGCCCTTCTCCCCAAATTGCTCAGTTTGGCCAGCTCAAGGCAGAGTCTTGGGGGTTCCAAATGTCTTCCATTTAAGAATGCTGGATGCCACTGTGTTCTTGGGGACCTTCAATGCTGCAGACATTTTTTGGTACCCTTTCCGCAGATCTGTGCCTCGACACGATCCTGTTATCCTACGGACAATTTCTTCGACCTCATGGCTTGCTTTTTGTTCTGACATACACTGTCAACTTTGGGACCTTATATAGACAGGTGTTTGCCTTTCAAAATCATGTCCAATCAATAGAACTTACCACAGGTGGGATTCAATCAAGTTGTAGAAACATCTCAAGGATGATCAATGGAAACAGGATGCACCTGAGCTCAATTTTGTGTCTCATAGCAAAAGGTCTGAATGTTTATGTAAATTAGCTCCTGAGTGACGCAGCGGTCTAAGGCACTGCATCTCAGTGCTAGAGGTGTCACTACAGACCCTGGTTCAATTCCGGGCTGTATCACAACCGGCGTGATCGAGAGTCCCATAGGGCGACGCACAATTGGCCCAGCATCATCTGGCCTAGGGGAGGGTTTGGCCAAGGTAGGCCGTCATTGTAAATAAGAATTTGTTGTTAACTGGCATGCCTAGTAAAATATATATATTTTTTTAATACATTTGCAAACATTTCTAAAAAACAGTTTTTGCTTTGTCATTATGGAGTATTGTGTGTAGTAGATTGATGAGGTAAAAATAAAATTTTATCAATTTTAGAATAATGCTGTAAGGTAACAATGTGTAAAAAGGGAAGGGGTCTGAATACTTTCCGATTGCACTGTACACACATAAACAAACAGATTAACAACTATTATATCAAGGGTGAAATGCATGTCAACATGTCTGTGCCTGTCCCAGTTCAATGTCAACCACACGAACACCAGAAACCCCACCCACTCACACACACACACACATACACTTTACCCCAGAGCGTATAAGCAAGAGCTTTTAGTGCTACATAATGAAATGCTTTTACTTGAAGCTGTATGGACCAGATTATTGTTCAGCTGCTGAGAGAATGTACTGTACCCAATGAGATGAGATTTAACCATTGGAGATCTGAATCCCCTCGGGCGACGGTAGTTCCACTCCAGTGACAATTCTTTATCTATGGAAAATCAATCCCTCTTCATCATATAGATGTTCATAGAGAAGCCCTCTGGTTGGACTGATGCGTGACTCCCCATGGCATGATTGGATGGTTCAATGAGGAAAACCAATATGTCTCGTCCTCAGTTTGTCCCAGCTCATCTGAAATGACCGTTGACATATACAGCACTATGTCGTAGTATACTGTACTGTCACTAACATGAAAGTCACTATAGTACAGATGTAGGATCTTCATTTGAACACCCAGTTTTTATTTTTTATTTAACTAGGCAAGTCAACTAAGAACAAATTCTGATTTTACAATGACGGCCTACTGTTGCAGGACAACAGGAAATGTACAACTCGTAGTATATTTGCGGTTTAGAAAGGCTTCTGACGTTTACTACTTTGACATTTCAGACTTGATTTTCCGTTATGAGAAGTGTATCAACCCCTACAAAAATTTTCCAGTAATCAAAATCCACATCATTCACATGTCCTGTTGCTGCAGGATTATTTTCCTGCTGTAGCAAACTGGTGCAAACGAATATCCTAAACGAATATCCTCATCTGGACAAACTCACTAGGAGAAATACCCTGACCGCTACTATGGTTTCCATCTGATGATGCGTTTGAAAGCTGAGCATCATTACGATGATGATTACAATTGCATTACTTCGTTGGTTACGGCGAGCAAAGACGACCGGCGCCATCAATCATAGTTAAAACGTTTTTAATGTTCCGCCATTGCCCCACATATACCACCATTGACTCAAAACCACATCAATACAACGATGATAGGTAGATAGATATTACTGGTAAGTTCACGTGACTAATTAATGATATTACTGTTGATGACCAACATGTTATTTTCCCTCCTAGGTTTTCCCTAAGAGGCTGGTGTCTTTCTCCACATGGATCGACCACACACGCTGGGCACGGAACACATGGGCCATGGCAGCAATCTTCATCCTCACCATGGCCGACATTGTGGACATGGTGAGAAACGCTCATCGTTAGTCCAGCAGAAAAAAATCACAACACTGGCTTTCTGGTGTGGAATTATGCAGTAGCATGCCAATACACAAGCCTTCTCATGAAGCTGGGTTTGACATAAGGGTCTGTTTTTGGTGTTGACTTGCATGCCGTCCATATGCAACAGCGCGCATTGCAGTTAAATGTTTTAAATTCGTAATAAAGCAACAAGATGGGAGTGAAACCAGGGATTTTTTTAAAGGGGTCCATGTAAGCTTGGAGGAAGCACTAGAACTCGATTGAGTTGTGGCTCAGGTCTTGCGTTAACATTTGGCCTCTATCCCCTCTGTCCACGCCCTGTAGCTGAGCTGTCCCCGTCCCTCTGGAAACGCCACAATGGCTCTTCCTTCCTCTGTTGTCCAATCCGGGCCAGAGGGCTGTCTGGACAACCCCAAGTACTACAGCTACATCGCCGTGCTGGCACTCATGGCGACCACCATGCTGGTACAGGTCAGCCACATGGTCAAGGTCACACTCATGCTCCTCATCACCATAGCGACGGGCATCGTCAACATCTACAGCTGGAGGGACATTTTTGACCGCTACGATATGGCCCGCTTCCAGGACTACAGGTGGATGTGGTTGTGGTGTTATAGGCTGTAGAACAGGTGTGGGTGGTGGTCATCAGTTTATGGATGTGTGGTCATCATTTCTTTTCAATTAGTAAAACTGCAATTGGAATTTCAGTTGACTGAATTGAAATGAAATTGACCGCAACTCTGATTGTCATGTTAAGTGTGTTTTATTGTTGTTCTGGAAACAATGTGAGCAGGCTTGTGATTTCTGACTATCTCTGTGCTCTGTTTTTAGGTCTTATCTGGTTCCCTCCAAATATGCCATGACTATCATGATCTTCGTCATGATGATCAGCTTCTACTACTTTTCTCGACATGTAAGTTACTACGGCCGAAGTCTACTAGTTACATACCTTCCAAGTCGCCACCACCTTCTCTAGTCTCCACAGGTTCTGCTTCTCCTCCATTCTTGTTAACCTCTCCACCTCCTATGTGAACCTCTTTCCTGTCTCCCGCCACCACGTCCCTGACTTTAGGTGGAGAAGCTAGCCCGTACTCTGTTCTTGTGGAAGATTGAGGTCCACGAGCAGAAGGAGAAGGTGTATGAGATGAGGCGCTGGAACGAGGCGCTGGTCACGAACATGCTGCCGGAGCACGTAGCGCGCCACTTCCTTGGCTCCAAGAAAAGGGACGAGGTGAGACAGCTTCACCACTGTAGATACAGTACCTGGTTCGCCCTTCGTGTTGTCTGAGAAGTTATACTTTTCAGTCATCTGTCCAGAGAACATTCTTCCAAGAGTCTTGATGATCTTCCAGGTATGTTTTTGGCTAACTTTAGTTAACTTTTTGGACGACATGGGTCCCGTTATGCCTGGTGAAAACCAAACACTGCATTCCACAGTAAGAACCTCATACCAACGGTCAAGCATGGTGATGGTAGTGTGATGGTTTGGGGACGTATCCAATTTTTAAAGTTGTTTTGTAATCTCAGGTTTCCTTAATCTAATATTAGGTTTTGGTTGAAGATCTGATAACATTCAGTATAAGGAATATGCAAAAACATAGAAAAACCCAGGGCTCTTAATTCAAATTTTTCATTTGTAGCACTGAAAATAAATAAAAAATATCAATTGAGATATAGCCTACTGTATGCTGGGCCTTGAAGTATGCTAGCTACTTCTGAAGCACACGTTATGCCCTTGAAACTAATATGGAAACCTGTAAATTCATTTAGGAGTATATGCGACCAACATTGTCACACTTTATAGCCCTGACCGTAACTACCATGTAGCTACAATGTAAATACTAGGGCTGTGACGGTAATGGGATTTTGGATGAAAGCTATTAGTCAGCCAAATAAACAAGTTCACTGTTATAACCGTTCTAATAGCAAAACAATTATAATACATGTACAAAACATGAGTGTACACTGAGTGTACAAAACATTAGGAACCCATTCCTAATATTGAGTTGCACCCCCTTTTGCCTCAGAACAGCCTGGACTCTACAAGGTGTCGAAAGTGTTCCACAGATGCTGGCCCATGTTGACTCCAATGCTTCCCACAGTTGTGTGATGTTGGCTGGATGTCCTTTGGGTTGTGCACTATTCTTGATTTCACACTGTTGAGTGTGAAAAAACCCAGCAGTGTTGCAGTTCTTGACATACTCAAACCGGTGAGCCTGGCACCTACTACAAATACCCTGTTCAAAGGCACTTTAAATATTTTGTCTTGCCCGTTCACCCTCCTGAATGGCACACATACACAATCCATGTCTCAAGGCTTAAAAATCCTTCTTTAACCTGTCTCCTACCCTTCACCTAAACTGATTTGAAGTGGATTTAACTGGTGATATCAATAATGGATCGTTGCTTTCACCTGGATTCACCTGGTCAGTCTGTCATGGAAAGAGCAGGTGTCCCTAATGTTTTGTACACTCAGTGAATATATTTAAGACGCACATTTTCTCCTCTCCTCTGCTCCTGACTGCATGTGCTGCTGCTGCAGGGAGTGGGGTGTTGCCTAGGCAACCGAATCCTCGTTTGCTACAACACCTTGCATGTTTCAGCAAGGAGAAACAAAGTTTGTGTTACAGCGGAAACTGACTCAACTGCGCTAATGGCCTGCCATCCCGTCTTCAGTCAGCTGGTCGTTCATATACAGTACCAGTCAAAAGTTTGGATACACCTACTCATTCAAGGGTTTTTCTTTATTTTCACTATTTTCTACATTGTAGAATACTAGTGAAGACATCAAAACTATGAAATAACACTTATGGAATCATGTAGTAAGCAAAAATGTATATAATTTATATTTGAGATTCTTCAAAGTAGCCACCCTTTGCCTTAATGACAGCTTTGCACACTCTTGGAATTCTTTCAACCTGCTTCACCTGGAATGCTTTTCCAACAGTCTTGAAAGAGTTCACCACAAACCATCTCAATTGGGTTGAGGTCGGGTGATTGTGGAGGCTAGGTCATCTGATGCAGCACACCATCACTCTCCTTCTTGGTCAAATAGCCCTTACACAGCCTGGAGGTGTGTTGGGTCATTGTCCTGTTGAAAAACAAGTGATAGTACCACTAAGCGCAACCCAGATAGGATGACGTATCGCTGCAGAATGCTGGGGTAGCCATGCTGGTTAAGTGTGCCTTGAATTCTAAATGAATCACTGACAGTGTGACCAGCAAAGCACCCCCACACCACCTCCTCCATGCCTCAAGGTGGGAACCACACATGCGGAGATCATCCGTTCACCTACTCTGCGTCTCACAAAGACACGGTAATTGGAGTCAAAAATCTAATTTGGAATCATCAGACCAAAGGACAGATTTCCACCGGTCTAATGTCCATTTCTCGTGTTTCTTGGGCCAAGCAAGTCTCTTATTATTATTGTTGTCTTTTAGTAGTGGTTTCTTTGTAGCAATTTGACCATGAAGGCCTGATTCACGCAGTCTCCTCTGAACAGTTGATGTGTCTGTTACATTTATTTGGGCTAGTTTGAGAAACCGATGCCTCAGAAGTCCTCAACTGGCAGCTTCATTAAATAGTACCAGCAAAACACCAGTCTCAACGTCAACAGTAAAGAGGCGACTCCGGGATGCTGGCCTTCTAGGCAGAGTTCCTCTGTCCAGTGTCTGTGTTCTTTTGCCCATCTTAATCTTTTCTTTTTATTGGCCAGTCTGAGCATCCCGGAGTCGCCTCTTCACTGTTGACATTGAGGCTGGTGTTTTGCGGATACTATTTAATGAAGCTGCCAGTTGAGGACTTGTGATGCGTCTGTTTCTCAAACTAGACACTAATGTACTTGTCCTCTTGCTCAGTTGTAAACCGGGGCCTCCCACTCCTCTTTCTATTCTGGTTAGAGACAGTTTGCACTGTTCTGTGAAGGGAGTAGTACACAGCGTTGTACGAGATCTTTAGTTTCTTGATAATTTCTCGCATGGAATATCCTTCATTTCTCAGAACAAGAATAGACTGACGAGTTTCAGAAGAAAGTTCTTTGTTTTGGCCCTTTTGAGCCTGTAATCGAACCCACAAATGCTGATGCTCCAGATACTCAACTAGTCTAAAGAAGGCAAGTTTTATTGCTTCTTTAATCAGGACAACAGTTTTCAGCTGTGCTAACATAATTGCAAAAGGGTTTTCTAATGATCAATTAGCCTTTTAAAATGATAAACTTGGATTAGCTAACACAACATGCCCTTGGAACACAGGAGTGATGGTTGCTGATAATGGGCCTCTGTACGTCTATGTAGATAAAAAATCAGCCGTTTCCAGCTACAATAGTCATTTACAACATTAACAATGTCTACATTGTATTTCTGATCAATTTGATGTTATTTTGGTGTACAAAAATGTTGCTTTTCTTTCAAAAAACAAGGACATTTCTAAGTGACCTCAAACTTTTGAATGGTAGTGTATATATATATATATTTACGGATATGACAGTTATTTAATTGTCATGGTGGTCTTCATCCATAACCATCGTTTATATGGTAATTGTGCCAGCCCTAATAAATGCATGGGCTTTAAGGCAGTCGATGTGAAGTGGGACCAATACATGCATAGTTCCTGAAGTTGAGAAAGAGGTATCAGCCACGGTCACTGTGTGCGGTGATCAGCCACCATGTTATCACAGTGGTAATGTTTGTTCAGCCATTGCAAAGGTTACATTTGGAGTTATACTCTTGACTTATCTATGTCTGTACATCTGTTAATCTGAAAAAAATATATATATATACCCACCCCTTCCAGGAGCTGTACAGCCAGTCATATGATGAGATTGGTGTGATGTTCGCCTCCATCCCCAACTTCTCGGACTTCTACACAGAGGAGAGCATCAACAATGGGGGGATTGAGTGCCTCAGGTTCCTCAACGAAATCATCTCAGATTTTGACAGCGTAAGAAGCTCGTGAATGCATAATTTCGACTTGTAACAGTCATGCAAATGTTGAAACTAGCTTGCTATGACAATGGAAGTACTGTATGTTATTACTCCCTATTCCCGAGGCATGTATAGGAATAAAAAATGCAGCCTAACACTTTGAGACTTGACCTTTCAACCCGTGACCTTTTAACCTCTGACAGCTTCTGGACGAGTCTCAGTTCCGCTGCATCACCAAAATCAAAACCATTGGCAGCACCTACATGGCAGCGTCAGGGGTCACTCCCGACGTCAGCAACGGCTACGCCTGTCTGAAGGTCAGCTCATTACCATGGTCATCAGCCACTGGGTCTGGGTCAGAGGAGGCTTAAACTACCCGTGTAAACTATATCATGTAAACTCCTATAGTATGACATAATCCTGTGAACTCCTATAGCTAAACAGCAGAACTCCTGATGAACTCAGTCTAGAGCATTTTATACTGTTTGTGGTAGCAGGTCAGAAATGTGATCAAGAGCTTCAGGACTGACCTTTTACAGAGGATATGTTCATTTTTATGGGTGATGAGGAACGTAGTGGTGGCGATGATCAAATGAATTCACTCGGAAACTTGACAAAAAAGATGGTTAAGGTAGAGGGCTCTGTTGTGCAGAAAGAGGAGCTGACCGACAGGGAGCGCTGGCAGCATTTGGCAGATCTGGCGGACTTTGCTCTGGCCATGAAGGTCACGCTCATGAACATCAACTACCAGTCCTTCAACAACTTCATGCTGCGCATAGGTCAGTGCTAACCTTTCAGCCACATATTTTAAGGTGAGAGAAGAATGGAGAGCGTGTCCTAATTTTGTACAGCATGCATATCACGTATCCCATGCTTCCTCCTCTCCCCAGGTTTGAATAAAGGGGGGGTGCTGGCAGGAGTGATTGGTGCCCGGAAGCCTCACTATGACATCTGGGGCAACACTGTGAATGTGGCCAGTCGCATGGAGTCCACAGGGGTCATGGGTAACATCCAGGTAAGGCCTCTCCGTACAGGGTGCGACGAGATGCAGGATGGGATAAGTCTTGAGGTGACAACCAAACAATCAGTTATGGCTGTAGCGCGTTGGCCCGTTCAGGTCGTTGATGTACCTGATTTCTGGTGAGGACCGAGCACGAGCACTTGATAGCCTACAATGAGTGATACATTTCAATCACCTGCAAGATCTCAAAACCACATACAGCAATCGGATACCCGACTGCGCAGTCGACGATGTGGCATGCAACCATTGGTTGACTGCAATGTAGTCGGCCTGGAATTGTTGTTTCCCAGATGGCTATAATAACACAAGAATTATCCTACTTTGTTTGATTACTATTTAGATCTTGGGGTTTGACATCAGGGAATAGTTTTAAGTGGATTACCAAATCTGGGTAGGAAACGCATGTTGGATGGATCTGTATGCATGCGGAGATTCATCACCTTCAATTTGATGTGATTCTACTGCCCCCAGGTGGTGGAAGATTGCTACCACATCTTGAAGGAGTACGGATTCCGTTTTGTGAGGAGGGGACCTATCTTTGTGAAGGGGAAAGGAGAGCTGCTTACCTACTTTCTGAAGGGTAGAGAAAAACAGGGCTCCTTCATCAACGGCTCCTCGGTCACCCTGCCACACCAAGTGGTGGACAACTCCTGACCTGCGTGTCAATGCTCACAGAAACACACACACACATAATCAGAAACATACATTCTAATGTATAAGTGAGATCTGAATTCATGCTTATACCAACACTCTTTCAGAATTGCAAAGTATGTAAGAGGATATGTACATCTTGCAAAGAAAGAAGGTTTGTCCCGCCTCCCCCCACCCTGCCTGTTCAAATACATTCTTTGGCAAACTACAAAGCTTTTCAAAATAGTGCTCAGCTATTTGCACTACAGACTTATGAACACATATCACCCTACTGTATAGTCACTATATTTACACACAGGCTTAGACAAACACTCTTATTCAGAAACACCGTCTGACAAACGCACAGTCGTGTATTCACTACAATGCCATCCTTACCACGCACTCAAGCCAGATGCATCATGGCTGTTGGACTAAATGCCTCATTTTGAATACTGTTCCCCCTTTTACAAAATACTTTATATTTGGGAAAATAATGGATTTCATTGTGTTTGTTACAGTATCTCCAAACTGCTTGGAGATGGAGATGACCTGAGATAAGATGGTAGAGTGTTTGAAGGTTAATATATGTGTGTGTGTGTGTGTGTGCTGAACAAGCCTGCAGTGAAAGTATTCTGATCCAGAATCAAGTAACATGCCCTGTCTCTGTTTGCTATGAATTTGGAACACATGCCTTCTATGTTCTTCCCCCCCTTTGTTTACATTGGCACACATCACTTCTTTACGGCATCTGAGTCTATGCTGACAGTGGGCACAGAACCCAGGTGTGAAATTGGAGACAGGTTGAATGTTTTTGTGTTTTTTGGAGGCATTGCAGGTGTGCTGACAAGCAAGAGTGATTTGCGGTATTTTAGAGTTTGTGGTCACCGGGTCTTTGTGAGTAGCTGACACCTTTGGCCATTATGGGTATTCCCGGTGGGTAGAAATGCAGTGCCCTGAAAAAGTATTTGCCCCCTTTTGGATTTTCTCTGTTTTTACATGTTTTTGATACTAAATTAGCCGATCTTCAACTAAAACCTTATATTAGATAAAGGGAACCTGAGTTTACAAAATAAACTTATTTTATTTATTGAATTAACAACGTTATGCAACACCCAATGCCCCTGTGTGAAAAATGTATTAACCCCTTACACTCAATAACTGGTTGTGCCACCTTTAGCTGCAATGACGGCAACCAAATGCTTCCTGTAGTTGATGATCAGTCTCTCACGTCGCTGTGGAAGAATTTTGGCCCACTCTTGCACGCAGAACTTCTTTAACTCAGCGAGTTAACTCGGCGGCTTTTTAGTCATTTTAAAGTAAACTTGACTTTTGGATTAAAGTTGACTTACGTTTGCCATAAAACACCTGGAAGATCATCAAGGCTCTTGGAAGAATGTTCTAATGAACAGATGAGTCAAGTGTATAACTTTTTGGAAGACATGGGTCCCATTTATGCCTGACGAAAAACCAAACACTGCATTCCACGGTAAGAACCTTGTACCAATAGTGAAGCATGGTAGTGGTAGTGTGATGGTTTGGGGATGCTTTGCTACCTCAGGACCTGGATGACTTGCCTTTTAATAGAAGGAACAATGAATTATGTTCCGTATCAAATAAAAGGTTATTGGTCACATGCAGATGTTATTGTGGGTGTCGCAAAATGCTTGCTGCATCAGTAAATTCTACAGGAGAATGTCAGGCTTTCTGTGAGCTGAAGCGCAGCTGGGTCATGCAGCAAGACAATAATCCAAAACACATTTTGAAATTTGAAGTTTTGGAATGGCCTAGGCAAAGTCCAGACCTAATCCCAATTCAGATGTTGTGGCAGGACTTGAAATGAGCAGTTCATGCTTAAAAACCCACAAATGTCGCTGAGTTAAAGCAGTTCTGCATGAAAGAGTGGGCCAAAATTCCTCCACAGCAACGTGAGAGACTGTGCAACAACTAAAGGAAGTATTTAATTGTTGTGTTATTTGTTCACTCAGGTCCCCTTTATCTAATATTAGATTTTGGTTGAAGATCTGATAATATTCAGTATTAAAAAAAAATGCTAAAGTAGAGAATTAAGGGGTCAAATGACTTTTTCACAGCACTGTATGTTTGTTTGTTTGTGTGTATGTAAGGTGGATATGTGGACAGTATTGCAGGTGCAGGTGAGTTTCTTTTGCTCGTATTGTGTCCCCATCAGTGTCTTTTCTCTGAAATTGAATGAAAGTGTAATAGTTTATTCTTCTACAACCCTCTGTCCTCGCTTGCCCCTTACACAAATTAAAACATTCCTGGCCCTTTAATATTTTTATAACTAAGTTTAATTCATGCTGAGATTCTATTTAAAGTGATGGGATAAAGGACGAATGAGTCTCTAAGTTGTACATACAGTTTACTGTTCATTAAATTAATTTATTGCAGTCGTCAGGGACAGATTTCCTTTTTCTTTTTTAAACCAATGTAAAAGTGCCAATGTTGAAGGAATGGCTTTGGTCCCTGTACATGTGGCCAAAATGCAGGTCTTTGCTGTTTCTCGATTTGTATTTTAAAGAACCTCAGGCTTGGGAATAAAATGGCACTTTGAATGGTTGTAAACTATCTGTGTTTGAGTTTAAAAATAAGTTATTAATGTATTTAAATTATTTGTCATTTTCAAGTGTATTGATAAAAAAAAAACGGAATTAAACCATGGTCCCTAATACTTTCTTTATTTAGTGTGTTTTGAGTAGGTCTGTTGCCTCTGGATAGAGTAAAGTTGTTGCATATGTTGAGAGTGTGACATCTGATCCATTTCATGCAGAAGTTGCAGAACCTAATGAACACTATGTTTAAAAGACGTCTCAACCAATTTTGCTTGCTGAGAAGAGATCCCCTTTTTGATGTAGCTTGAAAAAAACTTAAAGGGGAAACCTGCAATTGCAACTTCCAGTTTTAGACTTTTAAATTAATGATATATAATCATTAAGTTATGCTACCTGTGGCGGCAGGTAGCCTAGTGGTTCGAGCATTGGGCTATAATTCCTGTGTTGACAAGATAAAAATCTGTTGTTCTTCCCCTGAACAAGGCAGTTAACCCACTGTTCCCCAGTAGGCCATCATTGTAAATAAGAATTTGTTCTTCACTGACTTGCCTAGTTCAATAAAGGTAAAAATTAAAAAAAATATATACCCATTGATTATTGAAGAATATAACAAGTGTCATGACAAGTCTCATGACCTTCGGTCAATTGTTGTACCCCACACGAACTGTAAATATAAGCTCTAAACAATGTAATTTGAAACAAAAGCTGTATAGCCTCAACTTGGTTAATTCTATAATTTTGACGTCATGAATGGTCAGCCCTTGCATCCATAGCTCTTGTCCATGGATCTTGCTCCCCGCGTGCGTGCGCTGCTAGTGTGCAGGTCAGTTAGGAGCTCTAAAATACCTTCTTTCCTGCACTGTTTCTGCCATTCTTCAATGACACAAGACGGAAAAAATAATAATGAATCAAGAAAAACTTGCCAAACTTCAGGCACAAGTCCGCGACGGCGGAAAGGGCACTGCTCGCAGAAAGAAGGTTGTGCACAGAACTGCAACTGCAGATGACAAGAAACTTCAGTTCTCCCTAAAGAAACTAGGAGTCCTCTCTGGCATTGAAGAGGTCAACATGTTCACGAACCAGGGGACAGTGATCCACTTCAACAACCCCAAAGTGGAGGCCTCCCTGGCAGCCAACACCTTCACCATCACTGGCCACGCCGAGACCAAGCAGCTGACAGAGATGCTCCCCAGCATCATCAACCTGCTGGGAGCAGACAGTCTGACTATTCTCCGGAGACTGGCTGAGGTTCTGCCCAAACAGGCTGGAGATGGAAAAGCACCAATCGCCCCCATAGAGGAGGAAGATGATGATGTTCCAGATCTGGTGGAGAATTTTGACGAGGCTTCCAAGGATGAGGCAAACTAAAGGAAACAACAGACCTTCAGGAGAGTCTCAACAGGACTTGACTAGGCCGTGGGGTGGGGTGGGCACAAGGCGTTATTTTTCTTTCTTGCCACCCGATTTTCCAAATGCTATTTTGTGCACTACTGTCCTGTGTCCAGTTTGAGAGTCAGTGGGAGATTGTATGTACGTTACTGTATATTGTCTCTCTGAGGTTCGAGGTCTCTTCAACAGTTTCCTCCGTGTTACTGAACCTTATTTCTTTGCAGTCTGGCTGAAACCATAATATCTGGAATAAACATTTTGCTATTGTCAACTTAAAAAAATAATAATAATAATAATTTAAAAAAATAGCTCGTCTATGAATTTGAGAGTGGTTGCATTTGATTACAGTGGTTACATACAGCAGCACGGTCACGGTTATTGTTAGAACTGCAGATTTACCCTTTTATCGTAAACAAGTTATCATTTTCCCAATAGAAAATTAATCAAAATATAAAACAAATATAAAAAGGTCTATTAACTTGTGAAACAAAGTTCAGTATGAACATCAAGGGCGCCACAAATGGACTACCCGGACACAAGGTAGTGTCGGAATTTCCGGTGACGTCATTGCGTCTCAAGATCGATAATGGATCTGCAGCTGTCTGGAGAGCAACAATAACAAGAGAAGCTCCGCGATAAAACGAGTTATTGTCTCGTCTCTGACACCTTTGCCAGCCCCAACTTGACATCATTCTGTCACCAACGCCCTTGGCGAATTAACTCTGGCCTCCGCTTCCTCCGACTCGGAAACCGGCGGAGCGTCGCCGCTACCGCGGAAGAAATACCGAGCTTCGGTGGTGGAGGGAGCAGGGGAGCTTGGGGCTGCAATTGGGTCAGCGGCCCTGTCTACAGTTGTGGGGATTTTAACTTTTCCCAATTCACCCGTTGCTCCTGTCATTCGATTAAATCCGCACAGTGTAGCCCACATCTACATTAATAACATGCAGGCCAACGGGGCAGGACAGGGTCAAGATTCGGAGCTGTCCTGCCTAAACAACAGTACGCAAAACGGAGAGTCGTCCTCCGCCGGGGGAGCTCACACTAACGTTAATGGACTATCCACAACAAACAATGGGAACTCTGTCAGTAACAACATCGGTATCCCAGCCCCAGCAGCATCCAACAACACCGTGTCTTCGGATGCAAACTCCGTGAAAAAGAAGAAACGTCTTTCTCAGTCAGAGGAAGATGTCATTAGACTTATAGGGCAACATTTACACGATTTAGGATTTAAGTAAGTAACGTTTGCTAACTTTCTAGCTAGCTGTCAGCTGATGCTAAATCATGTCCTTCATAATAACCGCGAATAAGGCAAGTCATGTTGACAGCGACTAGTTCGGTGAGATAAATAGAGGAGTTTTGTAGAGGTAAAATTGAATACAGCACGGGGTCCTATAGAAAATTGATGAAGGGAGAAAGATGGCCCGTTATTGCACAATTTAGCTGGTCTTGGTAGTAAGCTATCTAACGTTAACTGTTACTTTGGGGTCCAGAAATGGGACTTCATGAAATGACAAGAACATGCCGTTTTCTCGTTAAGTAGCCTAACACTTCCCTAATCATCAGCCATATGCATACTTTATTTATATATATATATATATATATATATATATTAGAGGTCGACCGATGATATCGGTTATTGGGGGACCATAAAAAGCCGATACCGATTAATCGGCCGGTTTTTATTTATTTATATATATGTATATGTGTGTAATAATGACAATTATAACAATACTGAGTGGACGATGAACACTTATTTTAACTTAATATAATACATAAATAAAATACATTTAGTCTCAAATAATGAAACATGTTCAACTTGGTTAAAATTATACAAAAACACAGTGTTGGAGAAGAAAGTAAAAGTGCAATATGTGCAATGTAAAAAAGCTAACATTTAAGTTCCTTGCTCAGAACATGAGAACATATGAAAGCTGGTGGTTCCTTTTAACATGAGTCTTCAATATTCCCAGGTAAGATGTTTTAGGTTGTAGTTATTATAAGACTATTTCTCTCTATTCCATTTGTATTTCATAGACCTTTGACTATTGGATGTTCTTATAGGCACTATTGCCAGCCTAATCTCGGGAGTTCATAGGCTTGAAGTCATAAACAGCGCTGTGCTTCAAGCATTGCAAAGAGCTGCTGGCAAACGCAGGAAAGTGCTGTTTGAATGGATGCTTATGAGCCTGCTGCTGCCTACCACTGCCCAGTCAGACTGCTCTATCAAATATCAAATCATAGACTTAATTAGAATATAATAAACACACAGAAATACGAGCCTTAGGTCATTAATATGGTCAAATCCGGAAACTATCATTTCGAAAACAAAACTGTTTTCTTTCAGTGAAATACAGAACCGTTCTGTATTTTATCGAACCGGTGGCAACCCTAAGTTTAAATTTGCTGTTACATTGCACAACCTTCAATGTTATGTCATAATTATGTAAAATTCTGGCAAATTAATTACGGTCTTTGTTAGGAAGAAATGGTCTTCACACAGTTCGCAAGGAGCCATCCAACTGCTGCATATACTGACTGCTTACACTGAACGCAAGAGAAGTGACACAATTTCAGCCACTGCATTGTTTATATGCAACGCAGGACAAACTAGTTAAACTGGTAATATCATCAACCATGTATAGTTAACTAGTGATTGTTTCGATTGATTGTTTTTTATAAGATAAGTTTAATGCTAGCTAGCAACTTACCATGGCTCCTTGCTGCCTGCACTCGCATAACAGATGGTCAGCCTGCCATGTAGTCTCCTCGTGGATTGCAATATAATCGGCCATAATCGGCGTCCAAAAATGCTGACTACTGATTGTTATAAAAACTTGAAATCGGCTCTAATTAATCGGCCATTCCGATTAATCGGTCGGCCTCTAATATATGTATATATTGTTTTAAGTGTATTTAAAAATATGTTTACAATGACATTACTCTTGCGAGTTGCCAAGACCATGGAAACTGGAAAATCTAGTCCAGAATACTTTGAGAATGTTTGGTTATTTGATAGTATTTGCATGTCAGTCAAGCCACAAGATCACGTGAAATCGATCTGTTTTCATTAAGAATTTAGAAAATTGAACGATCATCATATTTGCCTCCAACTTTAAAGATATGTCTATATATTTGATACAGCACAAGTCGAATTGTTTAGGACTTTGGCAAGTCATTGATAAAGATACAATGATCACCCTATCAGGCATTGTGATATTGTACTTGACCAAGTAATAAGTTAGTAAACATGATTCAAATGAATTACTTCTTTATTGTTGAATTCCTCTACATAAAATAATGCTTTTTGACTCTCCTTTTGCAAATAATTAGTGTTTTTCCTTTGCACATGCTCTCCCTCTCATCTACAGTCAGACAGTGGACCTGTTGATGCAGGAGTCTGGCTGCAGACTGGAGCATCCCTCTGCCACAATGTTCCGCAACCATGTGGTGGAAGGAGAGTGGGACAAGGTGATGAAACCATTTGAGATGTTTTTATTTTTAGTCATTTAACTTTAGAGGTACACAACACATCTATTCTACATGTTGGCTTATTTTATTAATTTCTCTCAAACTTTTTAAACAACAATTTTGCTTATTAAGTTGAAATGTACAGTAGTTAGAAAACAGAAAATAACCAGTGTCTATTTTATTTGTTTGAATATAGGCTGAAAGTGACCTGAATGAGCTGAAAGCATTGATGCATTCTCCAAGTGCTATTGTGGTGAGCCCAACAGTGCTACAGTTAGTGCTGAGTTATTGGTGCATTTAGAGGTCGGTTTCATTTCGATTATATATAAAATAATCACTGTTTTCAATTATTGTTTTTAACATTAAATGCACTATGCAGTATGTGGGTTGAATGCTGTAACAACACAGAAAAAAACAATGAATTAAAGTCCCATGATGGTAGTGACTGCCCATTACTGCTTGTCACTTATTAACCATAATGTATTCACATTTAATAAAATATTTCAGTTGTATTGTATTTTACATTTGTTTTAGGCCTATTTGATGGCAATTATTTAATTCCACGTCATCTCTGTAGAGCTGATGCTTATGCTGTCTGACAAAATCACTATTTTAGTAGTTCTTCACAGTAAATAAGGCATACATTTATGACTGCTGAATACCAATTATCAATCTTAGATGATGTATTTTCAGGTATCGATACCTCACGAAGTAACTGCTCTCTATCCCTCTTGATTGTGTGTTCTTCTCTCTCTCTCGATTATGGTCATTGTAGGTAATTACCATGTGTTCTGCACAAAACTATGTAGAATATTGACCTGTTGGAAACTCCCTACTACATTGTGCAGTTCGGGCTTGATCTGATTTATCTCTAGAGAACCTGCGCATTGCGCTCACAGAAAAAACATGAATTAAATGGAATTCAAAAAATTGAACTGACAGCTTTCAATGAGGTGTTTAAAAAGTGAAAAATAACCGACATTTCGGTTAATCACTCAGCACTAGCTACAGTAGAATGCGGACAAGACATTGACACCTATTGCTTGTCAGAGAAAAAGAGTAGGATGTGTAGACTACATTTTCCTCATAGACAAACCATTTTTGATATGTTTTAAGATGCATGTGCTTAACTCATAATGCACTCATATTTGTACATGTCCTTTCCTCCCCTGCCCGTCTTATTTTCTCTATAGCGGATGAAGTTCCTGCTCCTGCAGCAGAAGTACCTGGAGTATCTGGAGGATGCCAAGATCCTGGAGGCGCTGCAGGTCCTGAGAGCTGAGCTCACTCCCCTCAAGTACAACACAGAGCGCATCCACATCCTGAGCGGGTAGCTACCTCTGACCTAAAGAAATGGCCTAGATCACAGAGCTAAGCCTCTCTTGAAATTGAAACCGCTGTCACTTGTAGTTCCTTTTTAAAAGGAATTTGATCCATCTCCATTGCAATGTGTGACAACTAACTATTCCATCAGTGAGGAGTGTTTGTGTTGGAGTACAGCCAATCCTCATTCAGTATGGTCGATGGTATTGGATTTGATTAGACACATTTTTGGCTCCACTTTGAATTTGAGCTGATTTTGAGTGAGCTAGAATAGCGGGATTCTTTGTCTGTCTTCGCGGTGCTGGGGCTGAGTCCTGCAGGGCAGCCTAATGCTGATGTCATCTATTTCCCAGGTACCTGATGTGCAGCCATGCAGAGGACCTGAGAGCAAAGGCAGAGTGGGAGGGTAAAGGCACTGCCTCCCGCACTAAACTCCTGGACAAGTTACAGAGTGAGTGCCATCTTACACGCACACATACACACCCGCACATACACATCTCACACACACACACCCCACACATACACATCTCTCACTCACACCCACGCATACACATACACGCCCACATATACACACCCACACATACACACCCACACATACACATCTCACACACACACCCACACATACACACCCACATATACACACCCACACATACCACGTCCTCACATACCACATCCTCACATTCAGCCTTCCCCCCAGTTTTGTTTAAGATGAGTGTACCTTTATTATCAAATGAATTCCTCTTGTTGGGTTCTGAGAATATGAAATATACGTATTCATGTCACTGAGGGAGAGAGGGGAATGTATAATGTTTACATTCTGTACGGATATATTATTGTTAGCCATCAGGGATCCTATGGGGGGGGGGGGGGGGGGGGGGGCGGGGAAGACACAGTCTGGTACGAGTCGACATGACACAGCCGTGAGTTGGGGAGGAGTGAGCACTTTGGGGCAGAGGTCAGGTCAGATGAAGTGAGGAAGAACAGATATCACTAAGGTTCTGTCTAGCAACAGAGATATGCAGCTGTATCGACCCAATGGGTGAATAAACTTGGTTTGAGCTTTATTAAGCGTCCGTGAGTTTTAATAGGTTCATTTAGAACCTGAATCTCCAGATTTGAAACAGAATTGATGGCCTTTAAACACAGATATTTTGTTCCTCTTCTTTTCCGAGTGACATTTTAAGAATAGACTTTCTTTTAAACAATTTATCTCTCTCCCTCTCTCTTTGTTCCCCTCATTCCTATCTTATCACACTGTGCCCCATTCCCTCCCTTCTCCTGTCTGTAGCGTACCTGCCTCCCTCTGTGATGCTGCCTCCGCGCCGGCTGCAGACCCTGCTGAGGCAGGCTGTGGAGCTGCAGAGAGAGCGCTGCCTCTACCACAACACCAAACTGGACAGCGGCATGGACTCTGTGTCCCTCCTCCTGGACCACGCCTGCAGCCGGTAAGGCTCTTCATTCTATACTCTGTCTGTATTTGTCTGTCCTTCCTGTGTTCATTCCCTTCATTTGGCCGTCAACATTGCCTTGCCTGGGACCTCAGCTGTAGTTGGAATGGTCTTACTTCCCAGGAATAGTTTGTTTTGCGTCTACTGTGGTTGTTACGTCACAAGATTGCATGTCTAGATTGTACGTATTCACGCGCCATTAACTAACGCTCGTTTTCTGACGTTCACATTTTCTAATGGAAGTGAAGTGCTTCATTTAAACCAATGCAAAAAATCTTAGCGCATTGCCACTATTTGCCCTGGATTTTTTTATTTATTATTAGCTACCCACGCTAGCTGGGTAGAACGTTCAGGGTGATGAGGTCTATACCTGGAATCAACAAAACCTTATTCTCCCCTATATGTCCTCTCTCCCTGACGTCTGAGTGTTGTTATCTACAGGAAACAGTTCCCTTGCTACACCCAGCAGATCCTCACCGAACACTGCAATGAAGTGTGGTTCTGCAAGTTCTCCAATGACGGCACCAAACTGGCCACGGGATCCAAAGACACCACAGTCATCGTGTGGCATGTCAACACAGTAGGAGCCTTTCATCATTACAGATGAACCATGATCATGCTGATAAGTGTATCAGGTTTTAGTAAACCGAGCATAAGAGAGGGGGGGTTTCAAAGGGGTGGCGGAGGCGGGAAGATGTGGACTTTGGGGGGAAATGATTAGCTGAGGTGATAGCTGTGCTGCTGATTGACAGGAGAGTCACCAGTTGAAGCTGATGAAGACTCTTGAGGGCCACGCCTACGGTGTCTCATACCTGGCCTGGAGCCCTGATGACACTTACTTGATTGCCTGTGGCCCCGATGACTGCTCAGAGCTGTGGCTGTGGAACGTACAGGTAACGTTGGATTGACTTTTTATCCGGAATGCTTGTTGTTCGAAATGATTGTGTTGCGGGTAAATTAGAGATGGCTTCCACATCTTACTCTCACCAGGATGGAAATGGCAGTTGTTATTGTCATGTTATTACTAGGCATTAAAAAAAATGTTACAGTTGTTTTTTTTGTTTTGTTTTTAATGTCCCCCCTGCTCACTCACGCATGTCTCTTGTCATTGGCCAGACGGGTGAGTTGCGGACAAAGATGAGCCAATCACACGAGGACAGTCTGACCAGTGTGGCCTGGAATCCAGACGGCAAGCGCTTCGTCACCGGAGGCCAGAGGGGCCAGTTCTACCAGTGTGTGAGTGTCTTCTATCAGGGTGTGACCTGTTTGTTCCCAGCATAAGGGCAGATTGAGCTATTGTGTGTGTTGGACGAATCAGTGCATTGAGGTTGATATAACCTTATCCCCAGGATCTGGACGGTAACCTGCTGGACTCGTGGGAAGGAGTAAGGGTTCAGTGCCTGTGGTGCCTGGGTGACACTCGCACCGTCCTGGCATCAGACACACACCAGCGTATCCGTGGCTACAACTTTGAGGACCTTACGGACAGAAACATGTGAGTTAGTCCCATCCATTGTCGTATCTAATCATTGTTTCTATACGCACGAGGCCCATCCTGTGCTTCTGCAAGTTCTGTCATTTTGTGTTTGTGCTCCCCTTCCATAGAGTCCAGGAGGACCATCCAATCATGTCTTTCACAGTTTCAAAGAACGGGAGGTTAGCTCTGCTGAATGTGGCTACTCAGGTGAGTGGTTTGGCTTTTCTTTGGGGGGGGGGGGGGGTTGGTTCGGATTATGCCGAGCTGTCTGAGAGTGCACTGGTCAATATTCTGTCTGTCTGTAGGGTGTGCACCTGTGGGACCTACATGACCGGGTGCTGGTGAGGAAGTATCAGGGCGTGACACAGGGCTTCTACACCATCCACTCCTGCTTTGGAGGACACAACGAAGACTTCATCGCCAGTGGGAGCGAGGGTAAGGCCACGTCCCCTTTTAGTCGATCTCATCTGAGTCCAAATTATGCTTTGACTATTTGTAAACCTGTCGGTATAACCACACAAACTCACTCACACATCAGGGAAGTTTTATTAGCTCATGCAACGGAAAACGTTTTCAAACCGTTTGCAAAGGAAAATTAACGTTTATTTTTGGAAGGGCAGGTAGTCCCTCCCTGTTTCGGTCTGTTTTCTTCCATTTGTTGCCTAATGAACATGACCCAGGATAAGGTAGAGGCGAATGTTTAACACTCACATGGTCTGGTTTATACTGTGTGTCCATCTACAGATCACAAAGTGTACATCTGGCACAGGCGCAGTGAGCTGCCCATCGCAGAGTTGACAGGTCATACCCGTACAGTGAACTGTGTGAGCTGGAATCCTGTAGTGCCCGGTCTCCTGGCCAGCGCCTCAGACGACGGCACCGTCCGAATCTGGGGGCCCGCCCCTTTCCTTGATGTCCAGGACGCTGAGGGGCTAAACGGTACGGATTTATTTGACGGGTCATCGTACTTTTAACTAGTGGTCTAGAGCCCTCATTATATCTGCCATATGTTTTTAGGTTCAGTGTCTATTATTTCCATAGCCTCTACACTGTAATTATGAGACAAAATGTGGTGTAAAAGACCATTTGTAGGTTTTTAAGTCTATTGTGTAGGGGTGGACCAAGAAGAAAAGGTACTATACATGCAAATGCTCTGCTATTATGAACTCTTCATATAGCATTGTTGGGAGATTTAGAAAGCCATAGTCAATCAATCAACAATGTAACAAAACTATTTATCTTACAATATGTAGATTCTATAGGATTAGACCGGTTCAGATTTTATGTGAACAGCACAGAAATCATGAGGGCGGTTTACGGCGATAGGTGGGGATGGACTGAGAGTAGCTGAGGTGTGGTTTTAAAAGCTCATGTTCTATAATAGTTATGACTGACAGCGCAATGTATACCGTAAGTACTATTCTATATAGATGTAATGTATATAAAAAATATCAAATTATTTTATTCTTGCTATGTAACTACTTTAAAAAGAAATGTATGTAAAACGTGTATGTAAAATGTGTGTAGACTACATGTAACAACAACATTTTTAAAAACGGTAAAAACAAAGTTTATTTTTGTAGTCCAAAGAAGGGGATGGGCAAAAAGAAATGTTTAAAAAAATAAACTATAAATGAAAATGCTCTACTGTTTCTCTGTCTCCCTGAAAGAATGTTGTAACATGGACAGCTGATGGTGATCTTGGATCAGAAGACACTACTTCTCGAATCCAGGAGAACAACACTAGACTCTAACGAATGAAGCAGAGAAACTATTGCGTTTTGACAGCCGCTTTCTGGAGGTTTGGCTCTGGGGCTGTGGCAGGTGATAACGTCACACACACACGGAGATGTCAGACAAATCACATAAATTAACTGATTACCCAGCAGCCACCTTGACTGTGACCTCCCACCTCCTCTTACCTGTCTCCCACCTTCTCTTACCTGTGTGGCTCACAGTGTCTGATGTCTGCACCTGTGTTCAGCCAGGCCCCATCCTCTTTTGTCTCAGAGCTAACCCCAGGACTGCCACCTTTCATCTGCCTCGTTGAGAGTTTATTATTTATTATTGATAATATTATTTATTGTCATGATTAGTACGTTGATATATATATATATATAGAGAGGGCTGTAGTGGTGGAGAGTGGTAAGGGTATATATAGTGCTGTGAAACTATTTGCCCCCTTTCTAATTGTCTCCTATTGCATATTTTTGATACTGAATGTTATCAGATCTTCAACCAAAACCGAATATTAGATCAAGGGAACCTGAGTGAACAAATAACACAACCGTTACATACTTATTTCAGAAACAAAGTTATGCAACACCCAATGCCCCTGTTTGAAAAAGTAATTGCCCCCTTACACTCAGTAGCTGGTTGTGCCACCTTGACCTACAATGACTCGAACCAAACGTTTCCTGTAGTCGTTCATTCGTTTCTCATGTCGCTGTGGAGGAATTTTGGCCCACTCTTCCATGCAGAACTGCTTTAACTCAGTGACATTTGTGGGTTTTCAAGCATGAACTGCTAGTTTCAAATCCTGCCACAACATCTCAATTGGGATTAGGTCTGGACTTTGACTAGGCCATTCCAAAACTTCAATTTTTTTGCTTTTTAGCCATTTTCATGTAGATTGATTGTGTGTTTTGGATCATGTCTTGCTGCATGACTCAGCTGCGCTTCAGCTCACAGACGGATGGCCTGACATTCTCCTGTAGAATTCTCTGATACAGAGCGGAATTCATGGTTTGTTCTATTAAGGCAAGTCACCCAGGTCCTGAGGCAGCAAAGCATCCCCAAACTATCACACTACCACCATCATGCTTAAGGTTTTTATTGTGGAATGCCGTGTTTGGTTTTCGTCAGGCGTAATTGGACCCATGTCTTCATAAAAGTTCTACTTTTGAAAATTCTGTCCATAGAACATTCTTCCAAGAGTCTTGATGATCATCCACATACTTTTTGGCAAACTTGAGTCAACTTTTTGGATGAGAAGGGTCCCATTGTCCTGCGAAACACTGCATTCCACAGTAAGAAACTCATACCAACGGTCAAGCATGGTGGTGGTAGTGTGGTGGTTTGGGGATGCTTTGCTGCCTCAGGACCTGGACGACTTGCCTTAATAGAAGGAACCATGAATTCTGCTCTGTATCAGAGAATTCTACAGGAGAATATCAGGCCATTGGTCTGTGAGCTGAAGCTGAAGGGCAGCTGGGTCATGCAGCAAGGCAATGATCCAAAACACACAATCAAGTCTACATGAAAATGGTTCAAAAGTAACACATTTGTCGTTTTGGAATGGATTAGTCAAAGTCCAGACTTAATCCCAATTGAGATGACGCGAGCAGTTCATGCTTGAAAACCCCAAAATGTTGCTGAGTTAAAGCAGTTCTGCGTGCAAGAGTGGGTGAAAATTCCTCACAGCGGTGTGAGAGACTGATCAACAACTACAGGAAGTATTTGGTTGCAGTCATTGCAGCTAAAGGTGGCACAACCAGTTATGGAGTGTAAGGGGGCAATTGCTTTTTCACACAGGGGAATTGGATGTTGCATTACTTTGTTAATAATTTTTTTTTGTAAACTCAGGTTCCCTTCATCTAATATTAGGTTTTGGTTGAAGATTTGATATCGTTCGCTATCAAAAATATGCAAAAATAGAGGAAATCAGAAAGGGGGCAAATTCTTATCACGGCACTATATATCTATGTTTCTCTTCCAACAGGAAAGTCATTTTTTGGGGGGTTTATTCATTGCTGCCTCTAATAAACGTCTCAACGTATATGAGATTGTGGTTTTCACACGCTGGAAATAATTAAGGTTTTTTATTTCACCTCAAACTTTTAGCTATTTTTAAATGATAGGACTTACGGGCATTTTAACTGAATCGGATGGATATAAAATCCACAAATCTAAGTGAATCTCGGAGATGCTTCTATGGTTATGATGATTACGTTTGTTTAGTGTTTGTTTTTTTAACACAGTAAAATACCCTTTTAAATTGGATGTAGCTTTGTTTCCCCGAATTGGTGGGATGGTGAGATTGATGTGCATGTCGCTTAGGCCTCACTGCTGCCAGAAGAAACCATTTTGACCACCTGTGGTTTACAGCTAAATAGCATTTGATTATATAGTGGCTATGCTCTTACTCTTCAGAGTGCTTGCCAGACCTAGTAAAGCACGTGCTGAGGCTAACTTTCTAATGGGAACGTTTAGGAGGTTATAGTTGTGGAGAGGTTCGGTAGTGGGGAAAGAATTGCTTCAACTTGCTGTATCCACTTAACAGCAATGGGGTTGACTCTGGGTTTTCCTTGACTTTGATCTCATTTGTGTGTCCACCATTGTGCTGTTTTCATTTGACCTCCATTTCCCTCTTCTCTCCTTGCCTCACTTGTTCCCTTCTCTCCTGTCCCTCACCTTTATCGCTTACGTTTTTGGTGTATCCACTTTTTTCTCTAGCTGTGGTGAAATGAGCATTTATTTGCTGCTTTGTTTGTTTTTCATTTTCCTGATTTATGTATTCAATACAGGCTGACAAGTTTTTTTCAGACATTTTATCTGTTTTTAATGGCTTTTGTGAATTTTGTTACTATCGTTTTCTTTTTCATTTATCACTTCATCTCATTTTCCCCGTACTATCATTGGCCTCTTCAACCATTTCTTTTTCTATACGTTAATTTATTTTACCCACAATTCATCATGTATATGTAATGCATTTGTACACAAGTGTATCAGATAATTATGAACATGTACTATTTGTTCCTGTTGGATGGTCAAGCAAAATAAGCTTTTCTGATATGGTATGCTCTTTATATCTGTATATGTTATGGTATGTATAATGAGATCGTGTAAGAACAGTATATAGGCTAAGCATTTTTCTGTGACACAGATCTCCCCTGCATCAGGCGAGCGCCTGCCCACAGGTCATTACAGCCACCACCAGCTTGTTCTGTACAGAAGACTGATAGATATAAAAAATAAAAAAAATGTATACACACGCCACACACCTCAGTACAGATCAAACACTAAAACAATCACAGATGTGGTGTTCTAGGTTCAGCTTATGCAAGTTCTTGTTCTTTTGAGACGTACCTTATTTTGGGGCTTCTTATTTCCCACTCCTTGCTGTCAACGCTTGGCGAGGTGAGAAGCCATTATTAGGTTTGTTTGTTAGCGGCCAGGTTCGGAAGAATCCATTTTTGCATTTAAATGTGTTTATTAAAAAAAGTGATTGTACTGTTACGTAATGTTGTGTAGGAGAAGATATGTATGCATATTTTCAATAAAGCATTCAGAGTTTTAAGGCCGTGAGTGATGGCTTTAATGATTAGCAGCGTACGAAACACAGCCACAGAAATGATTATATTCTCAGAACATGCATAAGTCTCCCGAGGTTTTCACTTTGTATTAGCCCTACCTCAATACGGGTTAATACAATCTCACAAGAAAAAGACACAAGTGTTCTCTTTCAAGTTTATTTATTTAAGAAACCCCACAAATTATTTTCAAAAGCAAAAATAAAACTCGACAGTCATTTTAGTTTGATTTAAACAATCGGAACACGCGCCCTTCCCCATGGAGTACATTTGGTTGGAACATGGTCATTCTCAAACTGCACAAATAAAAATGTTCACATTGACGTGTAATAAATGTGCATCTGTCATACAGACAAGGGCTTTGATTCAATCTGAAGCACGATACAAATTTAAAGGCAATGTTCCCGCGTTCGCGGAGACTGCATTCATGATAAATGCTGCATGTCAGCTCAATTGGAAATTACCTTAAATGAAATTGCGCTACAGCGCTACGGATTGAATCGAGCCCGAGGATATATTGCCCATTGATACACAGTCAGAGTGATGAAATAGGGTTGAAAAACATTTTCCAATCCAGGTGCATGTATTCCCCTGAGAACACTTTTTGTTTTATAATACCAATCAAATGTGCACCTTTCAGCAGTCAGATCTATAACTGATTTGATGTTAATAAGAGACTCTGCAAGAAAATATCATAGAAATAGATTGCCAAAACACAGATCAGTATTCTGCAAAGGATATTCAATTCAAGGATTTTCCAGCATGTTGACAAGAGACAAAAAAATAAATATGACAATCAAATATGGCGTTCGGCAGACTCCAAGAGGATGTGCTAGCTGTTGTGATTGGCTCTTGGCTGTAAGTGCTCAATTGTATGCACCATCTAGCCTGTACGATTGTCATGTTTTCCATCTGCCCAGAGGAGCAGTGCGTGGACAGCATTTTTGGACACAGGCTGAACGAATGAACATACCCACGTGCACAAGCGAGCACACACACAATTCCAGGGCAGTTATGAGAACACAAAAGGAATGGGGGGGGGGGGTAAGGTCATGTGACTCCAGCTGAGCAGAGGACTGAGGACCAGGACATATTGAACGCCGCATACTGATTAGTTTGTGATTTGGCCGATTGGATTAAAACGGCCATGGGGATCTCAATCGTTGATCAGTGCCAGGATCATGCTGTGGAGGAGAAAAGGAAGCGTGTGACAAGTGAAGAAATTACTTGAAAACAAAACTTAAGCTCAGGCTAAACATCAAAGTTATCCTGTGCGAAGCAATAAATGAAGAAGCAGTAAGATTAGCCATCTTAGTACTGTCACGTGACAGCGGCTAGCATACAGAATCCCAGACAGCAAGGCAGTCCCTTACCTGTACAGGTAGATGAAGAAGCAGAGCAGGTGGAAGCCGAGTTTGATCATGGACTCTTTCATGTGAGACTTTAGTTGTCCCCGGTTGTGGATTTCAGTGGGGTCAAACACCCCCATGTTTCCCATGGGCACCTTCCAAACCCTGTCGGATAAACAATAGGTAGAGGGAAACTAACAACACTTGAGACAAAAGAACAACCATGGCATTGTAGTAAACTGCTTAGGGGTGGGATATATCTCTAAGAGTTGGGGAGTTTGAAAGGGGCTTACATGGGCTAGGGTAGTTATAGTATTACGGGTGCTGGGTGCTGGACTTCCTGCTGAGCAGGGGGGCAGTATGTCGAGTTCAATAACATCACTTCCTCGTGTACATCTACCGGTTCCCCACAAGGAACTGTCATCTCTACAGTGCTATTACTCATATACACCAATGACCTGAAAGGCTCCGATGGGAACTGCTTGGCAGTGAAATATGCAGATGACACCACCAGATGACACACTGCATTTCCAAACAGAAGTAAACAGGGTTCATGACTGGTGCAATAACAACTACCTCAAACTCAGCTAAACTGCTCACTGATTTCTGGGGGAAGGCAGACACAGTGTTATTCAGTGATTATATATTAAAACAACTAAGGTTCAGCTTTTTCAAACAGTGCTTCTAAGGCCACTATTGTGTGTACACCATGACAGCGCAATACACAAGGGGTGGAACAGTGGCAAAGGTACCCACCTAGTCCTGCTTGGTGAAGAGATAGAGAGTGTGGAGTTGTAGGTACCTGGGAACCATCATGGACAGCACGCCCTCTTTTAATGCCAACACTCAGAACATCAATAAAAAAATATTAAACCACGACTGTACCTCCTGCGCAGACCGACAACTGAATGTCATCACCTAGATACTCTCCAACTACTACACCTGCCATATAGAGAGTGTGCTGACTTTCTGTTTCCTGGCCTGGTACGGTGGGCAGTCAGTGGCTAATAAGGGTATCCTCAGGCGGACTGTGAGCCTAGGGTTCAAGCTCTGCGGGCTGCAATGCAGGGGGCTTCAGAGCCACTATGATAAACAGGCAAGGGACAAGGCCAAGAGCATCATAGAGGATCCCACACACAATCTTGCCCAATGATTTGAGCTGCTGCCTTCCAGAAGGAGATTAAGGGTCTCATTGTTCAGTAAGAATAGGAGGAAGGCAAGTTTCATTTCATTAGCTATCAGCCTGGTAAAGAGTGGGACATGGGACAGATGCAGGCCCAATACACGGTCAGACAGTAGAATGTGAAAATGGAAATGTGTGATTTGTATACTAACTTTCCAGTTTTCAGTACTGCATGTAATTTATTGTGTTGTGTTTGTATGCTGACGTCACAAAATTAATTTCAATGTAAATTCAAAAATAAAGTGTATCGTAAGGTTTACACACAGCCACTGATGACATCTCTGAGTGGACCCCCCTCACTCCTCATACACAAAAGTGGCTTTACTGTTTACATGAGAACAGAAGTTGCCGTTGACCATTAACATTCAGTTGTCATCTCAAACAGTAGGTACAGCCTACTTACCTGTACACGTTCCAGGTGGCCACAGGCAGGTTGAGTAGGAAGACAAACCAGTGAAGGGAGACAAGCATCAGCACTGTTGCCAGGGCCTGGCCTACCAGCTCTGGTACAACCCACTGCAGATACACATTATGAAAAGTATATGAGCACAAGCATACAGGACACAATAAATAAAAAGACAACTGGAGACAACGGGCCACAGAAGTATAAGTCAGGAAGCTGAAAGTTACTAACTACATGTAGGGTAAATCCATTTGAATTCAGGAACTTTTTTGACTGCACCTCTTTTGGTTTGAACGAAACCTTCCATACATAGGCCTATTTAACCATTGTAGAAATGCTCAGAAAGTGACTTTTGAACTTGAATTCCAAAACATTCACGAGATAAGGGTGCTCAAAGTTAACCCATTTTGCATACCGCCGCCATACCATGTCGTCGTCACTGGAAAAGATGAACGGATGAGATTTATATCATTTAAAAGCTTACAAACAAGGTTGTCAAATTGTTTGATAATTTGTAGCTTTATTTTTGTAATGTCTTTTTATTTTATTTTACCTTTGTCAATGATCTAAAAACACTATTTGCATATGTTGTAGCTTAGACCCTATTTTACAAGATTTTTGTGTTGTGTCATCGGTTAAGACACAACATGCTCCTGAATACAGGGAGGGTGTCATGTTTTGGCTGATAAATGTACAAATATGGGAATAAAATTGAAATGTCACATTTCAAATGGTACCACAAAGATGGTTGGAGGTCCACACATCAGCGAATGTTGACTGGAATGAGTATATCTGTTGTTTTAAATTATACTGTCAATCGTCCATAGGAAACCTATTGAAATCATAGAAATATAGATAATAGAATTTACATAACTATTTACGTTGACAGACGACGGTGGGCGGTCATCTTTGTGGTAGTAATTAGAAGTTAAAATGTCAATTCAATTTAAAGGTCAATAGTGTACCAGCTAAATTGCAGTGGTCTGAAGGGATAGTTCCATTCTATGAATTCTATTTCTATGATTGAAATGACACCCACCCTGTATTCAAGAGCATGTTGTGTCTCAACCGATGGCGCGCACAACACAGAAACCTCAGATTATGTGAAATAGGATATATGAGAATATGAAAATATTTGAAGTTTATCATTTTTTTTATCATGTACATTAAAAGGTTTTAAAAAATGACAATTTGTATTCCAAAAATATTTTTCCAAGAAATAAAATAGTTTGACAAAACTGTTTGTAAGCTTTTAAATGATATTAAACTCAACTATCTTTTCCAGTGAAGAAGACATGGATGTCTCATGGTATGGTGGGGTACGCAAAATTGGCAAACCGTTAGCACCTTTAACTCCTGAACCTTTTGGCAATCAGGTCCAAAAAGTCACTTTCTGACCCCTTTTTCCATGGGCAAAAAAAATTATGGAAAGTTTTGTTTAAATCAAAAAGGGATCCTGACAAAAAGTGATTTCATTCAAACGGATTTAGGGATGGATCAACATTTAGAATGGTTACCTGAAGGGAAATGGGGGAGGGTCATGCTTTTTCAATTTTAGTCAAGGGGAGGGGTTAGTATTCTCTTAATCTCGTCCAGGGGAGGGTTATGTAATTTGTAATAGATTGAAATGTCAATATTTCTCAGAGTTTTAGAAGTAGTTGCTTATTAGGCTATATATCAATGTGTGTCCGATACCGCCCCTCATCGCTGATTCTCCGGTGGGCACTCAATATCAAGTGCGCCTATAGGCTATTTAGTGTGGTCTCAATCAAATGATCCATAGCCTATAGGCTATTTAGTGTGGTCTCAATCAAATGATCCATAGCCTATAGGCTATTTAGTGTGGTCTCAATCAAATGATCCATAGCCTATAGGCTACGGAAGTGCATGCTTGAGAAGCACAGAGCAAAGTTATATTTCTAAGATAGCTGCTGGGATGGTGTAAATGAAACTAGGCTGCATTACACACTGCAATGTATAATCCAACCCTGAGCCCCGGCCTGCTCTGCTTTTGCAAATCAAAAATGTTTTTGTTTGCTGTCTAACCAATGGCTGTGCTGTGTAGGACTACAATGGCAGTTCAGGAGAGTCAAAGTTGCTATCACTTTATGTGTTAATTATTATTTGGGGTATAGGGGAGGGCTGATTTTTTTAAGCGTTTAGGCTTAGGTCAAATATATTTTACTGTAGGGAGGGCCAGACATTTTCATTTCAGAGAGGTCCGATTTTCTCCATGTAACCCTTATTTTAAATAATGTTCACTCCCTTAAACCAATACCAACATTAACTAAATATGAGGTTCTGTCTCATGTCTGCTCTGCACTCAGGTGCACAGCTGGTACTTATCACGGGTCCTATAGAGTACCACAGTATGAGTCATAATACCCATGAAATCAAGCGGTCGAACAGGGAAATGGTTCCAATACATTTTCCACCATTCCTTTTTCCCCATAGGTGATTTCAGAAACACTTAAAATAATCAAAGCAAAGTTTATTTGTCACGTGCGCCGAATACAACAGGTGTAGTAGACCTTACAGTGGAATGCTTACTAACCAACAGGGACATTTTTAAGTAAAAAATAGGTAGTAGGTGAACAATAGATAAATAAATAAATAAAAAACAACAGTAAAAAGATATTGAAAAATAACAGTAGCGAGGCTATAACTGTAGCGAGGCTATATACAGGCACTGGTTAGTCAGGCTAATTGAGGTAGTATGTACATGTAGGTATGGTTAAAGTGACTATGCATATATGATAAACAGAGAGTAGCAGAAGCGTAAAAGAGGGGTTGGCGGGTGGTGGGACACAATGCAGATAGTTTGGGTAGCCAATGTGCGGGGGCACCGGTTAGTCGGGCTAATTGAGGTAGTATGTACATGAATGTAAAGTTAAAGTGACTATGCATATATGATAAACAGAGAGTAGCAGCGTAAAATAGGGGTTGGGGGGGGGGGGGGTGGACGACACAATGCAAATAGTCCAGGTAGCCATTTGATTACCTGTTCAGGAGTCTTACGGCTTGGGGGTAAAAGCTGTTGAGAAGCCTTTGGGTCCTAGACTTGGCGCTCCGGTACCACTTGCCATGCGGTAGTAGAGAGAACAGTCTATGACTGGGGTGGCTGGGGTCTTTGACAATTTTTAGGGCCTTCCTCTGACACCGCCTGGTATAGAGGTCCTGGATGGCAGGCAGCTTAGCCCCAGTGATGTACTGGGCCGTACGCACAACTCTCTGTAGTGCCTTGCGGTCGGAGGCCGAGCAGTTGCCGTACAAGGCAGTGATGTAACCAGTCAGGATGCTCTCGATCTTGCAGCTGTAGAACTTTTTGAGGATCTGAGGACCCGATGCAAAATCTTTTTTCGTTTCCTGAGGGGAATAGGCTTTGTCGTGCCCTCTTCACGACTGTCTTGGTGTGTTTGGACCATTCTAGTTTGTTGGTGATGTGGACACCAAGGAACTTGAAGCTCTCAACCTGCTCCACTACAGCCCCGTCGATGAGAATGGGGGCGTGATCAGTTTTCCTTTTTCTGTAGTCCACAATCATCTCCTTATTCTTGGTTACTTTGAGGGATAGATTGTTATTCTTATACCACCCGGCCAGGTCTCTGACCTCCACCCTATAGGCTGTCTTGTTGTTGTCGGTGATCAGGCCTACCACTGTTGTGTCGTCTGCAAACTCTTTGACAATTAATGATGGTGTTGGAGTCGTGCCTGGCCACGCAGTCGTGGGTGAAAAGGGAGTACAGGAGGGGACTGAGCAAGCGCCCCTGAGGGGCTCCAGTGTTGAGGATCAGCATAGCAGATGTGTTGCTACCTACCCTCACCACCTGGGGGCGGCCCGTCAGGAAGTCCAGTTGCAGAGGGAGGTGTTTAGTCCCAGGATCCTTAGCTTAGTGATGAGCTTTGAGGGTACTATAGTGTTAAACACTGAACTGTAGTCAATGAACAGCATTCTCACGTAGGTGTTCCTTTTGTCCAGGTGGGAAAGGGCAGTGTTGAGTGCAATAGAGATTGCATCATCTGTGGATCTGTTTGGGTGGTATGCAAATTGAGTGGGTCTAGGGTTTCTGGGATAATGGTGTTGATGTGAGCCATTACCAGCCTTTCGAAGCACTTCATGGCTACGGACGTGAGTGCTACGGGTCTGTAGTCATTTAGGTGGGTTGCCTTAAGTGTTCTTGGGCACAGGAACTATGGTGGTCTGCTTGAAACATGTTGGTATTACAGACACAATCAGGGACATGTTGAAAATGTCAGTGAAGACACCTGCCAGTTGGTCATCACACGTCCTGGTAATCCGTCTCGCCCCGCGGCCTTATGAATGTTAACCTGTTTAAAGGTCTTACTCACATCGGCTACGGAGAGCGTGATCACAGTCGTCCGGAACAGCTGATGCTCTCATGCATGCCTCATGCATGCATAAGGGCTGTGTTTCATGTAGGCTTACCCTTGAGTGACTTTTTGATAACTGTGTAAATCTCTCTAGGATAAAGTGACTTTTATCAATATATTTGCCTGTATTTACACACCAAAAATGAAACACTAATTAGCTAATGTGGCTATCATAAGGAACTACAAATGCCATGATAATCTGGACGGGGCTGCCGAATCAAGGCAAAGGTAGGAATCTCTGGATTTACAATCTAATGTTAGCTAAATGTAGTAATGAATAAATTGGCTAAATGTATTTAAATGTACAATTCTGTGAACTGCCTTATGCAAGTTTTAAATTGACACAATACCTGTTAGCAAAGGTGTCAGTTTTTGCGATGGTCTGCAGGAGCTTGCGGGGATTTGTCGTTTTGCATGTCTACTTTGATCTTAATTAGCATTTTCAAATCATAGTAAATAAAGCATAATATATTGATAAGTCCCCTTGTCCGAGATAGATTTACTTGGTTATCAAAACGTCACGACAGGGTAAGCCTACACGAAACCCAGCCCTTATTTTAAGTGTTTCTAAAAATCCCCCATGGGAAAAATTTATGGTTGAAAACGATTGAAACCACTTTCCTGTTTGACAGGTTTTATGGGTATTATGACACCTCCACTGTGGAATTCCACATCCCTTTTTGCAGTTGGAAATGTCCTGACCCTACCCAAATGCTCTGTCTAAACGTAAATACACTTCGCTTGCAATAGGATTTTGGAAATGTTTGGAACTTAATAAAAATGCTCCTCCATTTCCTGATTGCTAAAATTCTACGTTTGCATAATTTCAGTTTCTGACAAAACAAGCAAGTATAGTGTAGAGAATCATTGTAGCGTTTAAACTGCTGTGAAATATATTTTCCATAACCAAAATTATTGTATTTTCAGCTGTTTGAATGAAGATGGTGTACAAAACCTAAAGTAAAGACGCAACAACTAAATGTAACGGAAGCATAGGATGCACACACAGAACATATCTACCTCTTCTTAGACTTGCTTTCAATAAAAATGACAGGTCTATAACATACATTTCTATGTGAATTTGGCCCAGTGGCCAAAAAGTTACATATTGCAGCTTTAACTTTCATATCAGCGATGAAAAAACACAAAAGATACACTTACAGTACACAGTTTGGCAAAGTTACACCCTGCTGTGTAATTTTTATTTTTTATATATACTACAGACGGAATCTAATGTTCCAATGAAGGGAGTTCGATTTAGCTCGCCCGGTTAACCCGTTCTGTGGTCAAAAAGAATGATTGCATTCGTTTTGACCACAGGCTGCCTCCCGGATTTGTGGAGTGGGTAACAAGGTGGGATATCTCTCTTTATTCGCTGGGTGCTCTGCCAGCAATTACTTAAAACGAAATCCCAAATTCAAGATCATTGGGAAACGCCGGCACACCAAAATGTGACCCGGTGATGCTCGATTTGCGATTCACAAGTGTATCTTTTGGTATTTAAAATATTATTTCTCGCTAATGTGAAAGCTAAGTCCCAGAGGTTTCCAAAACCTTATCGCAAACGAGATTGAATGTTTCTAACCGTTAAAACAGTGTCGGGATTATAGTTTACAGTTGTCAGCTGTGGTCTACACCTTTAACCGAGAGCCCTAAAGGATGGCTATGCCCCCTGGGTTCTCGAGAGCCAGCTAGCTGTGTGTACATGCAAAAAAAATATATTTGAAAGATGACCCATGACAACTGTGCTTACTCTGTTTAACTTCGAACAGCAGGCTCGTGCATTGATGTAGTCACACTCTAGATCGGAGAGGGTAATTATCTATTCATGAAGTTAAGGTATGTATACTGTCTGGGCAGAGATGTATCAGGCTAGCTATAGAGTAACAGTTTATCTCTATTCTGAATGTCAGCTAACTCAAGCGAGGAAGGAATTGAACAAGTATGAATGTGTGAGAAACTAGGACTGACAGTCTAAGCTTAAACAGTCTAAGCAGTAACCACTGAACTTTTGCTAGGAAAAAACAAGCAGCAGATACCGCATCTAAAATATGTCAACACTGCTGTAGACAGCCAGAAGATCGGCATTTTAAAGTGCAAAGGACGAACAGGACGTTGGCTCACTGGCCCTTGCTGGCTAGTTCGAGAACGTCCGTTTATCAAGACAGCAGCACGGATTGCACGGAAGCAGCACGGATTTGATTGATCCGTTTGATCATAGTTAAATCACTGGCAACGTTAACTAGCACCGACAGGTACAGACCGGTACCCACAAAGCACGAGCACTAAAACGTATTGATTATAACAAAGAATACCAATAGAGATCCAGTACACAATGTATTAGCTAATGTTCAAGAAAAGGATACGAAGTACACCGCCAGAAAAATCAAAGCACAGCAGTCGACCAGCGATAGAATGAACACAGCCGCCTCCATCTTTCGTTTTCCGCATTCACTGCTATTTCCGGTTATTTTGAAACTAGGTGCAAATTGTTAGTTAGCTTTTACCTATGCTGCCACCTCTCGTACTGTAGTCGATAGTACAAACTACCGCCCATGAGACAGACCTACAGCATCTTACAAATAAAAATAGCCTACAGTACAAAGCATAGCCTGCAGTGAACAACATGTAGTTCAACTAGCACCGCAAGTTTAAGACCATATGCTATTCTCCTTCTTTACGTCTGGTCTTAACAAGAGATGGGTCACCGTTGTTAGATACTGTTTTCCTTTATTTATTTGGCGTGGGCTACGGCCAAACAGTAACCTGTGTTGAGTTTGGTTAATAAACCTGAAATTCGTAAACGCAATCCATTAGTTCATTTAGGATCTAGCCAGGTTAGGATTCATTTAGGATCTAGCCAGGTCATTACAATATTTTTACTGACCAGAATATTACGTATTTTTCTGACCACCATACGACCAGTTGGTCATAATTGTGACCACTATATTATGTCCTATGTTATGCAGCCTACTGGTCATAGTTAATCTGCAACATATTCTTACATTTTAAAGAGATCAAGCAATGGCAAAAACAAATCTACATCACAAATTTGAGCACATCTGCATTTAGTAATTGTTTCAAAATTCACCCAGACATTACATGCATAGAAAGACTATATAAAGGCCAATTGGCTTATTTGTTTAATTATTCATAAGCATGGTTTGATGGGGTAGAGCCTCATCAAGGTCCTCTGAGCACAGAAGGCGATCTGGAGCGTAGTGGCTCTCTTGAAGAGTCGTGTGATGGGTCAGATCTGGAGCGTAGTGGCTCTCTTGAAGAGTCGTGTGATGGGTCAGATCTGCAGTGAAGAGAATCAGCACATTACATCTGTATCAATTTTATATTTTAAAAGAAAACTAGAAAAGGACATTCTTGAAGAAACTTTGTGGACTCAGCTGCCTATGGGTATTTCCATGGTGGTAGTTGACTAATTTTGTGGCAGTTATAGCTTAGAGATGTCTTAAAAAAAGAGCAAGTTGCTCATATACATAGTTTACATCCTACACCACCGCGGTCAGGGGCATATTTTAGAACTTTCCAGAGGGCCCGCAACACATCAACCTCCTGAATTTTCTGGCTTTTCATGGCACTTGCTGTAAGCATAAAAAGAGAAGAAAATAAATTAATGATTGGCATATTGTGGTCATGCAGGACATTGTCGTGACTTTTCCTTCAGTAATCTGATTACTTATTTATTTAATCCACTAACTATGTTTAATTGTTACCCGATTAAATTAATAATGTTAACTCATTAGGATTTGTGGCACCACAGAAGAGGTTAGAGTTACCATCTCCTGAATTAAGCTCTATAAGGTATATATCTATTACATCGATAAACAGTCATCTTATTAATCATTACCTCCTTTCATCTGCAAAAACCCCAGCCTTGCTCATTATTCAGTACTACACAAATTGGTTTCAATTATTTACGTACTAGCTAACTAAATAATAACACAGAATACACACACTTACTACATGAGACAAAGGTTCCTAGCGGACTGACACAATATGGCATTTTACCCAACGACATAGAGAGAGAGCGAGAGAGAGAAAGGCACACTTATTGTGGAGACATTTCAGAATTATTCTCACAGTAACACTAATCATATAGTTTGCACACGAACCGCCGCCCACTTGGAATAAGAAATCATGAATGTGTTTGCGTGTGGGTTCCCTTGTTCGTTGTGTAGTCCTGAACAGAACTACAGAGTTCCCTCTTCCATTCGATCCTGAAGCTGGTTATTTGTAGATAAGCCAGCCGTGTCAATGGTTCCAGTGGGGTGATGGAAGTATCGTACTACAGTGATTTGAGACTCGTAGTAGGATGGGATGGTTTGAAGAGTTTGAGATATTTGACTCAGGACAGCTAATCAGCTGTACCAGTGATTGTCTGAGGGGGGAGTTTGTCGCCTCTTCCTCCTCGTGTTGATTATTCCGGGTTCAGGATTCAAACCACCATGGACATGAGCTGTAGCTCTTCGTCTCTCTGGTCTAAAGGAAGGTGAGTTCATTTCTTCACCTCGTGTTGAGGTTCAAAGTTCCAACCATTTCAGACGTGTAGCGACCGCTCCACACTTTTCTCGTCTAATGTTAATTCTGTTACCAAGGCTTTTTATGCACTCTGGCCAAAGGGGATTGCTCCGTCCGTCTGTCACACTCTTCTGACCTCACACAGGATGTGGCTACTTAATGTGCAAAGAATAGGATTAGAAGTTATCTCTCATGACTCCTAAAATCACATCCACATCATTTTTCATATCCTATGTATAACGTATTGGATGGAAACTTGACAGATTTCCAAGTTACAGTATTTCGTCCATACAGTTTTTAATGACATTGCAAAATGAAAAACAATATGACATTAGTTTTCTACATCTCCCCACTGACCATTCCCCACATTCTTTATGTTAGAAATATTGTTCCATTGTCCACTTTTTGGACGTTAGCGTTTTGGGTGGGGAAAAAGTCTCTGGAGACAAAGGGACATTCCTTTAGCCAATACTGGAGGGTAGAGAGAGAGTCCTCTCCTGCTTCATTTACGACCGGGTGTTGAGGTGTCAAACCCCCACTCCAGTTCCATCCTCCCCTCTGCCAAACTGATCTGACCCATTGTCATCCTCACAGGACAGTCATGACAACAAGACAGAACAGTAACGCACAGTAAAATATTTCTAACAGAATCACTAAAAAGTCCTAGCAAAGACATGTTTGCTCCTCTGTCCCTTCATATTGAAGTGGGAAATTAATATATTAGTCATCAATCTGAAACATTTTAAGAAAGAGGATATGAACATTAAACAGAAGTTGGATAATGACAATTTTAACCCATTTTAAATGGTAAAGTTTTGCTTAATCCTAATACATGTTGTGATATTTACACAACCTTTTAGAAACACACACTCCATAATCCTGAGGACATTGTTCCTGACAGAGGTTCCCCCGATTGAGCACAGCTCGGCAGTCTTAAAAAAAAAGAAACTTACATTTTTACATTTGGCTTTGTGTAGAGGCAATAAAGAGACAATAACATATTATCTTTTTCAAAAGTTGTCTGACATATCATTCTTCCTCTTCTCTGCAACTGCGCACATGTGTGAGTTTGAGTGAGCGACAGGGAGAATGAGCAAGAGAGAAAAGGAAGAAACATTACATGACTCACCGAGGTAGATGTCTGTTGAATTAGGACACAATGGTTTTGCATCTGAAAAAAAAATGTTGCTTTACAAATGTATTCTATAAGAAGCGGTGTTATATCAATTGGATCTACTTACACTACACTCTTAGTGTTCCAAAAGGGTTATTTGGCTGTCCCAATAGGAGAAACCCTTTGAAGAACCCTTTTTGGTTAAATACCTAGGTATTTGTAGTTGTCCACGTATTCTAAGTCAGAGCCGTCCAGAGTAGTGATGCTGGACGGGCGAGCAGGTGCGGGCAGTGATCGGTTGAATAGCATGCATTTAGTTTTACTTGCGTTTAAGAGCAGTTGGAGGCCACGGAAGGAGAGTTGTATGGCATTGAAGCTCGTCTGGAGGTTAGTTAACACTGTTGTCACACCCTGGCCTTAGTTATCTTTGTTTTCATTATTATTTTAGTTAGGTCAGGGTATGACATGGGGAAGTTTGTGTGTTTTTTGTATTGTCTAGGGTGTTGTATGGTTTAGGGGGTTTAGTAGAGGAGATGGTTTAGTGTTCAGTGTAGGTGTCTAGGAAAGTCTATGGTTGCCTGAATTGGGTCTCAATTAGAGACAGCTGGTTATTGTTGTCTCTGATTGGGAGCCATATTTAAGGCAACCATAGGCTTTAGCTTTTTGTGGGTAATTGTCTATGTCAGTATGTAATGGTCAGTGTCAGCACCATTTTGTTATTATAGCTTCACGGTCGTCAGTTTGTTATTTTGTTTGTTTAGTTGTATAGTGTTCGTTTCGTGTTTTTTTTCCCTCTTCTGAATAAAAGAAGATGTACTTTCCACACGCTGCGCCTTGGTCCAATCTCTCTCCCTTCGACGATCGTGACAGAATTACCCACCAATCCAGGACCAAGCGGCGTGTCAAGCGGCAACAGGACCCACCTACACAGGATTCATGGACATGGGAGGAGATATTGGATGGAAAGGGACCTTGGGCACAACCGGGAGAATATCGCCTCCCTCGTGAAGAGCTGGAGGCAGCTAAAGCCGAGAGGAGGCGATATGAGGAGGCAGCACGGAAGCAAGGCTGGAAGCCCGTGAGTACAACCCAAAAATTTCTTGGGGGGAGCCTTAAAGGGAGTGTGGCGAAGTCAGGTAGGAGACCTGCGCCTACTCCCTGTACTTACCGTGGAGAGCGAGAGTACGGGCAGACACCGTGTTACGCAGTAGAGCGCATGGTGTCTCCTGTACGCGTTCATAGCCCGGTTCGGTACATTCCAGCTCCACGTATCGGCCGGGCTAGATTGAGCGTTGAGCCGGATGTCATGAAGCCGGCCCAACGCATCTGGTCACCAGTGCGTCTCCTCGGGCCGGCTTACATGGCACCAGCCTTACGCATGGTGTCCCCGGTTCGCCTACATAGCCCGGTGCGGGTTATTCCACCTCCCCGCACTGGTCGGGCGACGGGGAGCATACAACCAGGTAAGGTTGGGCAGGCTCAGTGCTCAAGGGAGCCAGACCGCCTGCACGGTCCGGTATTTCCGGCGCCACCTCCCCGCCCCAACCCAGTACCACCATTGCCTCCTCCACGCACTAGCCCTATGGTGCGTGTCTCCCGCCCTTTACCACCAGTGCCTAAACCACGCACCAAGCCTCCTGTGTGTCCCCAGAGTCCTGTGCGTCCTGTTGCTGCTCCCCGCACTAGCCCTGAGATGCGTGTCCCCAGTCCGGTACCACCAGTTCCGGCACCACGCACTAGGCCTAATGTGCGCTCCCAGGGTCCAGTATGCCCTGTTCCTTCTCCCTGCACTAGCCTGAAGGTGCGTGTCCTTAGCCCGGTGCCTCCAGTTCCGGCACCACGCACCAGGCCTACAGTGCGCCTCATCCGGCCAGAGCCATCCGTCTGCCCAGTGCCATCTGAGCCATCCGTCTGCCCAGCGCCATCTGAGCCATCCGTCTCCCCAGCGCCATCTGAGCCATCCGTCTCCCCAGCGCCGTCTGAGCCATCCGTCTGTCCAGAGCCATTAGAGCCGCCCGTCTGTCCCGAGCCGTCAGAGCCGTTAGTCAGTCAGGAGCCGCTAGAGCCATTCATCAGTCAGGATCTGCCAGAGCCGCCAACCAGACAGGATCTGCCAGAGCCGCCAACCAGACAGGATCTGCCAGAGCCGCCAACCAGACAGGATCTGCCAGAGCCGCCGACCAGACAGGATCTGCCAGAGCCGCCAACCAGACAGGATCTGCCAGAACCGCCAACCAGACAGGATCTGCCAGAGCCGTCAGCCAGCCATGAGCGTCCAGATCCGTCAGCCAGCCATGAGCAGCCAGATCCGTCAGCCAGCCATGAGCAGCCAGATCCGTCAGCCAGCCATGAGCAGCCAGATCCGTCAGCCAGCCATGAGCAGCCAGATCCGTCAGCCAGCCATGAGCAGCCAGATCCGTCAGCCAGCCATGAGCAGCCAGATCCGTCAGCCAGCCATGAACAGCCAGATCCGTCAGCCAGCCATGAGCAGCCAGATCCGTCAGCCAGCCATGAGCCGTCCAGCCAGGATCCGCCAGAGCCGTCCAGCCAGGATCCGCCAGAGCCGTCCAGCCAGGATCCGCCAGAGCCGTCATTCAGTCCGGAGCTGCCGTCCCTCAGTCCGGAGCTGCCCCTTATCCTGGTGCTGCCCCTTATCCCGGTGCTGCCCCTTATCCCGGTGCTGCCCCTTAGTCCGGTACTGCCCCTTAGTCCGGTGCTGCCCCTTAGTCCGGTGCTGCCACTTAGTCCGGTGCTGCCCCTTATTCCAGTGGGGTTAAGAAAGCAGGTAGTGACTATGGTGGGGTGGGGACCACGACCAGTGCCAGAGCCGCCACCGTGGACAGACGCCCACCCAGACCCTCCCCTAGACTTTATGCTGGTGCGCCCGGAGTTCGCACCTTAAGGGGGGGGTTATGTCACACCCTGGCCTTAGTTATCTTTGTTTTCATTATTATTTTAGTTAGGTCAGGGTGTGACATGGGGAAGTTTGTGTGTTTTTTGTATTGTCTAGGGCACAGGTGTCAAACTCATTCCACGGGGGGCCGAGTGTCTGCGGGTTTTCGCTCCTCCCTTGTACTTGATTGATGAATTAACATCACTAATTAGTTAGGAACTCCCCACACCTGGTTGTCTAGGGCTTTATTGAAAGGAAAAACCAAAAAACCTGCAGACACTAGGCCCTCCGTGGAATGAGTTTGACACCCCTGGTCTAGGGTGTTGTATGGTTTAGGGGGTTTAGTAGAGGAGATGGTTTAGTGTTCAGTGTAGGTGTCTAGGAAAGTCTATGGTTGCCTGAATTGGGTCTCAATTAGAGACAGCTGGTTATTGTTGTCTCTGATTGGGAGCCATATTTAAGGCAACCATAGGCTTTAGCTTTTTGTGGGTAATTGTCTATGTCAGTATGTAATGGTCAGTGTCAGCACCATTTTGTTATTATAGCTTCACGGTCGTCAGTTTGTTATTTTGTTTGTTTAGTTGTATAGTGTTCGTTTTGTGTTTTTTTTCCCTCTTCTGAATAAAAGAAGATGTACTTTCCACACGCTGCGCCTTGGTCCAATCTCTCTCCCTTCGACGATCGTGACAACTGTGTCCAAAGAGGGGGCAGAAGTATACAGAATGGTGTTGTCTGCGTAGAGGTGTATCAGAGAATCACCAGCAGCAAGAGCAACATCATTGATGTATACAGAGAAGAGTATAATATAGTATATAATATATAACAATATATTATAATAATAATAATATATATAATAGTATATATTATATAATATATAATATAATAACTTCAGCCATTAGCTAGCTAGCTAGTCAGACATCAACAGCGTTAGTTTACGTCCAAATGCCAGTCCTACATTTTTGTAACACTACTAGTAGCTAGCTAACGTTACTCCATAGTCCAAGTTACAGTAAGAACTAGCTAACTTCAGCCACATTTCTCTGTCAGACAGGACACTACTCAAACTGCTGAGAAAACAAATTGCTTGCTAATGATATTAACAGCGCCTCTGGCTCTGTTGTGCACTGACTGCAGTGTGCAAATTCATGTTTGGTAGCATCAGAAAATCTCACCAGTTTAACATCCATAACGTCCATCTTAGTTCTTATTGCAGGACTTTGACTGTGGGAAATCACCTTTCCAATCAGCCTATTGTGTGTATTGTCCATTCATACTGCTCTCTACAGGCTAACCTATGAATTGTGCACCCATGAAATGGGGTATCTGCATTCTTAGTGGCACTCAGAACACAACTGTGTAGAGTTTACACAAATATTAACGTCTTAGCTTTTATTGTGCAGAAAAACACTAATTAGTAAAACAAAGAGAAACTAAATAATTGTAGCTGAGTGTGTCCACAACATAAACACATGAAAAGTAAGAAACATGTAGTCACATTTCTGAAGGACGCACACTGGCCTTGGCTAAAACAAAGCATGCTAACTAAAGGAAATCACAGGAGATGACTGGAACTTATAACTTTTCTCTCGTTACTTCCTTCTCCTCAGAGCTGGAGGAGTCCCAAACTCATCCCAAACCATCTCAATTGCGTTGAGGTCGGGTCATTGTGGAGACCAGGTCATCTGATGCAGCACTCCATTACTCTCCTTCTTGGTCAAATAGCCCTTACACAGCCTGGTGGTGTGGATGGCATATCGCTGCAGAATGCTGTGGTAGCCATGCTGGTTAAGTGTGCCTTGAATTCTAAATAAAACAAAGCACCCCCACTCCTCCTCCTCCATGCTTCATGTTGGGAACCATACATGCAGAGATCATCCGTCCACCTACTCTGCCCTTCCTGCAGGCTCATCCTGATATGACCCTCCAAAGACATGGCGGTTCTCAAATTTGGACTCATCGGACCAAAGGACAGATTTCCACCAGTCCAATGTCCATTGCTCATGTTTCTTGGCCCAAGCATGTCTCTTCTTCATATTGGTGTCCTTTAGTAGTGGTTTCTTTGCAGCAATTTGACCATGAAGGCCTTATTCACGCTGTCTCCTTTGAACAGTTGATGTTGAGATGTGTCTGATACTTGAACTCTGTGAAGCATTTATTTGGGCTGCAATCTGAGGTGCAGTTAATTGCCAATTTCTGAGTCGGGTAACTCTAATGAACTTATCCTCTGCAGCAGAGGTAACTCTGGATCTTCCTTTCCTGTGGCGGTCCTCATGAGAGCCTGTTTCATCATAGCGCTTGATGGTTTTTGCAACTGCACTTTTCCGGATTGACTGACCTTCATGTCTTAAAGTAATGCTGGACTGTCGTTTCTCTTTGCTTATTTGAGCTGTTCTTGCCATGATATGGACTAGGTCTTGTTAATTGAAATTCCAGATGAGTACCTCATGAAGCTGGTTGACTGGTACTGTATGTGTAGGGTTAGTTGGTGGTGCAGTATTTTCCTTTTCCCTTTTCCCCCTTCCTTTTTTATTGTTTTATCACAAAATGTAAATTGATTGACCACACTGTACCGCACAGTAGGTGGTGGTATGCACAAACAAAATGTGCTAACGCCAAGATACCAAAGAAGAAGTACACATAAGGCTTTGCATTTAGTCCAAAAAGTGTATTACTTTGCTGTGTTTTTTTTGCATATTACTTTAGTGCCTTTGTTGCATATATGCATATATGCATATTTTTCTTTTCACTCTGTTAAGTTAGTATTGTGGAGTCACTACAATGTTGTTGATCCATCCTCAGTTTTCTCCAATTACAGCCATTGAACTCAACAATAAAATCACCAATCACCAATCACTCATGGTGAAGCTGTTTCCTTCCTGTCCTGCAGCTCAGTTCAGAAGGACGGCTGCATCTTTGATGTGTCTGGGTGGTTTAATACATCATCCACAGCATAATTATTAACTTGACCATGCCAAAAATATATATTCAATGTCTGATTTGTTATTGTTACCCATCTACCCTTCTTTATGAGGCTTTTGAAAAGCTCCTTTGCCTTTGTAGTTGAATCTGTGCTTGAAATTCAATACTTGACTGATGGACCTTACAGATGTTGTATGTTTGACAGACAGAGGAAGGGGTAGACATTAAAAATTAATGTCAACCCCTATTATTTCACACAGAGTCTATATAACCTCTGTGATTTGTTAAGCCAAATGTTACTTCTGAACTAATTTAGTCTTGCCTAAACAAATGGGGTGTACTTATACAATGACTCTATTTTATTTATTTAATTTGTAGAATTTGTAGAATATTCTTTTCACTTTGACATTCTGGAGCATTTTGTGTAGATCAATGGCAAACACAATGCAATTAAATCTATTTCAATCCCACTTTGTAACTCACATGTATTTATTTTTGTTCAAGGGGGTGTAGACTTTCTGTAACGGTCCTGACCTGTTTTATGTTGTTTTTGTATGTGTTTATGGTCAGGGCGTGTGTTTTTGGGTGGGCAGTCTATGTTTTGTATTTCTAGGTTGGTTTTTGTGTTCGGCCTGGTATGATTCTCAATTAGAGACAGGTGTGTGTCGTTTGTCTCTAATTGAGAGTCATACTAAGGCAGCCAGGGTTTCACTGGGGTTTTGTGGGTGTTTGTTCCTGTGTCCTCACAGGACGGTTGAAGGTTAGTCACATTTGTTGTTTTGTAGTTTTGTAGTGTCTTGTTTTGCTGTTGTCATTAAAAGATGGCTTATTTCCCTCAATCCGCATCTTGGTCCTATCCATGCTCCTCCTCGTCTAAGGGGGAGAACAACAATGACTGCCTTTACACTTTCTATTAGCACTATATGTATGTACATATATAAACTCAGCAACAACAAAAAAAGTCCCTTTTTCAGGACCCTGTCATTCAAAGATAATTCATAAAAATCCAAATAACTTCACAGATCTTCATTGTAAAGGGTTTAAACACTGTTTCCCATGCTTGTTCAATGAACCATAAGCAATTCATGAACACGCACCTGTGGAACGGTCGTTAAGACACTAACAGCTTAGGCAATTAAGGTCACAGTTATGAAAACTTAGGACATTAAAGAGGCCTTTCTACGGACTCTGAAAAACACCAAAAGAAAGATGCCCAGGGTCCCTGCTCATCTGCGTGAATGTGCCTTATGCATGCTGTAAGGAGACATGAGGACTACAGATGTGGCCAGGGAAATAAATTGCAGTGTCCGTACTGTGAGACGCCTAAGACAGCGCTACAGGGAGACAGGACGGACAGATTATCGTCCTCGCAGTGGCAGACCATGTGTAACAACACCTGCACAGGATCGGTACATCCGAACATCACACCTGCGGGACAGGTAAAGATTGGCAACAATAACTGCCCGAGTTACACCAGGAACGCACAATCCCTCCATCAGTGCTCAGACTGTCCGCAATAGGCTGAGAGAGGCTGGACTGAGGGCTTGTAGGCCTGTTGTAAGGCAGGTCCTCACCAGACATCACTGGCAACAACATTGGCTATGGGCATAAATCCACCGTCGCTGGACCAGTCAGGACTGGCAAAAAGTGCTCTTCACTGACCAGTCGTGTTTTTGTCTCACCAGGGGTGATGGTCGGATTTGCGTTTATTGTCAAAGGAATGACCGTTACACCGAGCGTTACGCTGGAGCAGGATCGATTTGGAGGTGGAGGGTCCGTCATGGTTCGGTGTGTCACAGCATCATCGGACTGAGCTTGTTGTCTATCGGCCTATATCGAATCTTCCATTCCTCTCAAAAATGTTAGAAAAAGCTGTTGCACAGCAACTCACTGAATTCCTGAGGACAAATGTATACGAAATGCTTCAGTCTGGTTTTAGACCCCATCATAGCACTGAGACTGCACTTGTGAAGGTGGTAAATTACATTTTAATGGCGTCACACCGAGGCTCTGCATCTGTCCTCGTGCTCCTAGACCTTAGTGCTGCTTTTGATACCATTGATCACCACATTCTTTTGGAGAGATTGGAAACCCAAATTGGTCTACACGGAAAAGTTCTGGCCTGGTTTAGATCTTATCTGTCGGAAAGATATCAGTTTGTCTCTGTGAATGGTTTGTCCTCTGACAAATGAACTGTAAATTTCGGTGTTCCTCAAGGTTCCGTTTTAGGACCACTATTGTTTTCACTATATATTTTACCTCTTGGGGATGTCATTCGAAAACATAATGTTAACTTTCACTGCTATGCGGGTGACACGTACATTTCAATGAAACATGGTGAAGCCCCAAAATTGCCCTAACTAGAAACCTGTGTTTCAGACATAAGGAAGTGGATGGCTGCATACTTTCTACTTTTAAACTCAGACAAAACAGAGATGCTTGTTCTAGGTCCCAAGAAACAAAGAGATCTTCTGTTGAATCTGACAATTAATCTTGATGGTTGTACAGTCGTCTCAAATAAAACTGTGAAGGACCTCGGCGTTACTCTGGACCCTGATCTCTCTTTTGAAGAACATATCAAGACTGTTTCAAGGACAGCTTTTTTCAATCTACGTAACATTGCAAAAATCAGAAACCTTCTGTCCAAAAATTATGCAGAAAAATTAATCCATGCTTTTGTTACTTCTAGGTTAGACTACTGCAATGTTCTACTTTCCGGCTACCCGGATAAAGCACTAAATAAACTTCAGTTAGTGCTAAATACGGCTGCTAGAATCCTGACTAGAACCCAAAAATTTGATCATATTACTCCAGTGCTAGCCTCCCTACACTGGCTTCCTGTTAAGGCAAGGGCTGATTTCAAGGTTTTACTGCTAACCTACAAAGCATTACATGGGCTTGCTCATACCTATCTTTCCGATTTGGTTTGGTCCTGCCATACATACCTACACGTACGCTACGGTCACAAGACGCAGGCCTCCTAATTGTCCCTAGAATTTCTAAGCAAACAGCTGGAGGCAGGGTTTTCTCCTATAGAGCTCCATTTTTATGGAATGGTCTGCCTACCCATGTGAGAGACGCAGACTCGGTCTCAACCTTTAAGTCTTTACTGAAGACTCATCTCTTCAGTGGATCATATGATTGAGTGTAGTCTGGCCCAGGAGTGTGAAGGTGAACGGAAAGGCTCTGGAGCAACGAACCGCCCTTGCTGTCTCTGCCTGGCTGGTTCCCCTCTCTCCACTGGGATTCTCTACCTCTAACCCTATTACAGGGGCTGAGTCACTGGCTTACTGGTGCTCTTCCATGCCGTCCCTAGGGGGGGTGCGTCACTTGAGTGGGTTGAGTCACTAACGTGATCTTCCTGTCTGGGTTGGCGCCCCCCTTGGGTTGTGCCGTGGCGGAGATCTTTGTGGGCTATACTCGGCCTTGTCTCAGGATGGTAAGTTGGTGGTTGAAGATATCCCTCTAGTGGTGTGGGACCTGTGCTTTGGCAAAGTGGGTGGGGTTATATCCTGCCTGTTTGGCCCTGTCCGGGGTTATCATCGGATGGGGCCACAGTGTCTCCTGACCCCTCCTGTCTCAGCCTCCAGTATTTATGCTGTAGTAGTTTATGTGTCGGGGGGCTAGGGTCAGTCTTATATCTGGAGTACTTCTCCTGTCTTATCCGGTGTCCTGTGTGAATTTAAGTATGCTCTCTCTAATTCTCTCCTTCTCTCTTTCTTTCTCTCAGAGGACCTGAGCCCTAGGACCATGCCTCAGGACTACCTGGCATGATGACTCCTTGCTGTCCCCAGTCCACCTGCCTGTGCTGCTGCTCCAGTTTCAACTGTTCTGCCTGCGGCTATGGAACCCTGACCTGTTCACCGGACGTGCTACCTGTCCCAGACCTGCTGTTTTCAACTCTCTAGAGACAGCAGGAGCGGTATAGATACTCTTAATGATCGGCTATGAAAAGCCAACTGACATTTACTCCTGAGGTGCTGACTTGTTGCACCCTCGACAACTACTGTGATTATTATTATTTGACCATGCTGGTCATTTCTGAACATTTGAACATCTTGGCCATGTTCTGTTATAATCTCTACCCGGCACAGCCAGAAGAGGACTGGCCACCCCTCATAGCCTGGTTCCTCTCTAGGTTTCTTCCTACGTTTTTTCGCCTTTCTAGGGAGTTTTTCCTAGTCACCGTTCTTCTACACCTGCATTGCTTGCTGTTTGGGGTTTTAGGCTGGGTTTCTGTACAGCACTTTGAGATATCAGCTGATGTAAGAAGGGCTATATAAATACATTTGATTTGATTTGATTTGTCATTGCAGACAATTTCAACGCTGTGCGATACAGGGAAGACATCCTCCTCCCTCATGTGGTACCCTTCCTGTAAGCTCATCATGACATGACCCTCCAGCATGACAATGCCACCAGCCATACTATTCATTCTGTGAGTGATTTCCTGCAAGACAGGAATGTCAGTGTTCTGCCATGGCCAGCGAAGAGCCCGGATCTCAATCCCATTGAGCACGTCTGGGACCTGTTGGATCGGAGGGTGAGGGCTAGGACCACTCCCCCCAGAAATGTCTGGGAACTTGCAGGTGCCTTGGTGGAAGAGTGGGGTAACATCTCACAGCAAGAACTGGCAAATCTGGTGCAGTCCATGAGGAGGAGATGCACTACAGTACTTAATGCAGCTGGTGACCACACCAGATACTGACTGTTACTTTTGATTTTGACCCCCCCCTTTGTTCAGGGACACATTATTCCATTTCTGTTAGTCACATATCTGTGGAACTTGTTCAGTTTATGTCTCAGTTGTTGAGTCTTGTTATGGTCATACAAATATTTACTCATGTTAAGTTTGCTGAAAATAAATGCAGGTGACAGTGAGAGAACTTTTTCTTTTTCTGCTGAGTTTATATATCCTAAATATATATCCTAAATATAGTTTCAACTTTGTGAACAAGGAGAGACAGAGTTTGCTCTCTGAAAGGTTTCTTAAGTCATTGCCTGTATATTGGTCTCAAAACACTGGTTGGTCACGCAATCTCTCTATTTCGCACACTCTATCTAGACAAGTCTCTCAGTCATATTGTTTGGCTACTTTTCACTCTCAAATGCATCATCGATGCCATTGTAACATTCATATCAATGAATACCTGTCGCAGTAGTACAAATATTAGACTGTGATTGCATTGTTTGATAATTTTTTTTTAATGAATAAAGTGAACGGTGAAACTTCCTGCCACCACACCCATTCTCCATTAATCTTCAGTGTGTTTTGGAGGTCAGAGATTCCATTGCAGAGTAGTATGCAGCCTTGCTTGAGCTACAAAGTAAAGGTGACTTGAGAATAGAAATTACACATGGCACTGGCAAAGTACCAGATATTGGTACTGCTTTGTTTAATGCTGGCAACTATACTGGGGTATAATGTCCAGCTAGAGGCCAATAAAGCTATGGCCTTTGCTCTGGGCTCATTCAACCAGAAATATAATGAGGAATATCTCTACAAGGTTCTTAACTTCAAGTACAAACTGCTTCAGCTGAGCTCGCTAGAGTTTCAACTAAAATTGTGAGTGTATGCTGAGCACACACTTTTTGGTTGCATTGTTATAGAAATTGTCTAAGGTTCTGCTGTTTATGTTTTCCATTGGTCATGCTGTAATGATAATGGTTGTCAGGGATCTGTCACGCCCTGACCTTAGAGATCCTTTTATTTCTCTATTTGGTTAGGTCAGGGTGTGACTAGGGTGGGCAATCTATGTTTTCTATTTCTTTGTTGGCCGGGTGTGGTTCCCAATCAGAGGCAGCTGTATATCGTTGTCTCTGATTGGGGATCATACTTAGGCAGCCTTTTTCCACCTGTAGTTTGTGGGATCTTGTTTTGGTACTGTGCTGTTTAGCCCTACTAAAACTTTACGTTTGGTTTGTATTTTTTTTTTTTTTCTCGGTGTTCATTAAATAAAGAAAGATGTACGCCTACCACGCTGCGCCTTGGTCCACTCATTCCAACAACGAGAGTAACAGGATCGCTGTAGCCTACTGTATGTTGTCGTTAATTGTATGATTGTTACTGAACCAATTAACTTTTTCTTGCCATTACAGATCATGATTGGAAAGGAATTAATCTTGAATCCACGGATTAGACTAACCAATTGCAAAAAAGGGAGAGGTGCAGAAAGATAGTCCCTCTGGCACTGATAAAGCAATGGTAAAAACGAAGGGAAAGTGTTTATCACTGCAAAGATTACTCAATTATAATAGCACCAGACTAACACAGTAATAGCCTAAAGGACAACCTAAATAACAATGGGTAACACTTTACTTGACACCCAGCCACATAACATGTTATGACACGGTCATAACCATGTCATAACAGCTGACATAACTTGTCAAACTGTCATAATATGGTCATAACACTGTCTTGACACATATATTTAATCTGTTGTGACATATATTGCGTTGTTTTATGGCTGGTTATGACACCTACATAAGAGTGTTAAAACCCACAAAACCTACCACGGTAGTTGTTTTATGGCTGGTTATGACACCTACATAAAGGTCTCAAAACCCACAAAACCTACCACACAAGACAAAACATTCCATTTACATTTTACACTTGAGTCATTTAGCAGACGCTCTTGTCCAGAGCGACTTCCATTACACCATAGCCTACTTTTCAACATTATGTTTATGTTATATAACATTTACTGAAATTGACCATATTAAATTATCATTGTAATTGCGCACATATTGATGTCAGACATGCACCTACCCCAATGCTCAGTTACTGATGACTGGGATGAATGCAAAAGAAGATTTCAGGAGCAGGACAAGACACCCTTTTTTTGACTGATGACTGACATAACGGCATGCATGTGATAGGCCTATATGATTATGATGTCATAATGCTTCATGACAGTGTCATAAAGTGTATTTTCTACAAGTTATGTAAAATATGATGAAAAAAAACATGACTGTAAAGAATTCATTACAACAACAACAAAGGACTTAAGAAACACATTTTCAAACGCAAGGAAACTTCTTGGTAGGGAAAAAATACATTTAAAAAAAATGTGGGTTTTCACACTCTTATGTAGGTGTCATAGCCAAACATAAAATAACACAATATATGTCACAACATGTGTAAATATATGGGTCATGACAGTGTTATGACAATAATATGACAGGTTATGACAAGTTATGTCAGCTGTTATGACATATTATGACAGGGTTATGACTGTCATAACGTGTTATGAAGCTGGGTGTCAAGGAAAGTGTCAGTATGAAAGAATTATGTTTTAATGCATGTGTTGTGCAGTTGAACATTCGGTTATTCTCTCTAAGGAAACCTATTTCTTCTGTTTCAGATGTTGGAGTGCCGCTTTGTAGTGTTGCTATACAAGAGCAAAATGGTGTTGGCCCAGAATGTTGGCAAACCAATGTAAAAATAGTCCCCGAAGCATCAAAATGTTTAGTCATTCTCTGGTGACTGGTCTGAATTTGATTGTAGCCTAGCTAAGCTACTATTATTGTGTAAATGTCATTAAATTCCATAGTTTGGGTCTTGGGACTACAATTTATTTAATGTTCTAGATTATTGAAAATAAACTGATTTATACTTTGTTTGGCCTCTATCTCTGTGAATACATTTGGTTACGTTTTTGTGTCAAAGGGTCATTTTGTGAGAGGGAAGCCCGGCCTGAAAGTAACCCCTGGCACCATTTTCCTTTGACCTTAGTGTTCAGTGATTGCAGATCTATAAAACCCAGAAAGGTGTAAGCAATAAGGCGTTGTCTCCCCGAATGTTGTTATATTACCATATTGCTTGCGCCTATCCCGTTTTTATAGATACGCAAACGCCAAGAGGTTAGGACCTCGGAGGTGGCGAAAAATAGTTTTCGGACCGGTCCAAAGAGACACAGCTCCCACCGGAGGATGCTGTGTCCTGACATTCCGTCGTCGCATACATCATTCATCAGAGGCACTTTGGGTGCAGCCATGGCGGCGCCCCTTGCACATTTCGATGACGAGTGGCACGATTTTAAGGAATTTGAGCCGGTCTCAGAGCAGGGGACTCGGATGGACGGAGTAAACTTGGTTGCCGAGCAGTTGACAGGCGTTCTGAGGGTCCTTCCAGAGCTCAACGACAGCTTTTCGGGCGAAATAGGCAGCTTCAAGTCCATGGAAGAGCTGGTGAACGATTTCGACGAGAGATTGACAGTGTGTTTCCGAAATTTCAACACCCAAACGGAGAACATTGCCCCTGTAAACATTATCACCGAGGATACAACGTTGAGGAACGACGAGTGAGTATGCGAAGTGACTCCTGGCCAAAGTTAGTTTGTAACAACACCGTTCCTCCCTTGCGACATACTATCAAATGTCAATGTCACGCCCTGCACAATAGCGTCCAACTCATACATGCTGTCACGAGTATTGATGGTTGATGCAAGCGGCGGACATTCAACATTGTATCAGATAAGCTTATAGCATATTTACACCTATTCGAGAATATTGTAATGCTACGTTCATTTCACTAGAAGTTTACGTTTATAATGATGCTTTTTCCCCCATGCATTATTGTTGCTATGCACGTACTGTCAGTTGTGCTGATGACTTGTCAATAAGCAATGTTATCAATGGTCATTTGGCTGTTCCGTCAAACTAGATTTTAGAACTCACATAATCTCAGTTGAAAACATGTCCGTGCATAGTGTCCCAGATATGCCTAACAAAGACATCCTACTAAACTCTAGATTAGAATGTTGACCGAAATACCCTTCCCGGGAGTTCAGAATAAATCGGACAATTCACATTTATCCCCTCCTAAAAGATTAAATATTTGGCTTATGTCTTGGGTAGAGTAGTTGATCCCACTAATCTGTTTGTGGTTAATAAATAGTTAGCCCAATACTATGCTGTTTATAAATGATAGATTCGTTATTAATGTCTCACCCTTTCCGCTTTTCACATTTCATAATACCGTTTTAAAGCGGTGCGGCTGTAGCATTATCAACAGCCCAAACTTATCGCACAGCTGGCAGATTAGTCCTCGTTACATCTTACTGCTTCCAAGTGCAGTGTCATTATGACACATATAACCACTGTTGACCATTATTTGAAGTTAGATATCACTTATCTACATGAGCTTTTGGTCCTACAGGTGGTGGTGTTAACTGTCATGTGTCTCTCATCTCATTTCACCCCACAGGATCTGGAATGCTCTCGCAGATAATTATGGTAATGTCATGGCAGTGGATTGGAAAGAGTCTCGAACACGCTCCCTCCATCTCCCCGCTCTAAACCTCAAAGACAAACCAGTGAGTCGAGTTCCTGCTTCATAGAGGGCTCTTTCTTTGCCCCTTTCCTTTCATCCCCACTCTCTCTGTCTCTCTCTCTCTTTCTCCCTCGTTCCCTATTCCCTACCACTCCGCCTCTCCCTGCCCCTACCGTCCTGTCCGATCTGTTTATCGCTCCAATCTAAAATTCAGAATTCATTGTGCCAGGATTTAGTTTTGATTCAATCCCCTCCCCCTGACCTGTCAGAGGGTGGATGATGTAACACTGGAGCTGTCCGACGATGAGCTGAGGGAACAGATGGACATGCACACCATCATCGTCTCCTGCCTCAATGACGAACCCCTCTTCACTGCAGAACAGGTAGGGTTTACCCACCAATTTACCAACCTACCAACCCACCGCTCTGCCTCGAATAGCCCAAGGCTGACCTGCACTTTATCAAAGATAGAATACAGTGGAGCAGAGCTGGGTATGGGGCTTGCGCCTGTTGCTTGAATGTGCTTCACATCGACAGACGACAGGTGGACTGAGCCGGTGTTTGTGCGTTAACCAGAGTTGGGGTCTATTCTATCGACAGTGCCAGTCAATTCAGGAACACAATTTCATTCCAAGGATTGGAATTGAACTACATGGAGACATTCTATGTCCAATGCAACAGACAGGAATAGAAATGGAACTGATCCCAAATGTGTGATGTTACCGTGTGTATTGTAGGTTATTGAGGAGATAGAGGAGATGATGCAGGACTCTCCTGACCTGGGGGCAGAGCAGAACCACCCCTCTCAGTCAGACCTCGCCATGCTCTCTCTGGACATCCAGCGCCCCAGAACAAACCACAGCTATGACGAGCGTGAGTATATCTCTTGTCAGTTAGGTGTGTGTGTGTGTGTGTGTGTGTGTGTGTGTGTGTATGTGTGTGTGTGTGTGTGTAAATGGTGTGAGGGAGGGGGAGGTTGAAAGTGTGCTTGCATTCTTATGCTACATTTCTGTGTGTGTGTGCGTGTGCGCGTGTGTGTGCAGGAGAGAGGACCCTGTGTGTAGCAGAGCTGAATGAGCGGCTAGAGGAGGTGGAGATGGCCATCAGACATTACGGTGAGGAGCTGATTCAACACCTGGCCCTCAGGGACGAGCTGGACTTTGAAAAAGAGGTGAAGAACAGCTTCATCTCTATCCTGATAGATGTGCAGAACAGACAGAAGGAACACAGGGAACTACTGAAGAAAAAGAAAAAACTCAAGAGTGGTGCCGGGGCCCCGCAGGGCCGACCAGAGAGAACACAAGCACTAGGATCAGTGAGTGACACCATCCATGCTGTGCGTGCACACACACAAACACACACACACAATTCCTGCTGATCCACTGTTTTATGGCATTGCTTAGTAACCTTTTAATGTATTCAAACCTTATACAACTTATTTCTTGCTTGTACAGATGTCCCCCCGTATTACTATCTTGATATCTTATTACGTCACTCTTTTTACAAACTAATTTACTGGTTTATTGTTTTGGGGATATTGACCTTTTAAACCTTGCATATGGTTCCTTCTATTTTCATCTGCTTGTTTCCAGTTTGTGTGTCTCTTACTTCCCGCTTCTCTACTTCACTTCCTTCCTCTCTAGCGCTTTAGCATGGTGGGGCTCTCGTCTACCATTCAAAATGGCTTCCGGCAAACTTTTGGGAGAAGTGGGAGTGAAAGACAGGTGCCTATATTTCTCTCTTTCTCTCTGTCTGTTGCACTATTCATTGGTGCTGTGTGTGTATGTCTTTGTTGGTCAACTAGATGGTAATTGTACATGAAGTACAATTGGTGGGATTAAAGTATTTTTGTGGTAGAAGTTTAAAACGTTTTACTTTACTATTTAAAGCAAAGCAGTTGCATATAGTCAAAGTTTAATGTAGTAAAATCATTATTTTTGATTAACTACTATATCAACCATATTAATTTGGATTATGGGGCAGTTAGATCACAAAAATGTCTCAACTACAGTTGTTGCGTGTGAAAACTAAAAGAAGAAAGACAAAGAACAAAGCAGTCTTTTGTTAGAAGATGGGGATAAAAAGCAGGATCAAGTGGACAACACTCTTAGGAAAGCAAAGAAACTCTGAATCAATCATGCTGTGGGTTTCAGATAAATAGATGCACAAGAAACGGAACAGAGCTAAGCACAGGCAAAATCTTAGAGGAAAACCTGGTTCAGTCTGCTTTCCTACAGACACTGGGAGACAAATTCACCTTTCAGCAGGACAATAACCTAAAATGCAAGGCCAAATCTACACTGGAGGTGCTTGCCAAGACGACATTGAATGTTCTTGAGGGGCCTAATTACAGTTGTGATTTAAATCTTCTTGAAAACCTGTGGCAAGACTTGAAAATTGCTGACTAGCAATGATCAACAACCAACTTGACGGAGCTTGAAGAATTTAAAAAAAGATGTGCAACTATTGTACAATCCAGGTGTGCAGAGCTCTTAGAGACTTACTCAGATAGACTTGCAGCTGTAATCTCTGCCAAAGGGGATTCTACCATGTATTGACTCAGGGGTGTGAATACTTATTTATGTAAATTAGATATTTCTGTATTTCATTTAACATTTTTTTACTAACATTTCCAAAAACATGTTTTCACTTTGTTGTTATGGGGTATTGTGTGTAGATGGGTGAGAAATTATTTTAATTAATTTTGAATTCAGGCTGTAACACAACATAATGTGGAATAAGTCAAGGGGTATGAATACTTTCCGAAAGCACTGTATTAGGGCTGACCCTAGTTAGTCGACTGGTTGATTGTTTGGTCGATAGGCTGTTGGTCGACTGAGATTTATTTAGTCAAGGTGTGGCAAATATACACTACATGACCAAAAGTATGTGAATACCTGCTCGTTGAACATCTCATTCAAAAATCATGGGCATTAATATGGTGTTGTTCCCCCCTTTGCTGCTATAACAGCCTCTACACTTCTGGGAAGGCTTAGGGCTGGGTAATATGGCCTAAAACTCATATCTCGATTTTCTCAGCTTATGGGAGATTCACAATATATACAGTTGAAGTCGGAAGTTTACATACACCTTTGCCAAATACATTTAAACTCAGTTTTTCACAATTCCTGACATTTAATCCTAGTAACAATTCCCTGTCTTAAGTCAGTTAGGATCACCACTTTATTTTAAGAAAGTGAAATGTCAGAATAATAGTAGAGAGAATGATTTATTTCAGCTTTTATTTCTTTCATCACATTCCCAGTGGGTTAGAAGTTTACATACACTCAATTAGTGTTTGGTAGCATTGCCTTAAAATTATTTAACTTGGGTCAAACGTTTCGGGTAGCCTTCCACAAGCGTCTCACAATACGTTGGGTGAATTTTGGCCCATTCCTCCTGACAGAGCTGGTGTAACTGAGTCAGGTGTGTAGGCCTCCATGCCCGCACACGCTTTTTCAGTTCAGCCCACACATTTTCTATAGGATTGAGGTCAGGGCTTTGTGATGGCCACTCCATTACCTTGACTTTGTTGTCCTTAAGCCATTTTGCCACAACCTTGGAAGTATGCTTGGGGTCATTGTCCATTTGGAAAACCCATTTGCGACCAAGCTTTAACTTCCTGACTGATGTCTTGAGATGTTGCTTCAATATACCACGTAATTTTCCTCCCTCATGATGCCATCTATTTTGTGAAGGGCACCAGCCCCTCCTGCAGCAAAGCACCCCCACAACATGATGCTGCCACCCCCGTGCTTCGCGGTTGGGATGGTGTTCCTCGGCTTGCAAGCATCCCACTTTTTCCTCCAAACACAGCGATTGTCATTCTGGTCAAACAGTTTTATTTTTGTTTCATCAGACCAGAGGACATTTCTCCAAAAAGTACAATCTTCGTCCCAATGTGCAGTTGCAAACCGTAGTCTGGCTTTTTTATGGCGGTTTTGGAGCAGTGGCTTCTTCCTTGCTGAGCGGCCTTTCAGGTTATGTCGACATAGGACTCATTTTACCGTGGATATAGATACTTTTGTACCTGTTTCCTCCAGCATCTTCACAAGGTCCTTTGCTGTTGTTCTGGGATTGATTTGCACTTTTCACACCAAAGTACGTTCATCTCTAGGAGACGGAACGCGTCTCCTTCCTGAGCGGTATGACGACTGCGTGGTCACATGGTGTTTATACTTGCATACTGTTGTTTGTACAGATGAACGTGGTACCTTCAGGCATTTGGAAATTGCTCCCAAGGATGAACCAGACTTGTGGAGGTCTACAATTTTTTTTCTGAGGTCTTGGCTGATTTCTTTGGATTTTCCCATGATGTCAAGTAAAGAGGCACTGAGTTTGAAAGTAGGCCTTGAAATACATCCACAGGTACACCTCCAATTGACTCAAATGATGTCAATTAGCTTAAAAAAATATTTTTTTGCTGAGAAGCTTCTAAAGCCATGATATCGTTTTCTTGAATTTTCAAAGCTGTTTATAGGCACAGTCAACTCAGTGTATGTTAACTTCTGACCCACTGGAATTGTGATACGGTGAATTATTAGTGAAATAATCTGTCTGTAAACAATTGTCGTAAAAATTACTTGTGTCATGCACAAAGTAGATGTCCTAACCGACTTGCCAAAACTATAGTTTGTTAACAAGAAATTTGTGGAGTGGTTGAAAAACGAGTTTTAATGACTCCAACCTAAGTGTATGTAAACTTCCAACTTCAACTGTATATATAGATTTTTTAAAATGTTATCTCTAAATAAGCTTTGTTGTACAATTTAAAGGTAAATTACACTGCGTTTAAAACAGTCAGCAATAATCTAATGAATTCAGAGCTTGTAAAATTATACCTAGGCTAAATAAATCCCTTCAACAACCATAAGACACACTAATAATTTAATTATTTTATCAAAATACTTGTACCTGCTTTTTTTGTAATAATCACTGATCTGGCTTTCAGGTCTGTCTATAAAAAATGATATTTTTGTTACAAATTTAACCAGAACCATGCATAATGCACATCAACTAATAATGTATCAGGCATAGAAAATTAACACCGGTCTCATAAACAATCTCTCAAGCACATGCACACGTGCTAGTAAGTAGCCAACTAATATTTATTTTTCAAGTTTAGCCAACTTGGATCTAGGTATAATTTCACAAGCTCTGAATTCAGCTAACAAAGCAAAACAGTTGAATTTTAACGAGCACATTCTTCTGTCCATCTCCAACTGTTTGAACAGATGTTGAAATAAAGTGGCCTACCTCATTTCTCAGAATGAGAACGAGTTGCCAATTCCTTATATAACTGTTTTATGCTTATTGCACATTTATAAAACACAGACTAAACAGCTAGTATAACTATCTTTATTCGACAAAAATGCTGCCAGCGATACATTGTACCGTAATGCGCGCTACAAACTGATCATTCGTTTTGTTCATTGGTACATCCTTTTCAGTAGTGTCTGCTCTGCTTGAAATTTGAGGAGTTGAAACATAAACAGGATATGGTTCGAAAGGGTTAACTTCTCCTCTACTACAGTCAAATAATGTCTCCATGTGTTTCGGTGTCCATATGATCGATTCTGTTGGACCAAACCTCAAATGCAAATAGCATATTGAAACCGTTTGTCAGAGAGGAAGAAGTGATCTCTCATCTTTGTTTTTGTGAGTTGTTGAGGGAGTGTCTTGGGAGAAAGGCGAAGCGCTAAAATCTGTCCAAAATAAGGCCAATGCGTTTCTGTGCGCTTATTTTGAACCTAAGCTTGTCCGCCTGCCTTCCCGCCTTTCGAACAACGACACCCGTTGTTAGGGCGGACACATGAGCATCTTGTCATTATATACAGACCTCTGGTGTAAATGGGAAGGTGCACAGCACAGAAGGAGCGAACGAGACGAGACCAAAAAGACAACATGAGAACAAGCGGACATAAATGCTCATGAAAACGAACAATACAAAAACTTTGATTCTGCAGGCATTTGGAATGTCGCGCAAAAACATGAATTCAAATTAATTCTATATATCGCCCAGCCCTACTTTCCACTACATGTTGGAACATTGTTGCAGGGACTTGCTTCCATTCAGCCACAAGAGCATTAGTGAGGTCGGACGCTGATGTTGGGCGGTTAGGCCTGGCTCACAGTCTGCATTCCAATTCATCCCAAAGGTGTTTAATGGGCTTGAGGTCAGGGCTCTGTGCAGGCCAGTAAAGCTATTCCAATGGACTAATCCATTGTGGAGGCCGCAGGGATGGCGCACCGGTATCACCAGTAGGACATTTACTGTTAATTCCCATAATTTCTAATCTACAATGTTTGTTTGGTTACGGTCATTTCTGTTAATGCACTCAATATATTATTATTACAGTCTTACGGTTGTCACAGTTGTCATTGTAGGAGTGGACACGTTTGCAGAGCACACAACCTAGGCTGTGAGGAAAATGTTTTGGTTTATTTCATTCCATTTACAAGTTGTCAATTTATTAATTGTCTATTGTTTGGGGCACTCCTGTCAATCTTGAGTAAAGGACACGCAACTGATTACGCATATAGAATTAGGACTAGTCTACTTAGTCTGCGAGCAAATGTAGGCCTATAATTTTGCCCATTTGAGGATCTAATACTATTTATGATTGTCTTAACTTACCATCACTATGGAATTTCTGAAAGTAATTTTTTCTTCGCCTCAAGCAGCGAGTAGACAAAGTCTGTTTTTACATCCATTGAAAATTATAGTTGTTCCTCAACGGAGCCTATGTGAAAAATCTTTACAGCTCGCTCCCTTTTGATTACCGCTCAGCATGAAAGGGGAAGAAATGTCATGCTCTGATCCGGTGGAAGCGTCATAAAATAGGTCTACCTGATTACGTCTTATCGCTTGCAAAATAGCTGTGTCTGTCTGTCTAGAGCTGAAAACTCTTGAGGACTCAGAATATTTTATACAATGTTGCAAGTTAGCTAGCAGGAGCTTCAGGCCAGACCAAGTTAAAACAATAGCTGACACATTGTTTCAAGTTCCTTGCAGACTGGTCATGCATAGACAATGTGATTTAGATTATATTTATTTTTATCAGGATATTTTCTACCTGCAGGTTGCAATGTTAAAAATGTTTGGCTTTATGTAGACTATTTTTACATATTGGCAATGAAAATAAAAGTCACTTTTAGATTTGTATCATTTTCATTTAGATTTACCACAAAATCTCATTGATTTTGAGATATGAAGGCTTTATTATAAATTAAATTAAACTGTTCCATGAAAATGTGCATATGAAAATCATAACTGGCATGCAGATCAGTAGAAATGGTATGATAACTTGGCACTCCAAATGGAAAAGGTTGCCATCCTCTGGTGTAGCTTATTACCGGCAAATTCAGGAGCTTAACAGCCGAGGCAAATCTGCGAAAGCCAGCAGCAGCGGGCAGCGGGAGGAGGAAGGTCGGGAACAGGTGTTTTTCTTCTGGTTAGGCTATATTGATCTCTGGCTCTCTCTTTAGTAATTTATGTGTCTTAATTTTTAATCTCAGTGCTTAAAGCATCAGACAAGCTCAGTAGCGTACATATAGTTGATTTTATTCAAACATAGGACGTGGAAAAATATAAGTAATTTTTTTTCCGACCAATCAGAAGACTCTGGGTCAACTAAGATTTGTTTTAGTCAGGAGCATCCCTACACTGTATGTAGAATATATTTCTATGTAGACCTACTGATAGCTAGCTGTAAGTCTAGCTAATAAATTAACTCTTTATTGCTAAAAGTACATTTCCTGAAGTAAATGTGGTTTGTTTGCTAGCTTGTTTTAAAGTATGTATGGTTTTGAAATAAGTTATAGTAGTGGTAGTGCCTGCAGTAGTAATGGTGGTGACTGGTTATAGTTGAAAAGGTAGGTAGGTGAAAAGCTAAGATAGTCTGAAAATATTAAAGTTGGTTTGGTGTACATGTATCTAGCTTGAACGGTCCAAGAGTTACAATTATTGTTGGTGGGCATGATATGCTAATTAAAGTGGTTAAAATGTATAGTGCAGACCAAAGCTAGTGCGAACCAGAGCACACCCAGGGCCAGAGCTGTACCAGAGCTAGTACAGACAAGAGCAGTAGTTGTGGTCAGTAGTTGTGTGGTTGTGGTCAGTGTCTAAACGACAGTTGTTGCATGTCAAAACTGAAAGAAGTGCAATGAGAAGCAGGGTTGCCAGGTCAAGCTTAAATTTCTAGCTCAATGACCTCTCAAAACCCGCCCAAAAGGCCTGAAAACTAGCCCAATTAATTTTTTTTTACAGCAAGAGAGGAGTTGCCAATTCAATTTTACCATAGTTTTCTGAGATAAAGGCAGGTAGCCTATAGCCCCTTATAGGCCTACATCTCATTTCAGATAGTCTACAGTATCCTAGACAAGACGTAGGCAAGATGTAAACTGAACGATTGAGCAGCTTGCTTAGTTCAAATTAAGACACATTTATTCAACATAAAAAGCGAGGCAATTTCGCAATAAGAAGTGCTTGTTTCCCCAATAGCCGGCTGGAACAGGCTACTGAGAATGGGGTCATCATTTCAATCACTGAATTAAATATGAATAATATATATATGAACTTAATATGCTTGTCAACAACAGCCAGTGTTTATTTTTTTGAATGGGTTTTACCTGTAGCCTAATCTGACAGTTCATAGTTCATAGTAACACAAGGCTACACCGACAAAGCTATAGGCTATATATTTCATTGGTTTGCCAGCTCCACAAGCGGCACAAAGGCTACACAACGCTACACAAGGCTACACAAGTGGCACAAAGGCTATACAAGGCTCCACAAGCGGCACAAATTGATTTGCAATGACTCCAGTGATATCGTCATTTCAACATTTCAACAACATTTATTGTATCAAATGGTAGCCTACAATGTCATACACATTAATAGGTTTACTTGATGGCCAACAGAGGCAAATGTATAATTCTCCACATTTAGCCTAATGTCAGTTTCATTGAGGACTTTTCCCCGTAAAAAATAACCGGGCGAGGGAGTTCCATAACTTCAATTTAACATTTCTACTCGGGCGGCCCCTGAGACCCAAGAACTGAGCATGCATAAAGCACTTTGCTTGATACCTAAGCAGTCAACATTAAAATGCAGTTTAAACCGTCTCCAAGCGGATTTATGTAATGCCTTGTAGTGCCTTCCCAAAATGGTTGTCTACACGTTGTAATGTTTCCACGGCGTTTCTAGCGCGAACAGTGTAAGAAGAGTAGCGCGCTAAATAATAATAATAACAAAAAGTCTAAAGTATGACGAAGCTTTAAAGTCTGGACTTTTGCTCCGTAAGTCCCACCTAAAAATGCTGATCCACCCAGCTTCACATCTCCATAAACTGAACATAAATTACTCGCTGTCTCACTTCTCCATAGGAAATGGCTAACCATACCCACCCCCCTACTGTATTTAAGAAGGAGTCTTAACAAACATCACTCTGTTAATTGCCTTTCTACAATGGTTGCCCACTTCTACTCTCATGGAGAAGCAATTGAACAATTGTATTTAGCGTGTACAGTGCCTGGTGAAATTTTTCACACCCCTTGCACAGTTTTCTAAATGTTCCGCCTCAGTATTAAATGTAAAAAGGGATTACATTTGATTTTTTTCCCGACCAGTCTACACAACCTACTACACAATTTCAATGTAAAGGAAAATTATAGAAAATGTTCTTAATTAATTAGAACACGAAACAAAGATGCCTTGATTGCATATGTCTTCACACGCCATAGTTAATACTTGGTGGAATAACTTTTGACAGGCATTACATCTGTGAGAGGAACATTTGTGTAATGGCTGCCAGCTGTAATGGCTGCCAATGGTGGTTCCACCAAGTATTACCTCTGGGGTGTGAAGACATATGCAATCAAGACTGTTTTTTTTATTGGTATTAATTTGGAAAACGTTCTATAATTCTTCGTTCACTTTGAAAATGTGGGATAGGCTGTGTAGATCAGTAGGAAAACAATATAACGTGTAATTGAATTAAGGCGTGAAAAATGTGAAAAGTGTACAAGGGGTGTTTACACTTTCACTAGGTTTTGTACTTATACTCCCTTTTTTTCTCTGTTGTTTCTACCCCATGGTCTCTCTTAGTATCTGACCACAGTCATCCCATATGAGAAGAAAGGAGGGCCTCCATCGGTGGAAGATCTTCAGATCCTTACCCAAAGTAAGTGGCACCTTAGTAAGTGGCAACTCTCAGGTGCAGAGCATTTATCCCCCACCCATCAAATGAATCTTGAATAAATCAAAAAATTTGTGCTACTTGAAGTACAGGGTACAGTTGTTTATCTGGTGTTATAGATGGTTGACATACCGTGGTCAAATAAATTCCTGGAATAAATCTATTTTTCTGATTGGTTTGCGTTTCTGTTGCAGTCCTGCAAGCTATGAGAGACGACAGTGACAAGGTGCCCAGGCTTCTGACAGACTACATTCTCAAAGGTGAGTTCACTCAGCCTCTCCCTATATACATTTTAACATTAGTAGGCTACATTACAGGGATCTATGTGTTATTGGCGTACTGTTGTCTCTGCATTTTTGTAGAATTCAAGAGCATAACGGTTATTGATAACTCGTGATTTTCATTAGGCTATTTTAAGCTAGGCTTTTCTACTGTTTAAGTTTGTTGTGCCTTTTCTTTTGTGTTTATGGTACAGGGCAATTTCCAGTTGAGTGATCTCCTTTTTCATTTCTTAAAAAAAAAATGTATCTCCATTCTTCATTTTCTGTTCAATGTCTCGCTGCATTGTACTTGCCAGCTCTGGTGTGAGAGCCATGGACAGAGAGGTTTGTGGCACACATTCACAGACACTGTACTGCGTGGTGTAGTCCACTCATTGCGGGAGAGCACCCGGAGTGGCCACTGAGCTTTAGTGTAACATAACCGTACCCTGCCCTTGTGTCCTGTCACTGCCCCCCACCCCCTCACTGTCACACTGCTGCTGTTTAGGGTATGGTAGACCCCATTGCTGCTCCCGTTGGTGTCACAAAGTTATCCCTGACCCATGACCTTGCTTTGCGTAACCCTTCACATCCTCAAGTGATCCCAAATGGGCCTGATGGGTTCCCCTGAAACACTCCCTGGGAATCACTGCTCTTGCAACCATTGGAACCTATTTCTCTTTCTGGGCTTATTTATTTCTCCAGTTGTACTATTTAATTCCTTTTTCTCCACTCAAGCCTGTTCTATTTCTTACTTTGTATTTTCCCATAGTTTCCCAACTGGCATTCACACATAGTCTCAGCCATACTCATTAATATGTGTTTTTTTCCCACAGTGCTTTGCCCAACATAGGCTGGAAGGACGATAACGGACCTTTTGGAAACGAGGTGAGGGGTCTGGTTTCAATGTCAACAAGCAAAATGAAGAGGACTCAGTCCGTGAATAAAAAATAAAAACATAAACACACTTCATTTATTCTTTATAAAGCATGGTATTTTACCTCGAGTTGCTCCTTTTTGTGTAACACCCATAGGTGTTTTATACCTCAATCAGTTTTATTTTCTCTGTGTTGAACATTTGTGATTTCACAAACCTTGTGTATTTGACAACTTCAAGTATTGTCTTGTTGTTTTTACAGTGCAGTGTCAAATACAGTACTCAAAGTCATAAGAAAGATACTCATACATTCTACTGGAGCATCTACTGTATGTGGCTGATTTCAACAGCCTTTTTGGGCGATAAGGGGCCCTTACTTTTTTGGCCCTGAAGTAAGATCGAAGCTACTCATATCCAAAGGGTTGTGTCTTAATTTGATTCACCTAATCTGAAGGTCTCATAAACGACTGAGCACTTGTAATATCAGGGATATGAAATATCAGGGATATGAAACATTTTAGATTGGTTTAACATTTCATTAATAAAATAAACCTTGAGCTGAATACTAACATTATTCTACACAACTCAGTCCACCATTTGGCCTCCCTAAAAGCACTGCACATATATATTTTTTGTCATAGCTAAATACTGTAGTAGTACCATTGTTGTCATACTTAGAAGGAATTGCAAAGGTAATGTGAACAGAACTGTAATTAATTACAGAGCACTGATGTGACTACTAGCTATGCATTTGAGTAAATACTGACTCACTGAAGCCCTGAATCAGAGGCACCATGCAGCCCAGACCTGGCCAGTCTATGAAGGCTGTGCACACAAGCTGGGCATTATTATACTTCTATACACAAGAAATGAAGATGCCTTTTTATTTGCACTTTTTTTTTGTACATTTGTAAATGACTTATTTTTAACCAAATGTTATTATACTGAGCTACTTATCTGCTAAATGTATAAAGGTCAATGGTAAACCCAATTTAAATCTGTTTTTGTTTCATTACTGAGTCAAGTCCCTTTTTTTTTCTCCTCGCTCGTACAGCAAACTCCAGCTATCCGTCAGTGACAATGACATGGAACAACATAGACAACTTATTTAGTTGTGCAACCCTGCATTTAACAGGCAGCCGTGCTCTTTCAATGCCACTTCACTCTAATCCTCATTGGAACATGGGGAAATCATGAAGCTAGTGTTATATTGAACACACAACATTGACAATTGACTCATTTTTCCAACTCCAACTAGGAGAAAAACATTAGAAAGAGGAACAACGTATATGGATCCAATGGTTTGTGCAAATGTGAGAGATAGCTCCTTCAGTACCAGTGTCTTTCACTTCACCAGTAGGCCTATACATACTTGAGGATGAGAGTAACTCACACGTGCATATAATACACATGAAATACAAAAACAAACACACTCCAAAACACACTTTTTTATAATCAGCGGGCCACGTGTCCGCCGAACCATATCCAGCTAGGTGAGAGGAACCAGATGAACTAAATGAAAGGGTATTTTGGCAGCTAGGCCAAGCCAGTAGGTAGCTACCAGTGGGAACATGATTGCATGATGAGTGAGATGATAAATGCCGAATCAGGCCATGTGACAACCAAACCAACACATGGCACCCCATGAAGAACTTAAAGATACCACAAGAATATCACTCTTGTTTAGAATTTTTTTATTTATTTAACCAGGTAGGCAAGTTGAGAACAAGTTCTCATTTACATTTGCGACCTGGCCAAGATAAAGCAAAGCAGTTCGACACATACAACAACACAGAGTCACACATGGAGTAAGTCTATATACAATGTGTCACGTTCTGACTTTAGTTCCTTTTTTATGTCTTTGTGTTAGGTTGGTCAGGGCGTGAGTTGGGGTGGGTAGTCTATGTTCTTTTTTCTATGTTGTTGTATTGCTGTGTGTTTGGCCTGGTATGGTTGTCTGTCTGTCATTGTCTCTGATTGAGAATCATACTTAGGTAGCCTGTTTTCCCCATTTTGGTTGTGGGTGTTTATTTTCTGTTATAGTGTCTGTTCACCTTGCAGAACTGTTTCGTTTTCTCATCGTTGTTATTTTGTGTAGTGTTCAGTTTTAAATTAAAATATGACGAACACTTACCACGCTGCATTTTGGTCCTCTTCTCCTTCACCAGACGAGAATCGTTACACAATGTGAGCAAATGAGGTGAGATAAGGGAAGTAAAGGCAAAAAAAAGGCCAAGGTGGGGAAGTAAATACAATATAGCAAGTAAAAAAGAATGTGCAAAGTAGAGATAGAAATAATGGGGTGCAAAGGAGCAAAATAAATACAGTAGGGGGATAAAAACCGCCATAAAAAAGCCAGACTACGGTTTGCAACTGCACATGGGGACGAAGATTGTACTATTTGGAGAAATGTCCTCTGTTCTGATGAAACAATAATGGAACTGTTTGGCCATAATGACCATCGTTATGTTTGGAGGAAAAAGATGGAGGCTTGCAAGCCGAAGAACACCATCCCAACCGTGAAGCACGGGGTGGCAGCATCATGTTGTGGGGGTGCTTTGCTGCAGGAGGGACTGATGCACTTCACAAAATAGATGGCATCATGATAAAGAAAATTTATGTGGATATATTGAAGCAACATCTCAAGACATCAGTCAAGAAGTTAAAGCTTGGTCGCAAATGGATCTTCCAAATGGACAATGACCCCAAGCATACCTCCAAAGTTGTGGCAAAATGGCTTAAGGAAAACAAAGTCAACGTATTGGAGTGGCCATCACAAAGCTCTGACCTCAATCCTATAGAATATTTGTGGGCAGAACTGAAAAAGCGTGTGAGGGCATGGAGGCCTACAAACCTGACTCAGTTACACCAGCTCCGTTAGGAGGAATGGGCCAAAATTCACCCAACTTATTGTGGGAAGCTTGTGGAAGGCTACCCGAAACGTTTGACTCAAGTTAAGCAATTTAAAGACAATGCTACCCAATACTAATTGAGTGTATGTAAACTTCTAACCCACTGGGAATGTGATGAAAGAAATAAAAGCTGAAATAAATCATTCTCTCTACTATTATTCTGACATTTCACATCCTTAAAATAAAGTGGTGATCCTAACTGACCTAAGACAGGGAATTGTTACTAGGATTAAATGTCAGGAATTGTGAAAAACTGAGTTTAAATGTTTTACCGAATCAAATGTAACAAATAACTACATTTGTAATAAAGAAATGTACAAATGATACATTTATGGCAGCTACACTACCTATACAAAAGTATGTGGACACCTATTCAAATTAGTGGATTTAGCTATTTCAGCCACATTCGTTGCTGACAAGTGTATAAAATCGAGCACACAGCCATGCAATCTTCATAGACAAACATTGGCAGTAGAATGGCCTTACTGAAGAGCTCAGTGACTTTCAACGTGGCACCGTCATAGGATGCCACCTTTCCAACAAGTCAGTTTGTCAAATTTCTGCCCTGCTAGAGCTGCCCCGGTCAACTGTATGCTGTTATTGGGAAGTGGAAACGTCTAGGAGCAACAACGGCTCAGCTGCGAAGTGGTAGGCCACACAAGTGCTGAAGCACGCAGAACGTAAAAATCGTCTGTCCTCGGTTGCAACACTCACTACCAAGTTCCAAACTGCCTCTGGAAGCAACGTCAGCACAATAAGTGTTCATCAGGAGCTTCATAAAATGGGTTTCCATGACCGAGCAGCCACACACAAGCCTAAAATCACCATGTGCAATGCCAAGTGGTGTAAAGCTCGCCACCACTGGACTCTGGAGCAGTGGAAACACTATCTGGAGTGATGAATCCTGTCATCTGGCAGTCAGACAAACAAACCTGGGTTTGGCGGATGCCAGGAGAACGATACCTGCCCGAATGCATAGTGCCAACTGTCAAGTTTGGTGGAGGAGAAATAATGGCCTGGGGCTGTTTTTCATGGTTCCATGGTTCATGGTTCCTGGGGCTGTTTTTCCTTTAGTTCCAATGGAGGGAAATCTTAACACTACAGCATACAAAAGACATTCTAGATGATTCTGTGCTTCCAGCTTTGTGGCAGTTTTGGGAAGGCCCTTTCTTGTTTCAGCATGACAATGCCCCCATGCACAAAGCAAGGTCCATACAGAAATGGTTTGTTGAGATCAGTATGGAAGAACTTGACTGGCTTGCACAGAGCCCTGACCTCAACCCCTTCGAACACCTTTGGGATGAATTGGAACGCCAACTGCGATCAGTGCCCAATCTCACTACTGGCCTACATCACTAATGTTCTAGTGCCCGCAGCAATGTTCCAACATCTAGTGGAAATCCTTCCCAGATGAGTGGAGGCTGTTATAGCAACAAAGGGGGACCAACTCCATATTTATTCCCATGATTTTGAAATGAGATGTTCAACAAGAAGGTGTCCACATACTTTTGGTCATGTAGTGTATATACAGTACCAGTAAAAAGTTTTGACACGGCCTCCCGAGTGGGGCAGTGGTCTAAGGCATGGCATCGCAGTGCTAGCTGTGCCACTAGAGATTCTGGTTCGAGTCCAGGCTCTGTCACAGCGGGCCGTGACCGGGAGACCATGGGACGGTTGGCCCAGCGTCGTCCGGGTTAGGGGAGGGTTGGCCAGCAGGGATGTCCTTGTCCAATCGTGCTCTAGCGACTCCTGTGGCGGGCGCATGCACGCTGACCAGGTCGCCAGGTGTACGGTGTTTCCTACAACACATTTGTGCGGCTGGCTTCCGGGTTAAGTGGGCATTATGTCAAGAAGCAGTGCGGATTGGTTGGGTTGTGTTTTGGAGGAAGCGCGGCTCTCGACCTTCGCCTCTCCCGGGTCCGTACGGAGTTGCAGCGAGGGGACAAGACTGTAACTACCAATTGGATACCACGAAGTTGGGGGAAAATGTAGGAACCAAAAAAGAGTTATATTTGAGATTCTTAAAAGTAGCCACCCTTTGCCTTGATGACAGCTTTGCACACTCTTGGCATTCTCTCAACCAATGATAATAAATAATTCAATTCAGTAATATGAGATATGTATATAAAACATTTAGCAGATGCGCTTATCCTGGGCGACTTACAGTAAGTGCATTTATATTTAGACAGCTTGGTGAGACAACCACATATCACATTCAAATATACAGTATATAAACATTCCATTCCACCTAAACATTGGATATACAGCGCCTTTAGAAAGTGTTCATACCCCTTGACCTATTCCACATGTTGTTGTGTTACAGCCATAAGTCAAAATGTATCAAGCGTATTAAAAAAATCTCACCAATCTACACACAATACCCCATAATGACAAATTTAAAACATATTTACAGTTGCAAATGTATTGAACAATGAAATACAGAACTATCTCATTTGCATAAGTATTCAAACCCCTGAGTCAATACTTTGTAGAAGCACCTTTGGTAGTGATTACAGCTGAGTCTTTCTGGGTAAGTCTCTTCTGGGTAAGATATTTCCACACCTGGATTATAAAATATTTGCCCGTTATTATTTTCAAAATCCTTCAAGCTCTGTCCAATTGGCTGTTGGTCATTGTTAGACAACCATTTTCAGGTCTTGCCATAGATTTTCAAGTAGATTTAAGTCAAAACTGTAACTCGGCCACTCAGGAACATTCACTGTCTTCTTGGTAAGCAACTCCAGTGTAGATTTGAATTCATCTCCCGGTGTCTGGTGGAAAGCAGACTGAACCAGGTTTTCCTCTAGGATTTTGCCTGTGCTTAGCTACATTCCATGTATTTTTTTATCCTGAAAAACTCCCCAGTCGTTAATGATTACAAGCATACCCATAACATTATGCAGCCACCACTATGTTTGAAAATATGGAGAGTGGTACTCAGTTTGTGTTGTATTGTATTTGGCCCTAACCTAACACTTTGTATTCTTGACAAAAAGTTACTTTAGTTGCAAACAGGATGCATGTTTTGGAATATTTTTAATCTGTACAGGCTTCATTCTTTTTACTCTGTCATTCATGTTAGTATTGTGGAGTAGGAAGGAGGAAGGACACCTGTATCTCTGTAGTGACTGTGTGTTGATACACCATACAAAGTGGAATTAATAACGTCACCGGCAGGTAGCCTAGTGGTTAGAGTGTTGAGAAAGTAACCGAAAGGTTGCTAGATCGAATCCCTGAGCTGACAAGGTAAAAAGCTGTCGTTCTGCCACTGAAGAAGACAGTTAACCCACTGTTCCTAGGCCGTCATTGTAAATAAGAATTTGTTCTTAACTGACTTGCCTAGTTAAATAAAATAAAATAGAAAACATGCTAAACGGGATATTCAATGTCTGCTCATTTTTTTTACCCATCTACGAATAGGTGCCCTTCTTTGTGTGGCATCATGAAACCTCCCTCGTCTTTGTTGTCGTATCTGTGTTTGAAATTCACTGCTCGACTGAGGGACCTACCAGATAATTTTTTGTGTGGGTACAGAGATGAGGTAGTCATTCAAAAAGAATGTTAAACACTGTTATTGCACACAGAGTGAGTCCATGCAACTTATTATATGACTTGTTAAGCCAGTTTATACTCCTGAACTTATTTAAGGCTTGCCATAACAAAGAGGTTGAATGCTTATTGACTCAGCTTTTCATTTTGTATTCATTTGTAAACATTTCTAAAAACACAATACCACTTTGGCATTATGGGGTATTGTGTGTAGGCCAGTGAAAAGAAATCTAAATTCAATCTATTTTAAATTCAGGCTGTAACACAACAAACTGTGGGAAAAGTCAAGGGGTGTGAGTACTTTCTGCAGGCACTGTATAGCGTTTTGTCAAAAACTTTTTTAAACACATCTAACATTTTATGAATAAAAAAATCTGAGAACAGTAATATTTTACACACACATGAAGGTACGATAAGTAATCATTTCTGATGAAAAAACGCAAATGTGAGAGAGAAAAAATGATACAGCGTTTTGGAAATAAACTCTTCTTATACTCCCCCACAGCAATGAAACGTGTGAGATATATTTGCATTTTGGCATGGCCACAAGTTTGAGACAGCTCTCATAGATTCGGTTAGCAATGGGAATCTGTGGTCTGCGCATGTGAAATACAAAAACAAACACACACTCCAAAGCACACTCTTTTCATGGCGTAAGGCTGCCACGTGTCAGCAAATCCTTGTCCAGCTAGCTGAGAACAACCAGATGCAGGGTCTATGGAGCCCCCAATCCACCCAACCCTTAGCCCATTGGAGCCCCTGGAACAAAGAAAATGCACTCCCTGGACCTCAGACAGTACTCTACTACAATTAGAACATATGTCTGTAAAGAGTGCCTGAGTTTACTAATACAACTTTGTCACATTTTGTTATGGTACTAGATGCACAGGCTAACAGTTATAGTCCTAATGTTTATACAAGGTTATACTAATTCTGCTTTGTTCATTTAATTCTAATTGCCCGACAACGTGTTGTTCAATTTAGAATACAAGGTACAGGGGAAAATACGTAGGCCAATGGTAAAATAGGAATTGGCCCTTAAATGTTTCATTATGGGAACCAAAAAGGAAGCATATGGGTAACCTCTGTTAACACGTAGAGCTAATGTCACTCCCGCCTCAACAGGGCTAAAAAGTCATCAATGAACATCCTGCGCATAAAAAATAAAAAGGGAATAAAAGAACAAACGTCAGTTTGACATCTGTTAAACATTTGTTCTCTCAAAGGTGAGATTTCCTCTGTCAACTCCCACAGTGGCAATTCTCGAAACAGATTTTTCCTGACTTGTAGTGGAAACATAAACTATCATTTACACATCATATCAGTAGAAAAATAGGCAACTAAGACATACACGTGCATGGCTTCTCGGGTAATCCACATTCCAACAGACCTCATCTAAGAAAAAGGGCGGAAAGACAGGTAGGACACATTTTATCTCCATGTGGAAAGAATTATATGTTTTTTCTAAATGTTCAATATGTTGGAGTCAATGTTAGCTTATCATTTACTTTGGGTAGATAAGAAGTCGAGCACAATACTGCTCAACCATAAACCGTCCTCCTTGGTATAGTTTTAGTTGTAAAACTGTGTTGATTCTACTCCAATTTCGTCAACATTAGATGCTGAAAATAATGCTGCCATTGAGGAGCTAAAGACACAGATTGATAACGTTGTGCTGGAGTTGAAAGAGCAGCAAGCCTTGCAATCGGGTAAAGGGATATGTTACTGTTGATATTTCAAACGGAGTGCTCTAATCTCAGTGAAAACGCAAGTCACAAGTGATCTGGTTGTGCTATTCTATTGTGGTGCCATAAGGAGATCTTAGAGTCCACTTCACATGACAGGGAGCACCTGTGCCCGGCAACAGGGAATGTATTGCATTGGTCAAGGGAAGTTGTTTAGTCTGCATTCAACTTGTGGTGTTGACTAAACATTCCTATTTAAAGTACTAACAGAAGGATACGCTATATTCAAACAGTAGGCCTAGATGATAAAGTATGCCCTCAAAGCATACATGTATTGATATGCAGTGCCTTCAGAAAGTATTCATACTCCTTGACTTGTTCCTCATTTTGTTGTTTACAGCCTGAATTCAAAATGTATTAAATATATGTTTTTTTCTCATCCATCTACACACAATACTCCATAATGACAAAGTGAAAACAAGTTTTTAGGGATTTTATCATATTTATTGAAAATTAAATAGAGACATATCTAATTTACATCAGTATTCATACCCCTGAGTAAATACATGTTAGGATTACCTTTGGCAGCAACTACAGCTGCGAGTCTTTCTGGGTAAGTATTTGCACACGTGGATTGTACAATATTTGCCCATGGTTCTTTTCTAAATTCTTCAAGCTCTGTCAAATTGGTAGTTGCTAGACAACCATTTTCAAGTCTTGCCATAGATTTTCAATCAGATTTACTGTAAATTAAAACTGTAATTCACCCACTCAGGAACATTCACTGTCTTCTTGGTAAACAACTCCAGTGTACATTTGGCCTTTGGTTCTTGTCCTGCTGAAAGATCAATTCCTCTCCCAGTGTCTGATGGAAAGCAGAGTGAACCAGGTTTTCCTCTAGGATTTTGCCTGTCCTTAGCTCAGTTTTGTTTTTTTATGTCCTGAAAAACTCCCCAGTCCGAAACGATTACAAGCATACCCATAAAATGATGCAGCCACCACTATGCTTGAAAATATGAAGAGTGGTACTCAGCAATGTGTTGTATTGGATTTGATTTGCCCCAAACTTAGCATTTTGTATTCAGGACAATTGCTTTTTTTGCAGTATTACTTTAGTGTCTTGTTGCAAACAGGATGCATGTTTGGAATATTTTTATTCTGTACAACCTTCCTTCTTTTCACTCTGTCATTTAGGTTAGTATTGTGGAGTAACTACAATGTTGTTGATCCAGCCTCAGTTTTCTCCTATCACAGCCATTAAACTCTGTAACTGTTTTAAAGTCCCTATTGTCCTCATGGTGAAATCCCTGAGCGGTTTCCTTCCTCTCCTGCAACTGAGTCAGGAAGGACACCTGTATATTTGTAGTGACTGGGTGTATCGATACACCATCCAATGTGTAATTATTAACTTCACCACGCTCAAAGGGATGTTCACTGTATGCTTTTAAAATGTTCACCCATCTACCAATAGGTGCCCTTTGCGAAGCATTGGAAAACCTCCCTGGTCTTTGTGGTTGAATCTATTTGAAATTCCCTGTTTGACCAAAGTACCTTACAGATACAGTGCCTTCAGAAAGTAAACATACCCCTTGACTTATTTCACATTTTGTTGTGTTACAGCGAGAATTCAAAATGGATTAGATATATGTTTTTCTCTCACCTATCTACACACAATACCTCAAAATGACAAAGTGACAACATGTTTTTAGAAATGTTATCAAATTTATTGAAAATTAAATACAGAAATATCTAATTTACATAATTATTCATACCACTGAGTCAATACTTTGTAGAAGCACCTTTGGAAGCAATTACAGCTGTGAATCTTTCTGTGTAAATCACCAAGAGCTTTCCACACCTGGATTGAGCAAGATTTGCAGATTATTCTTTTCTAAATTCTTCAAGCTCTGTCAATTTTCTTGTTGATCATTGCTATACAACCATTTTCAAGTCTTGGAATAGATTTTCAAGCAGATTTAAGCCAAACCTGTAACTCATGAACATTCACAGTCTTCTTGGTAAGCGACTCCAGTGTACATTTGGCCCTGTGTTTTAAGTTATTGTCCTGCTGAAAGGTGAATTAATCTCCCAGTGTCTGGTAGAAAGCAGACTGAACCAGGTGTTCTCTAGGATTTAGCCTGTACTTAGCTCTATTCCATTTCTGCTCAACTGAGGGACCTTACAGATAATTGAATGTGCGGAGTACTTATTTATGAACGCTTATTTACTCAAGACATTTCAGCTTTTCAGTTTTAATTAATCTGTAAAAAATATTTTTAAACACAATTCTACTTTGACACTATGGGGTATTGTGTGTAGGCCAGTGACTACAAAATCTAAATGTAATCCATTATAAATTCAGCCTGCAACACAATAAAATGTAGAAAAAGTTAAAGGGTGTGAATACTTTCTGAAGGCACTGTACGGCAGTACAATACATATGAACGGATCTGGGATACACAGTTTCTGTCATTATCTTGTATTTTAATCCAAAGTTTTCTGTGACGATGTTGTGGACATTGGGATGTCTATCAAATCCAACTTTGATATATATTTTCTTCCAGTTTGCCTGAAAGGCATCAAGAGTTTTGGCAAGTGTTTCCTGGCCGCCGCCGCTAAGACCTAGCTTATCGTTGTCATCCCCTGTCAGAGGGGTGCTGATTGTGCCCCTCTGACAGGGGATGACTGCATTACTAAAGGGAGCACAATCAGCACCCCTCTGACAGGAAATGACAACGATAAGCTCGTCGACTACGTCCACTGGAGCATCGGCCCTGAGGAACACATTTGGCTGGGCATCAATGACATGGTGACTGAGGGGGAATGGCTCGACCAGGCGGGCACCAACCTGCGCTTTAAGAACTGGGAGACTGACATCACCAACCAACCAGACAGTGGACATACCCACAACTGTGCCATCCTTTCCACCACTGCCAATGGAAAGTGGTTTGATGAGAGCTGTCGTGCTGAGAAGGCATCTGTCTGCGAGTTCAACATAATCTGAGAGCCAACCACTTTTCTTCTGTTGTATCAGTGTTAACATCTACAATGTTTATACATTAATATATTTTTTAAAATGTGTATTTTATTAGTATCCCCAATGGCGACTGCTAGTCTTACTGGGGTCTGACAAATCATGAAAAAAAATACTACAGAAAAAAGACTTGACAATTTACATACAGTACATTTAAAAATATCAACATGTGGTGTGCGTGTGTGTTTGTATCTATTATTTATACATACGTCAGTACATACACAACAAGTAGGCCACATGGGGGATAAGAGTTGTGAGGTGTGGATTTTTGTATTTATTTTTGATCAGGTTTGCTGTTCACTTGTGCTATATGAGATGAAAGGGAGTTCCAAGCAATCATGGCTCTGTATAATACTGGACGTTTCCTCGAATTTGTTCTGGACCTGGGGACTGTGAAAAGACCCCTGGTGGCATGTCTGGCGGGGTAAGTGTGTCAGTCCTGTGTGTAAGTTGACTGTGCAAACTAATTGGAATTTCCAACATGGGAATGTTTCTTATAAAAACAAGAAGCGATGCAGTCTCTCCTCAACTTTGAGCCTAGAGAGACTGGCATGCATATCATTGATATTAGCCCTCTGATTGCAATGAAGAGAAAAACGAGACGCTCTGTTCTGTGCCAGCTGCAACTTAACTAGGTCGTACTTTGCAGCACTTTACCATATGGCTGGGCAATAATCAAGATAAGATACAAATGAAGCCTACAAGACTTGCTTTGTGGAGTCTGGTGTCAAAAAAGCAGAGCATCTATTTATCACGTACAGACCTCTCCCCATCTTTACAACCATTGAATCAATATGTTTTGACTGTGACGTTTACAATGGTAACACTAATGAATTTAGTCTCCACCAACTTGCTCAACAGACACACCATTCATTACCAGAATCAGCTGAGGTCTAGAACTTAGGGAATTATGTGTATTATGTTTTGACTGTGACAGTTTACAATCTATGGTAACACTAATGAATTTTGTCTCCTCAACTTGCTCAACAGCCACACCATTCATTACCAGAATCAGCTGAGGTCTAGAACTTATTTGTACCGAATACAATGCTCTTAGTTTAAGAGATGTTCAGGACCAGTTTATTACTGGCTACTCATTTAATGCCAGGTCATTGGTCAAAATAGAAAAGAGTAGCGGGCCAAGAGAGCTGCCGTGCGACACACCACACAGTCCATGTTTAACATTAGAGAAGCTTCCATTAAATAAAACCTTCTCTGTTCTATTAGATAGATAGCTCTTTTTTTAAAGTTTAAAAGCCATAACACATACATTGTTTCAACAACAGGTTATGGTCAATCATATCAAAGGCTGCACTGAAATCTAACAGTGCAGCTCCCACAAAATCTTCTTAATATCAATTTCTTTCAACCACTCATCAGTCACTTGTGTCAGTGCAGAAAATGTTGTGTCCTCTTCTCTATAAGCATGCTGAAAGTCTGTTGTTAATTTGTTTACACAAAAATTTGCTGTAACTCGGCCACTCAGGAACATTTACTGTCTTCTTAATAAGCAACTCCAGTGTAGATTTGGCCTTGTGTTTAAGGTTATTGTCCTGCTGAAAGGTTAATCCATCTCCCAGTGTCTGGTGGAAAGCAGACTGAACCAGGTTTTCCTCTAGGATTTTGCCTGTGCTTAGCTCCATTCCATTTCTCTCTATCCTGAAAAACTCCCCAGTACTTAACGATGGCAAGCATTCCCATAACATGATGCAGCCACCAACCACTATGCTTGAAAATATGGCGAGTGGTACTCAGTAATGTGTTGTATTGGATTTACCTCAAACAAAACACGTTGTATTCAGTACAAAATGTTAATTGCTTTGCCACATTTTTTGCAGTATTACTTTAGTACCTTGTTGCAAACAGGATATTTGTATTCTGTACAGGCTTCCTTCTTTTCACTCTGTTAATTAGGTTAGTATTGTGGAGTAACTACAATGTTGTTGATCCTTCCTCAGTTTTCTCCTATCACAGCCTTTTAACTCTGTAACTGTTCTAAAGTTACCATGGTGAAATCCCTGAGCGGTTTCCTTCCTCTCTGGCAACTGAGTTAGGAAGGACGCCTGTATATTTGTATTAACTGGGTGTATTTACACCATCCACAGTGTAATTAATAACTTCACCATGCTCAAAAGGTATTCCATAGCTCAAAGGATATTCAATGTCTGCTTCTTTTTTTCCTATCTACAGTTGAAGTCAGAAGTTTACATACACTTAGGTTGGAGTCATTAAATCTCGTTTTTCAACCACTCCACAAATTTCTTGTTAACAAACTATTTATTTATTTATTTTACCTTTATTTAACTAGGCAAGTCAGTTAAGAACAAATTCTTATTTTCAATGACGGCCTAGGAACAGTGGGTTAACTACCTTGTTCAGGGGCAGAACGACTATAACGACTAGTTAACAAACTATAGTTTTGGCAAGTCGGTTAGGACATCTACTTTGTGCATGACACAAGTAATTTGTCCAACAATTGTTTACAGACAAATTATTTAACTGTAACACAATTCCAGTGGGTCAGAAGTTTACATACACTGAGCCTTTAAACAGCTTGGAAAATTCCAGAAAAAGATGTCATGGCTTTAGAAGCTTCTGATAGGCTAATAGACAACATTTGAGTCAATTGGAGGTGTACCTGTGGATGTATTTCAAGGCCTACCTTCAAACTCAGTGCCTCTTTGCTTGACATGATGGGAAAAATCCAAAGAAATCAGCCAAGACCTCAGAAAAGAAATTGGAGACCTCCACAAGTCTGGTTCATCCTTGGGAGCAATTTACAAATGCCTGAAGGTACCACGTTCATCTGTACAAACAATAGCATGCAAGTATTAACACCATGGGACCACGCAGCCGTCATACCGCTCAGGAAGGAGATGCATTCCGTCTCCTAGAGATGAACGTACTTTGCTGCGAAAAGTGAAAATCAATCCAGCAAAGGACCTTGTGAAGATGCTGGAGGAAACAGGTACAAAAGTATCTACATCCACAGTAAAACGAGTCCTATATTGACATAACCTGAATGGCCGTTCAGCAAGGAAGAAGCCACTACTCCAAGACCGCCATAAAAAAGCCAGACTACGGTTTGCAAAAAAGGGGGAAGCTTGCAAGCCGAAGAACATCATCCCAACCGTGAAACACGGGGGTGGCAGCATCATGTTGTTGGGGTGCTTTGCTGCAGGACGGATTGGTGCACTTCACAAAATAGATGGCATCATGAGGCAGGAAATGATGTGGATATATTGAAGCAACATCTCAAGACATCAGTCAGGAAGTTAAAGCTTGGTCACAAATGGGTCTTCCAAATAGGCAATGACCCCAAGAATTGTGGGTTGTGGCAAAATGGCTTAAGGACAACAAAGTCAAGGTCTTGGAGTGGCCATCCCAAAGCCCTGACCTCAATCCTATAGAAAATGTGTGGGCAGAACTGAAAAAGCGTGTGAGAACATGGAGGCCTACAAACCTGACTCAGTTACACCAGCTCTGTCAGGAGGAATGGGCCAAAATTCACCCAACTTATTGTGGGAAGCTTGTGGAAGGCTACCCAAAATGTTTGACCTAAGTTAAACAATTCAAAGGCAATACTACCAAATACTAATTGAGTGTATGTAAACTTCCGACTTCAACTGTATTTGCATCAACATTAGCTTTTTGTACTAAACAAATGTCTTAACAGGGTTACATATTCATTTCTAGGGCACGTGCTTCAGATGTAGCTGGAATTAATATAGGCCCAACATAGGCTATACAGTATCTCAATCAATTTTGTTCCTGAATTTTATGTTGTGCTCCTAACCTTTTTAATTTGGGAGCATTCGTGCTGATTGATTTATTTTTATTCAGTGCCCTGCCTATTAGTAAAATTAAACCAAATTTGGAGTTCATTTGAGTTGATTTCAGCTGATTTGGCCATTAGAAAAATACACGCTCCATTCCCTTTGACTGTTACCTTGTGGCAAAAGTTAGCCGAAGTTTGTAGTGGCTGTTTATTAAAGAAGACCGAACCATGGAATACAGCTTTTCCTGGCCCATAGATCTACACTGAGTGTACAAAACATTAAGGACACCTGCTCTTTCCATGTCCTTGACTTACCAGGTGAGTCCAGGTGAAAGCTATGATCTCTTATTGGTGTCACTTGTTAAATCCACTTCAGTCAGTGTATATGAAGAGGAGGAGACAGGTTAAAGAAGGATTTTTAAGCCTTGAGACAATTGAGACATGGATTGTGTAAGTGTGTCATTCAGAGGGTTAATGGGCAAGTCACAAGATTTCAGTGCAATTGAAAAGAGTATGGTAATAAGTGCCAGGCACACCAGTTTGTGTCAAGAACTGCAATGCTGCTGGGTTTTTCCTGCGCAACAGTTTCCTGTGTGTATCAAGAATGGTCCACCACCCAAAGGACATCCAGCCAACTTGATACAACTGTGGGAAAGCATTTGTATTTGTATTTATTATGGATCCCCATTAGCTACTCTTCCTGGTGTCCAGCAAAATTAAGGCAGTTTACACAATTTTGAAATACAATACATTCACAGATTTCACAACACACTATGTGCCCTCAGGCCCCTACTCCACCACATATCTACAGTAATAGTCAACATGGGCCAGTATCCTTGTGGAATGCTTTCGACGCCTTGTAGAGTCCATGCCCCCAACGAATTGAGGCTGTTCTGAGGGCAAAAGGACCAGGTACAACTCAATATTAGGAAAGTGTCTTTAATGTTTTGTACAGTCAGTGTATAGTTCTTTAAAAAAAATGCCTTCTGACCTTCCAAGACTGAGGAAACAAAGCATTCAACAGTAATGAAAGTTATCCATTACATATACTGTAGAGAGCTGAGATGAGAAGCACTTGGTGCCTGAGGCCCTGGGTTGTCTGAGAAGGCAGGTCTTAACGCGTACACCTAGTGTCTTCCGAAAGTATTCACACACCTTGACTTTTTCCACATTGTTGGGTTACAGCCTGAATTGACCCATACAAAATACTCCATCATGTCAAAGCGGAATTAGGTTTTTATTCGATTTTTTACAAATCAATTAAAAATGAATAGCTGAAATGTCTTCGAGTCAATAAATATTCAACCACTTTGTTATGGCAAGCCTAAATAAGTTCAGGAGTGGAAATGTACTTAAAAAGTCACATAATAAGTTGCATAGACTCAATCTGTGTGCAACAATAGTGTTTAACATTACTTTTGAATGACTACCTCATCTCTGTACCCCACACATACACTTACCTGTAAGGTCCCTCAGTTGAGCAGTGAATTTCAAACACAGATACAACCACAAACACCAAGGAGGTTTTCCAATGCCTCGCAAAGAAGGGCACTTATTGATAGATGGGTACAAAAAAAAATGACAAATATCCCTTTGAGCATGGTGAAGTTGTTAATTACACTTTGTATGGTGTATAAATACACCCAGTCACTGTGGCTGTGATAGGACAAAACTGAGGATGTATCAACAACATTGTATTTACTCCACAATACTAGCCTAATTGACAGAGTAAAAAGAAGGAAGCCTCTACAGAATATAAATATTCCAAACATGCATCCTGTCTGCAACAAGGCACAAACGTAATACTGCAAAAAATGTGGCAAAGCAATTCACTTTGTCCTGAATACAAAGTATTATCTTTGGGAAAAAAAATCCAATACAACACATTACTGAGTACCACTCGCCATATTTTCAAGCATAGTGGTGGCTGCATCATGTTATGGGTATGCTTGTAATCATTAAGGACTTGGGAGTTTTCAGGATAAGAACTAAACGGAATGGAGTTAAGCACAGGCACAATCTTAGAAGAAAACCTGGTTCAGTCTGCTTTCCACCAGACACTGGCAGATTAATTCACCTCTCAGCAAGACAATAACCTAAAACACAAGGCCAAATCTACACTTGCTTACTAAGAAGACAGTGAATGTTCCTGAGTGGCCAAGTTACAGTTTTGACCTAAATCTACTTCAAAATCTATTCCAAGATCTGAAAATCGTTGTCTAGCAATGATCAACAACCAGCTTGAAGAATTTTGAAAATAATGGGCAAATGATGCACAATCCAAGTTTGGAAATCTTAGAGACTTGTCCAGATAGAGTCACAGATGTAATCGCTGCCAAAGGTGCTTCTGCAAAGTCTTGACTCAGGGGTGTGAATAATTATGTAAATTCGAACATTTCAATATTACATTTGCAAAAATTTATAAAAACATGTTGTCATCATGGGGTATTGTGTGTAGACAGGTGAGAAACAAAATCAATTTAACAAATGTTTTATTCAGGCTGTAACACAACAAAATGTGGAACACATCAAGGGGTATGAAAACTTTCCGAAGGCACTGTAACTACACCGATATGGCTGCATTCTCCCCTTAGTCAAACATGGTGGAATGTGGACAGTTTTAACACACAAACTCACCACCCTAAAATGGTTTTATCAGGCATAATGCAACATGTTCAAATAAGGTTCTATGTACAGGTTAATTTAGTGCTTACACATTACATGGTTTTACAGATGTTAGAAAGGAGAAGAACAAAAAACAAACAGGGGCCACTAAATCTTTTGTAGATTCCAGTGAGAATATCCCGTATGTCATACATGATTTATTACCTCTTCATTTGTGAGTTACTGACTACTATTGACATTAATAACTGAACAGGAAGGCAGTAATGGCAGACCGAAACGTATTGCTTGGACAAGACTAGTTATCCCCAAATTACCGTACAACATAAAGTGAGCTGCTTCACTTGTACCATCATAGAAAGACACTTTAAGATTGTGCTCAAGTTGTCATAATTCTATAAACATTGAGTTGTGTAAACATTTCAAGCAAATTGCATGTTACAACTCTGTCATGCATGTAGCGTTCATGGTGTGGTGCAATACTACATACAAAATTCCATATTAAAACTACACAATTACAATATCTCTCCTACCATTATCTACCAGTAAAGTGAACGAAATGCCTCAAAGGCATGTCAAAGAGAGGTAGAGGAGACTTTTTCAAATCAGCAGACAAGAAGCCCTGCTGCTTTACCACTTCTGCAATGGCTGCATTCTTTGGTAATCACTGCTGTGTCACTGGTAATGACTTCCTGAATGGTGTTCTGTGTAGATCAGTGCTTTGGGGGAAAATGCAGGCGACAACGCCTCTCCTCAGTCTGTGAGCTAAATCTATAGTATATACTGCATGTCATTTATAAAAGGTCAAACAAATAGGATATACTATAATTCATACACTGTCAATAGAAAAAGTTTAAAACAATGTCCCCAATGTAGTGTTCGTGAAATAAATCTGCATTCTTCTCTGGATATGTATTTATATGACATTATCCACGCCTCTCTCAGGTCATCTCTGTGTCGTGGTCAAGCGCCATGACTGGTCTTTTTTCAGGGCAGTAGTCTCTCGTCATCACGCTCCACATACCTCTGCAGGGTGCTGTAGTACTGCTCACTCTTGGAGAAGGTGTAGAGGGCCGAGATCTCCTCCCAGGCCTTGTGGTTGGGGAATGGGAATACTTCCGGTTCGCGGTTCTCAAAAAAGCTCTTCAGGTTCCTCTCGGCCAGCTTGGATGCGTACTCCATAGCGAATGTGTCGAACTGCTCCTTCTCCTTTTCTACGTAGTACTTCCAGAAGGTGAGCTGCAGGTAGCTCACCTTCGAGCGGCAGTTGGTGTAGCAGGTCCCGAGGAGCCCTAGTACGGCTGAAATGATGATAATACACCAGCCTAGTATCTGGGGATGACAGGAACCAAAACTCACGCTCACATAAAATGAATAAAGAATGCCAACCGTTTTTTCAATAATAATAATAATTATCAAACAAATAATTGTTTGATAATTATTATTTGGTAATAAACTCCAATAGTGTTGCTTACAGCCAACTGAATTACAGATAGTAAAGTATATCAATGAATCACGCCTTCATTTTGGTCTGACTCGTACCAGCATTTGCAGCTGAGAAATATGACATTGAAAAATATGACGTTCCACCATACAAAAGTCACAAACAGGGCCTGACTGCTGCTTGCACTCACCTGTGACTGAGCCCGGAACATGAGCAACAGTTCCATGTTCAAGTCACTGGGCAGGTTGGACTTGCTGCAGGGCACACGGGCCAGCTCCTCCCGGCACATCAAAGTCCTGTTCTTACAGAACATATCCAGCACCAGGTCATTATCCAGCCCACTGACGGCACACTCGTAGAAGGTCCCGTTCAACAGTGCCACACACAGCCACATGATAGGGGCCACGCAGGCACCGGAGAAGATTTTGAAAAAAACCTTGAGGCAGGTGAAACAGTTGCCCCCGGGGCATAGCTTAACGGGGTTGAGGCAACAGCCAGTGTAGAGACGCCACAGCCTGCTGCTGAAGAAAAGACCCAGCACCAGCAGAACCAGGCCTGGGCCCAGCAGGAAGGTCATGCCGTATGCAAAGTTCTGGTCGTGGTTGCAGGGGCACTGGAAGGAGACCATGGAGAAGATCCGCTCTCCCCCGATGGTCAGGATGGCCATGAAGCTGTAGCCAATGGTGGCCTTCTGGTTCATGAAAAAGCGCAGGACGGTCTGGAAGTTATCCATGGTGTCGACAAGGAGTTTTCACGCACGCTCAGCAAAAAAACAAAATAACGCACAGAGGATGAAGAATTCAAAGAGGAAAAATAAGGCAGTGAAATAGTGTTGACGCAAAGGGTTGCGTCTCCAACACTCCCTCCACTTCCTGTGCTGTCTGAGCCGAAGACGAACACAAGCACACTGAAGCTCTTCTGAGCCAATTTCTGCCCCTCCCTTTCCCTCCCTCTTGGTCTTTCTCTTTCAATCTTCCTCTCTCACCGACTCCTCCCTCCTTTCCTCACTTTATCCCTCTTTCCCACCCTTGTCCAAACTCTTAATCCAATGAGATTGTATTCTCCAACTCTCAAAACCCACTCTGATTCTTCCTTCTAAATGTCCTTCTCTCCCACCCCCACCCCCACCCCCCCTCCTTTCCTATGCGTAGGTAATAAAACAAAAGTGACTAAACTGGCTGAGATCCTGCAGATCTGGTTTTTGACTTCAGGCCATGCAGCTGCCATTGTCCTCTCAGAGTGATGTCATATGACAAGCAGCAGACTGTCAACAAAAAAAAAAAAAACACTTTAACCAGATTCATTTTGATAGTTATTTGAGCAGTTCAGCACAGTGATTTCAGCACCATGATTTATTAGCTGTATTAAATGCACATACAGCTTGACCCAGATACAACATTATACAGTATATGAAAATCACTCTTTGCTCTCTCTCGCCCTCTTTTTCCCTTTCATGCACGAAACGCGCGCACACACGACGCAATGTGGAATTTCGGCACTAAAGCTGCAGTGCATTCATAAGCAGTTGCAAAAATGTTAATACCGAGCAATGCAAGCTCACGTAGATGCATATCATGCACACACAAAAATATAACACAGAGCACAACAGTTTTATAGACAATCATATAGCTAGCTAGACATTATATTATACTTGCATAAGACCTACTATTCAATCAAGTTTATTTTATATAGCCCTTCGTACATCAGCTAATATCTCGAAGTGCTGTACAGAAACCCAGCCTAAAACCCCAAACAGCAAGCAATGCAGGTGTAGAAGCACTATTGTTTCAGAAAAAGGAGAAATGGGCAGATCAAACATGTGTTCTGAGTTAGTGGTTGGTAAAGAGAAGGGTTTCCTCTCCCACTTCCTATAGAAGCCTGTTACGAGTTTCTATGCTCTACAATTCCCACAGGAGGAAGCTATAGTCTCCTCACCCTAAAAGGCTTCTGAGTGCTATAAGGGCACAAGGCGAGACCCAAATGCAGACACAGGAGCCAAATGGTAGAGCTCCGATTTTTATTATAACAAAGGGTGTAGGCAAAGGCAGTTTGGGGACAGGCGAGAGTTCATAAACCAGGTCAGAGTCCAAACAGTACCAGACACTAGGCAGTCTCGAGGTCAGGCGAGGCAGGGGTCAGAAACCAGATCAGTGTCTAAAACAAGTACAAGGGGATAGGCAGGCTGGTAGTCAGAACAGGCAGAGTGGTCAGGCAGGCGGGTTCGGAGTCAGAACAGGCAAGGGTCGAAACCAGGAGGACTAGAACCAACCAGAGACTGGGGGAAAAAAAATAGGCGCAAGGAAAACCGCTGGTTGACTTGACAAACAATACGAACTGGCAGAGAGACAGGAAACACAGGGATATATACACGGGGATAATAAGCGACACCTGGAGGAGGTAGAGACAATCACAAGGACAGGTGAACCAAATCAGGGTGTGACAAGTGCATTGATTTCTCCCACAGAGAAGCTTTTAACAGGGCTGTACTAGCCACATTAGGCACATCAGGCACCTAATGTACTACATCAAAATGTATGTTGTTACAAAATAAAAAAAATTCCCTAAAGACCAATGTAAACTCAGCAAAAAAAGAAAAGTCAACTGCGTTTATTTTCAGCAAACTTAACATGTGTAAATATTTGTACGAACATGACAAGATTCAACAACTGAGACATAAACTGAACAAGTTCCACAGACATGTGACGAACAGAAATGGAATAATATGTCCTCCTCATAGACTGCACCAGATTTGCCAGTTCTTGCTGTGAGATGTTACCCCACTCTTCCACCAAGGCACCTGCAAGTTCCTGGACCTTTCTGGGGGGAATGGCCCTAGCCCTCACCCTCTGATCCAACAGGTCCCAGACGTGCTCAATGGGATTGAGATCCGGGCTCTTCGCTGGCCATGGCAGAACACTGACATTCCTGTCTTGCAGGAAATCACGCACAGAACGAGCAGTATGGCTGGTGGCATTGTCATGCTGGAGGGTCATGTCAGGATGAGCCTGCAGGAAGGGTAACACATCAGGAGGATGTCTTCCCTGTAACACACAGCGTTGAGATTGCCTGCAATGACAACAAGCTCAGTCCGATGATGCTGTGACACACCGCCCCAGACCATGACGGACCCTCCACCTCCAAATCGATCCCGCTCTAGAGTACAGGCCTCGGTGTAACACTCATTCCTTCGACGATAAACTCTAATCCGACCATCACCCCTGGTGAGACAAAACCGCGACTCGTCAGTGAAGATAACTTTTTGCCAGTCCTGTCTGGTCCAGCGACAGTGGGTTTGTGCCCATAGGTGACGTTGTTGCCGGTGATGTCTGGTGAGGCCTACAAGCCCTCAGTCCAGCCTCTCTCAGCCTATTGCGGACAGTCTGAGCAACGATGGAGAGATTGTGCGTTCCTGGTGTTACTCAGGCAGTTGTTGTTGCCATCCTGTACCATAATTGTTTATGGTTCATTGAACAAGCATGGGAAATAGTGTTTAAAACATTCACAATGAAGATCTGTGAAGTTATTTGGATTTTTAAAGAATTATCTTTGAAAGACAGGGTCCTGAAAAAGCGACGTATCTGTTTTTACTGAGTGTATATGTTCGTCTTCGGGAACTTTGTGGCCCTGTTACCTCAAATTCATTGCATAGGTGTCAGAAACTAGATTCTGTGAGCGTGACGTAATCAGATGTGCTGGTGGAGGTGAAAAGGTATTTGAAAGAAAGTCGAGGCACAGGACCCACTTCCTGAATGAGAGTGAGTGCAGTGACAGTGTGTTTGTTCCCTTTCGAAGTCAAGTTTACTATCCCCTTTTGGACCAAATTCACTGCATTATCCTCATACTTAAAGTGAATACTTGTGCTTTAACTTTCTTTCAAGCTCCTCCACTTATCCAACAACAGCTCCCATGGCCTCACACCATAAGACATCTGATACCAATGCAGCAAATTTGGGGTGATATTGGGCCACAAAACTGTGAACCACTATACATTTTTTGGGAGAAAAGTATTTTTAGTATTTTGAAAATACAAAATACCATTCTCTGAAGTATCTTGTTACAAATAAAAAGGTATATAATACACAAAAGTCATTGAAATCTGTATGTCAAAAATACAATACTGCCGATATCTGACTAGTACTACTTAAGCTTTACACAGAGATACGAATCTAACAATTACGCTAAGTTTTACATTCAATGCAGAGCTGATGTTCATCGCAGTTCACTTGTGGCAATGGTCGGTCTACAGTGCAATAATTTAAATAACAATAGCGCATAAATACTTTGGAGACTAAGCTTGTAAGGTCAAACTGAATATTATTGCGGGTTACTGTTATAAAGATGCTACTTGTACACTGGTAACAGGCTTTTATTGAAAGTATTTTGCAGTGCACAAACTAGCTCCTTATTTAATAGAACCAGACCATGCATTTCCTGTTTCCTGTTTAATGCCACAGACCACCTGTATGTAGGCCAAGTCTGAGGGGCATAAAAATACTAAACAGAAAAGTAAAAGAGAAAGAAAGTATGATCAACTATTTAAAAAAAAATCCCTTCTGAACATAGAATTTCAAATAAAAAGTTGCAAGCAGTTTTGTTTCTTGAAAGTGAACTTTCAAGTAACAATATAAAATTGGGAACTAGCGTGAGTTTTGTTATTCAAGCAAAGACCTGAGAGTGGTTAATCAGATGTGATTGGTCTTTCTACTGAAAAATCCCCTGATGCACACTGATGATGATGATGACGACGAAGAGTATAATGCTGACAACAATCCTCTATACTGAGTCTTAACTTTGATGCTAAAAGTAATAAGGATGGTTACAGATAATGTCATAATAGTGATGCTGTCACTGCTGTTCCTATGATCATATGCATGCCCATTCACAGCATCATCTTGCCCTCATCCACAAAGGCGAGCACGGCTGGATTAGCAGTGTCTAGACCGTCTGACCTGACAGATGACATCCTGTGGTCCCTGGCCTCTGCAGGGTCATGGCACTTCTCCACGTACTTGTGCAGGATGCTGTAGTAGTGGTCTCTGGTGCTGAACCTGTAGAGGGACGAGATCTTCTCCCAGGCCCGGTTAGATGGGGTCGTGACAGGCTCTGGAGGCGTCTGCTGGAAGAAGCTCTTCAGGTTCCTCTCTGCAAGCTTTTCGGCGTGATCTGCCGTGTAGTTTTCCAGCAGGTCACTCTCCCGCTGGGCATAGACCCTCCAGAACTTCAGCTGCAGGTAGCTGACTGGGGAGTTACACCGGGCAACGCAGGTCAGCAGGAGGTTGAAGACCATGATGGAGGCGATCAGTAGCCAACCCAGGACCTGAAATCAAAACCAATACATTCAACACAATATTCAACTATTCTGCTTAACCCCTTACCTGGAATGCCTGAGTTAATGTCACAGTTATAATTGCCCACAATACAGTATACTCCTCAAACTCAAACAACATCTATAAATATAGCAGGAGAATGTATTTGGGAAGCATACTGTATAAGGAATGGTAGATTCATTTCAGAGGTGTGTGTGTTGGTCAGCAATTCATCCATCACCTCTTTACATAGGAAGCAGTGTTTCCCTTAGGATTCTTTTCAGCAGCGGTGGCAAAGTTAGCATAGGAGGGAGGGCGTGGTAGTGGGTGTGGCCAATGGTGAGATCTCCGACCATACACTTTAGATGCCCTCCTCTTGGCCGCAGAGAAACAATTCAGCTGTTTTAAAGCTAATTTCCTGCAATTCTACACATGTTGTCATGGGGCTTGTGCCGTGTTGGAGTGACTCAAACATTCTATCAAAATCAATGGGGGCTCCATTATCTGTTCTACATACTTTATATCTGGTTTACGCCTTTTAAATGTACACTGAAAACATTTTACCATGCCTGCCCACTGCTAAATTACTATAGGGAAGTTTTGTACATTAATGAGAACAAGTCATACAGAAACTGAGTCAGACTGAGGAACTGCTATTTTATAACAATGGAAGTAGCCTATGCTTTGGGGCACTTTTGCTTTGGGGCATTTCAATGTTGGATTTTCCAAATGAAATGTGACGCAACAAATGCCTTCAAAGCAAAAATGTGTACTTCATAATGTCAAAGGCTCAGTTTAAAATATATTACAACTCCCTTAGCTGGCAGAACACACCCAGGGGTGTCAATTACTGTTAGCGGAAATCTGATACCTGTCACCTACACTCCACCTACACACCTACATCACCTACACTCCAACAGGCCGTCGACAAAAACAAAGATAGCCCATTAAAACACATTGAAGTATGTAAAATGGGGCAAAGAAGATATGATAAAAACATTATAATTCAAACCATAACTTGGTTCTATTACTGTGAATATTATCTCACCTGCGACTCAGCGCGGATGGTTGCGAGCACATCATTGCTGTCAGATAGTGGCACGTGTGTGGCTCTCCCACAGGGGAATTTATAAAGTTCATCCAGGCACTGCGGACTCTTCCCATCGCAAAGGTGTTTTGTGAAAACCGTTACATTGATACCAGTCATGGCGCATTCAAAGTAATTGCCATTGAGCAGAGCGACTGCAATCCAACTCACAGGTGCAACTACTGCTGTCGTGGTGATCTGAAAGAAGACCACCCCAGAGGCGCAAAAATATTTAAAATGACACAATTTGGATTTGCGTAAACACAAACCTGTAAACAATTTCCATGTTTTATTGCTCATGATGTAACCCAACACCAACAGTGCCAGAGCAGGCACTAAGAGAAACACCATGCCGTAGGAAAAGTTCCAGCCGCTGCAAGGACATTTGAACACCACTGATGAAAATATCTGTTCCCCGCCTGCAGTTAGCAACGCAACTAAACCAAACCCGAGACTAGTTTGCTGTTTCTGAACAATTTTAAGAACAGTATTGAACTTATCCATCATTCCAGACGCACAGGACGCACAGGACTCACAGGCACTTCTGCTGATAGCAAGTCATGGGAAGCATATAAATGGACGTGACAGCTATACTTTCAGTTCCCCTGTCCTCTCTGGCGCGCCTTCAACTCAGGCTGTGACTCACTTCATTAGGCTACAGTTTATTTATGGACGATACTGTTGCATCCTAAGATGCTGGGTTCTTTTACTGAAGACTCCGAAGCGTACTTATAATAAACGGAATAGATTTATTTAATGTTCTCCTGAACACATTACAGTCGACTATTATCTGCAGTGTCTTCAGCCCAACTCTCCAATACATCATTGAACTTTTACCGCCTGTCACATTCTGACCAAAGTTCTTTTGTGTTTTCGTTGTTTTAGTGTTGGTCAGGACGTGAGCTGAGTGGGCATTCTATGTTGTGTGTCTAGTTGTCCCGTTTCTATGTTTGGCCTGATATGGTTCTCAATCAGAGGCAGGCGTTAGTCATTGTCTCTGATTGGGAACCATATTTAGGTAGCCTGTTTTGTGTTGGGTTTAGTGGGTGGTTGTCTTCATGTCTTCGTGTGTCTGCACCAGACTGAACTGTTTCCGTTTTTTACATTTGTTGTTTTTGTATTTTGTAGTGTTCACGTTTATCGTCTTTATTAAACATGTTGAACACTAACCACGCTGCGCTTTGGTCCTCTCCTTCATCCACAGAAGAAAGCCGTTACAGAACCACCCACCAAAAGAGGACCAAGCAGCGTGGTAACGGGCAGCAGCGGCAGCAGCAGCAGCAGCAGCGAGGTCAGGATTCCTGGACATGGGAAGACATTTTGGACGGCAAGGGTTGCTACACATGGGAGGAGATCCTGGCTGGAAGGGATCGCCTTCCATGGGAACAGGTGGAGGCAGCTAGGAAAGCGGAGGCAGCTGCGAAAGGGAACCGGTGGGCTGGCAAGGAAGCCCGAGAGGCAGCCCCAAAAATTTCTTGGGTGGGGGCACACGGGGAGTGTGGCGAAGTCAGGTAGGAGACCTGCGCCAACTTCCCGTGCTTACTGTGGAGAGCGAGAGTACGGGCAGACGCCATGTTATGTGGAAGAGCGCACGGTGTCTCCTGTATGTGTGCATAGCCCGGTGCGTTACATCCCAGCTCCTCGTATCGGCCGGGCTAGGTTGGCCATTGAGCTAGGTGCCATGAAGCCGGCTCAACGCATCTGGTCTCCAGTGCGTCTCCTCGGGCCGGTGTACATGGCACCAGCCTTACGCATGGTGTCCCCGGTTAGCCAGCACAGCCCAGTGCGGGCTATTCCACCTCGCCGCACTGGCCTGGCTACGGGGAGCATTCCACCAGGTAAGGTTGGGCAGGCTCGGTGCTCAAGAGCTCCTGTGCGCCTTCACGGTCCGGTCTATCCGGTGCCACCTCCTCGCACCAGCCCAGTACCACCAGTGCCAACACCACGCACCAGGCTTCCTGTGCGTCTCCAGAGCCCTGTACGCACTGTTCCTTCTCCCCGCACTCGCCCTGAGGTGCGTGCCCTCAGCCCGCTACCACCAGTGCCGGTACCACGCACCAGGCTTGTAGTGCGCCCCGAGAGTCCAGTGTTCCCTGTTCATGCTCCCCGCACTCGCCCAGTGGTGCGTGTCTCCAGTCCGGTACCACCAGTTCCGGCACCACGCACCAAGCCTCCTGTGCGTCTCCAGAGCCCTGTACGCCTTGATCCTGCTCCCCGCACTCGCCCAGTGGTGCGTGTCTCCAGTCCGGTACCACCTGTTCCGGCACCACGCACCAGGCCTACTGTGCGCCTCAGCAGGCCAGAGTCTGCCGTCTGTCCAGCGCCGCCTGAGCGGCTCCAGAGGTGTCTTTCAGTCCAGAAGTGTCCCTCAGTCCTGTGGGCCCATTTAGTAGGGTTCCCAGGCCAGGGTCGGCGGCGAGGGTCGCCGCTCAAAGGAGGAAACTAAAGCGGACAAAGACTATGGTGGAGTGGGGTCCACGTCCTGCGCCAGAGCCGCCACCGCGGACAGATGCCCACCCAGACCCTCCCCTATAGGTTCAGGTTTTGCGGCCGGAGTCCGCACCGTGGGGGGGGGGGGGGGGGTACTGTCACGTTCTGACCATGGTTATTTTGTGTTTTCGTTGTTCTAGTGTTGGTCAGGACGTGAGCTGAGTGGGCATTCTATGTTGTGTGTCTAGTTTTCCCGTTTCTATGTTTGGCCTGATATGGTTCTCAATCAAAGGCAGGTGTTAGTCATTGTCTCTGATTGGGAACCATATTTAGGTATCCTGTTTTGTGTTGGGTTTTGTGGGTGGTTGTTTTCTGTCTTTGTGTCTATGCACCAGATAGGACTGTTTCGGTTTTTCCACATTTGTTGTTTTTGTATTTTGTAGTGTTCACGTTTATCGTCTTTATTAAACATGTTGAACACTAAACACGCTGCGCTTTGGTCCTCTCCTTCGTCCACAGAAGAAAGCCTTTACACCACCCTTGCATCTCCTAATCCAATCCCTTCAGTGCAAGAACGGAAACCCCATTATCATTTGTTAATTCAAATAACTCTGCATACAAATCCCATTGGCTATTTGCAACCATTTTACATCTAAACTCATTAAGCTATCAAAATAAAGTCGCACACTCCATGTGTCATCTCCCAGCAATTGAATGGGTATTTACCAACGTTTCGGCATCACTGTGACTTCCTCTGAACTCGTTAACGCATTTCTCAATACACCACACTTCTCACTTCCTCTGAAAACATCCTTGATGAACAGCATGGGTTTTCTAAAACAGTTTTTCACTTATCAACTCATATACAACCTGTTTACAGATCCAATCGGTCCGGAGGCCTTCTTACCCTTTTCGGCCTCTCGACGCTCTGGGCCCTCAGGCTCACGGCCTGGCACAATCTGTGTCTCTGTATGTGTGCCTGTCACAGTCGTAGTTCCCAAATCCCAATCAGAAACGTTCCACTCTGACACATTCAGGTCTTCTCTTTCATTGTGTTGCATCTTACACAATTTTCCCTCAGTCTGCACTAAGTAGGTTACAGGACCAAGTACCCTTTTCACAACCCCGGGTACCCATTTCTCTCTCCTCCCAAGTAATCTCGGACAAGCACTGTTTGTTCCAACTGAAGAAAACGAAGACGCTTGCCCACCCCCTTGTCCTGTATCTTAGACTGCATGTCAGCTGAAAAACTGGGTTTAACCAGTGATAACCTTGTTCTAACCTGTCGTTTTAGGATAACTCTGCTGGGGTTTTTCCATTTGTGGCATGCGGCGTATTCCTGTAGGCAAACAAAGTTGTCCACACGACGCTGTACAGACCATCCTGATGACTTGTCCTTCTCTAGAGCCTGTTTTAGATTCTGTACAAGTCGCCCTGGGCGCCATCTGAAGCTGCATGAAACGGAGTCGACTTGATGTGTTTCACCCCATTCAACTGGAAGAATGTCTCCATCTCTTTTGAAACCAGCTGTGGCCCATCGTCTGAGACACACTCCTCAACTAACCCGTAGGCTGAGAACATTCCCCGGAGTGTCTCTACCGTGGCTGTAGCTGAAGTATTACTCATACACTTTACTTCTGACCAGCGTGAGTATGCATCCGTAACTACTAAGAACTGGGTGCTTTCCCTCTTTGACAAAATATATACAGATGCGTTGCCAGGACCACTCTCAGGCCATTTCCAAGGATGCACTGGTGCAAGGTTCTGCATTGGTCTATTAGACTGACACACCTGGCATCTCCTTACCATGTCTTCTATGTCTGAGTCTAACCTGGGCCACCAAAAGTGGCTCCTTGCAAGAGCTTTCATTTTGACCATGCACCAGGCGTTTTCATGTAGCTCCTTCAGTAGGTCCCTCTGTGGAGTAGCCAGCACCACCGCTCTCATACCCCATGGAACTAAATTCCCAATCGGACCCTCAAACCATCATGGTCACCTAATAATCCCCAGTTTACAATTGGCTCATTCATCCCCCTCCTCTCCCCTGTAACTATTCCCCAGGTCGTTGCTGCAAATGAGAACGTGGTCTCAGTCAACTTACCTGGTAAAATAACTGTAAAATAAATAAAATAAAACCCACAATCACTTTCTACAGTGAGCTCATCCCTTCTCACCCAATAATGGTTAGGCCACCCTGTAAGTGTGAAGTGCTTCACTTTTGTCAAACCCTCATCCTTGGTAGTTTCCCTGGCTATGTCCTTAGCTAAAATGGAAAGTACATCTGAAAATGACACTTGATAGTTTGGATTGGTCTTATGGCCATATAGGTAGTCATGGAACTTCATTACCCCAAATATGATCCCTAAGGCCTCCCTCTCTATTTGGGCATACTTCAACTCTGTCTTAGTGAGTGTCGCCGTCAGGCATTGTGTGTGAGATGACAGCACCCACCCCATATGGTGAGGCATCACAAGCCAATATTACTGGCATGTGTGGGTCGTAGTGCACTAACACTGGGGAGGAAGACAGCTGTGTCTTTATTCTTTCAAATGCCTGCTGACATTGTTCTGACCACACCCAAGGTCTATCTTTCTGTAAGAGCTCTGTCATAGGTTTGATGAGAGTAGAGATTCTTCATGAACTTGCCATAGTGGGTAAGTAAAGCCAGATATGCTCTGAGCTTTGTCACATTAGTTGGCACTAGGGATGAAACAGTTACCGGTTTCACGATAAACCAGAAGAAAAATTCCCGACGATTAGTATTACCGTTTCAGATTTTAATGATCAATAACACCGTGCTTGATTACCACGGTTTGAAAAACTCACGATAAATAGTGTCCAGCATCAACCAAAGTTAGCAACAGTCTGACACAGGCGCAGCATGCTACGTGGGTTTTGTTTTGTGTGAAAACATGGCAAAAGGCAGTGACAGCGCTCGGGAGATTTTTCAGCCTTCTAAGAGGACCAAATCTGAAGTGTGGTCGTATTTTGGATTTTACACATTGGCTGTGTTTACGTGTGGTTGTATTGTTCTTACATGCACATTGGATGTGTTTACGTGTGGTTGTATTGTTCTTACATGCACATTGGCTGTGTTTACATATGGTTGTATTGTTCTTACATGCACATTGGATTTGTTTACATATGGTTGTATTGTTCTTACATGCACATTGGATTTGTTTACATATGGTTGTATTGTTCTTACATGCACATTGGATTTGTTTACATATGGTTGTATTGTTCTTACATGCACATTGCTTTACTTGTGTTGCTTTTATATGCACGTTTGATTTGCTTACTTAAGGTTGTGTCCATTAAAACCTGCACTAGGGAAACTTTTACCTCTCATGGCCACATGGTGCCATCTTTAATGTTAATTTTATTATTTTAATGTTTATGCACACAGAAAGTGCATAGTGCTGCTAATTTTATTTGTTTGTTGGTTTTCAACATAAAACTTGGTGAAATTATTTCAGTGTGTGTACCAGTACTTTTTGAACATTTCCAGCACATTTTAACAATACCGTGATAGTAATTTTCGTCTTAGGTCACAGGATAGACGAACAGGATGGGTGCTTGCCCCCCATCTGTAAATTGGAGTATTTAGCATTTTTCAAACACCTGAAACAGCTTTTTTCTTGCAATCTAAAGGCATAATCATTATGTTAAATTAAAAAAGATATGTTTATTTTTCTGCATATATTAGGCACACCTCTTGAGCTTCTCTGCATCTCTGCTCAAATCTGGGTAAAAGATCGAAAGGAATGTGAGTCTAATTCAGTACAATTAGTAATTGCTTGCTTTTAGAAAGTCTACCAACCGTTCCAGCAGGCATGCCAGCTAAGATAGTTAAACAAGCTAGCTACTCTAACTTGATTGATATCCTGAAATGTACTCTGGGTAGCTAGTTAGGAGGTTGGTACTGTAGATTGGGAACCTATCTGGGTTAGCGAAAGCCAACTTCATAAAATTGCTAGGTGGCTAGTAGTATTACAGAGAAACAAAACAATATATACAGTGTCTTCAGAGAGTATTCAGACCCCTTGACTTTTTTCACATTTTTTTTAAAGTTGCAGCGTTATTCTAATATTGAATAAATATTTTTTTCCCCTCATCAATCTACACACAATACCGAATAATGACAAAGCCAAAACAGGTTTCGAGAAAAACAGAAATATCATATTTACATAAGTATTCAAACCCTTTACTCAGTACTTTGTTGAAGCCCCATTTGGCAGCATGTACATCCTAGAGTCTTCTTGAGTATGACGCTACAAGCTTGGCACACCTGCATTTGGGGAGTTTCTCCCATTCTTCTCTGCAGATCCTCTCATGCTTTGTAAGTTTGTATGGGGAGCGTTGATGCACAGCTATTTTCGGGTCTCTCCAGAGATGTTCGATCAGGTTAAAGTCTGAGCTCTGGCTGGGCCACTCAAGGACATTCAGAAACTTGTCACGAAGCCACTCCTGCGTTATCTTGGCTGTGTGGTTAGGGACGCTGTCCTGTTGAAAGGTGAACATTCACCCCAATCTGAGGTCCTGAACGCTCTGGAGCAGGTATTCATCAAGGATCTCTCTGTACTTTGCCCCGTTCATCTTTCCCTCAATCCTCACTAGTCTCCCAGTCCCTGCCGCTGAAAAACATCCCCACAGCATGATGCTGTCATCACCATGCTTCACCACAGGGATGGTGCCAGGTTTCCTCCAGACGTGACGCTTGGCATTTAGGCAAAGAGTTCCATCTTGGTTTCATCAGACCAGAGAATCTTGTTTCTCAATGTCTGATAGTCTTTAGGTGCCTTTTGACATACTCCAAGCGGGCTGTCATGTGCCTTTTACTGAGGAGTGGCTTCCGTCTGGTCACTGTACCATAAAGGCCTGATTGGTGGAGGGCTGCAGAGATGGTTGTCCTTCTGGAAGGTTCTCCCATCTCCACAGAGGAACCCGAGAGCTCTGTCAGAGTAACCATCGGGTTCTTGGTCACCTCCCTGACCAAGACCCTTCTACCCTGATTGCTCAGTTTGGCCACTGTGTTCTTGGGGACCTTCAATGCTGCAGAATTTTTTTGGTACCCTTCCCCAGATCTGTGCCTCGATCTGTGCCTTTCCAAAAGTTTACTAAGGGTTGGTAACACAAATGATTGGTTGGCAATTTGAGCCAGTAAAGGGGGCTTTACTATTCTTAGGCAGCAAAATTACTTTTGCTTCCCTCCAGGCTTGAGGGCACACCCTTTCTAGTAGGCTTAAATTGAAGATGTGGCAATATCATCCGCTCTTATCCTCAGTAATTTTCTATCCAGGTTGTCAGACCCCGGTGGCTTGTCATTGTTGAAAGACAATTTTTCACCTCTTCCACACCCACTTTACAGAATTCAAATGTCCAATTCTTGTCTTTCATAATGTGGTTCAGATATACTTGGTTGTGTAGTGTCAGCATTTGTTGCTGGCATGTCATGCCTAAATTTGCTAATCCGGCCAATGAAAAAATAATTAAAGTAGTTGGCAATTTCAGTCAGTTTTGTGATGAATGAGACACCTAATTCAGTGAATGGTGGAGCTGAGTTTGCCTTTTTTCCCCAAAATTGTATTTATATCATGACACAAGGCGAGACCCAGATGCAGACACAAGAGGCAGATGGTTGGAGTCTTACAATGTTTAATAATCCAAAAGGAGTAGGCAAGAGAATAATTGTGGACAGGCAAAAGGTCAAAACCAGATCAGAGTTCAGGAGGTACAGAGTAGCCGAAAGGCTTGTTCGTGGTCAAGGCAGGCAGAATGGTCAGGCAGGCGGGTACAGAGTCCAGAACAGGCAAGGGTCAAAACCAGGAGGACTAGAAAAAAGAGAATAGCAAAGGCAGGCGTACAGGAAAACCACTGGTTGACTTGGAGCATACAAGACAAACTGGCACAGAGAGACAGGAAACACAGGGATAAATACACTGGGGGAAACAAGCGACACATGGAGGGGGTGGGGACAATAACGAGGACAGGTGAAACTGATCAGGGTGTGACAATTTAAGGTGCTCCAAAGCTTTTGACTATCATTCTTTATGTCATTTATCTTTGTTTCATACAGTAGTGTAGTTTCTTCTTCTTTTTATTCAGTTTAGTCACATGATTTCTCCATTTGCAGTACGTTTGCCAATCGATTGTGCAGCCAGACTTATTTGCCATTCCTCTTGCCTCATCTCTCTCAAACATAACATTTTTCAATTCCTCATCAATCCACGGGGATTTAACAGTTTTTACAGTCATTTTCTACATGGTGCATGCTAATTAGTAACTGGGATAAGATGTTTGGACAGTCAGTATTCCAAAACGGATTTGATCATTAAGGCCTGCAGTGTGAACAAGGCTTTATAATCTCCACCCAGCACAGCCAGAAGTGGACTGGCCAGCCTTCAGACCCTGGTTCCGCTCTAGGTTTCTCTCTAGGTTCCTGCCTTTTTAAGGAGTTTTTCCTAGCCATCGTGCCTCTACATCTGCATTGCTTGCTCTTTGGAGTTTTAGGCTGGGTTTCCGTATAAGCACTTTGTGACAACTGCTGATGTAAAAGGGCTTTAAAAATACATTTAATTGATTGATTGATTGTACATGCGCAGTTCATCGCGAGACGACCGTTAGACCCGATGACGTGTTTCTGCGCCTGAGCTTAGATAGCCAACGTCGCCTACAAATGTGATCAGGGATTTCTATTAGAGTAGCAGTTTCTGCCTATCTTCATGCTGTACTGTCTTTGGAAATGGCCTGAATTGTGCATCGTTCGTAGAGATACATAGAGGACTCATCATGGATATAACCTGTTTTTACATGGACATTGCTAGTGAGGGCATCCACCATTCTGATGATAAAGACAGAAGTTGGCATATCGCCACCGGCATGTCTTATGGTCTGACAAACACTGCTGTAGCTCAGCCACCTTCCCCCGCAGATGCGGAAGGCTGCCATTGGCGGTGCGGTGTATTGAGACGGAGGCCATGCAACAAAAAAACAGATCTCCAGCAGATGGATTTTGATGGGAATTTTATTATTATGCTAATTAGATTTCCACAGGGACGTGGACATCAACTCTAGGGGGTTTAACATAAAAGTCTACCTATGTCCTGTACTTTCAAAATGATTAAACATTTTGTGTTACGTAGCCTAATAAAGTTTATTTTCGATTTTCTACTTCAAATGGAATAGACTTTGTTAATAACGTGTACTAAATCATATAAAACAAGGCAACAGTAGACATGTTGTCCCCCACAACATTGGGCCAATTAGTGACAACAATTCAAGCTTAAACGGGACAGGATATATGCTTGTTCAATGTTTGGAATTGCAGTTGATTACTATACTTGGGCCTATCAGTGTAATTTTGTAAATGCCAGATCTCTATGGCAAGACACATCATTCACCCAAGTTTCATCAAAATCAGGCCAGTGGTGTCTGAGATATTGTGTGGGTTAGCTGGACTCATATCCCTGAGCATGTGTGAGCACTCTGAGTCAAACAGATCAAGAGATATAAACATGTGCCTATTATAGTGCCACCGTGTGGTCAATATGAATGTTCTTGCATACGTTGAGTCTTGACAGTGTTTTCAACATGTGTACCAAAGTATGTTACAATATGAATATCCTTGACTGATTTCTATGTATTTATGTGTCAGACCACGCCCACGTGAATGTTTATCGGTTAATAGCAGCCATGTTGTTCTATGTACTAGTCTTATGTACCAAATAAATTGCGCCAGTGCTATCTGAGATATCGCGTGTGACTAACGGAAGGATGGACGGATTTCCTCATGGGGACGACGACAATGTCATTCAAATAAGTTGACTCACCCAAATTAGTATACCTGGATGCACGTCTATGAACTTTGAAACTTGGTTTTTCTTTGTTTGGGCTAATGGCTATGGCTAACGGGCTTCTACCTGAGCACATGGCATTTGGTAATTGTCTGCAATTCACACCTCCCAATATAGATGGTGTTCTAATGTGGTAAATGGTTTGTGTTTCTATTCAGGAATTATGACTCCCACCTAAATAGAAGTAAATAACTGTGTAGGGGTCCTGTTAATTCAGAGTTGGTTTTAGCCGGGAAAACTACTGGGTTTTCCTTATACGGATACATTTTCATTAAAGCATAATAAACAGACAGACACTGTGTGGAACTGAATTAACTCATCCCTCTCACTTTAATACATTGGCGGCAAGGATGTACAGAGCTCTGTGCAGGTGAAAGACTTGTTGAACCAAATAATTATCTCAGACAGTGAACGAGCTAGCTAGAAAGATTAGTGAATACGAGCCGGAGGTGGATGACTGGAGGCAAATTAAATGACCAATGACAGGAAGAAAAAGGCTATTTTTCTCAGTATATGAGGTGGTAAAGTTTATGCCATGTTACAAGACTTGTGCCAGACAGAAACACCGTTGCATCTTCCATTGAAGGATTTATTGGAAAAATGGAATGACCATTACACTCCAACAGCATTTCAAATTTCACTCGAAAGTACGGCAGCATGGAAAATTAGTGGCATAACTTGTGGCTGAACTACGGAGACTCACGGAATTCTCTGAGTTTGGCTTGGGACTTGATGACATGATTTGAGATAGACTAGTGTGTGGTATAAACAAAGATCATATTCAAAAGAGATTACAGTCAGAGACCAAATTGACATTGAAATGAGCAGTGGAGCTGGCCAAGTCGATGGAGACAGCTGCGAAGGACGTGGCAGAACTGCAACAGCAGGGGTCAGTGTGCCCCATAATCAAAATTCAGTCCAGCACCGAGCGAGTTGCTACAACTGGTGGATGTTAACGTAGCGGCGGGAACCACAGTGCTGCAGACTGTAGGTTTGTGGATACAGTGTGCCCTTCATGCCATGAGACGGGACACTTGGCCCGCAAATGCCACAGCAGCGGTCTTCAAGGAAAAATGTAATACAGGGACAATATAAAGGTCAGTGATCCACATTTTCTGGGGGGAATTGACAACAAAGAGGGACATGCTTATTCACTTTTTCATGTCAAAGGACAAAGTGGAACAATACAGAATTAAGATGAACATTAAAACTTCTTAGGGCTAGGCCCCTTTTTTCTCAATTTCCGCCTGAATGACATGCCCAAAGCAAACTGCCTGTTGCTCAGGCCCTGAAGCCAGGATATGCATATGCCATTGAAAAGAAAACACTTTGAAGTTTGCAGAAATGTTAAAATAATGTAGGATAATATAACACAATAGATATAGTAGGATAAAATCCAAAGAAAAACAAACCTGATTTATTTGTTGTTGAGAGATCATCCTCTTAGAAAGGCAAGTAAAAGGTCATATTGAAAATTTGCTCCCTGGATGCAATTCCTATGGCTTCCATAGCGTACCAGCAGTCTGTGTTCAAGTTTTCAGGCTTGTAACTTCAAAAACGAATAATAAATATCAGTTTTAGCACAGGGACATAGTCTTGGAAATGTGTGTTTGCGCGCCATGAAGACAGAATGCACCTGCTAAAATCAGTTTCCTATTGAACATATTTCATTCCGTAAGAAATATTATACTTTGATTACATTTTAGGGTATCTGAGGAGTAAATAGAAATGTATTTTGACTTGTTGAACCAAAGTTTAGGGGTAGAAATCTCTAGTCTCATCACGAACCAGTGATGCCTTGCAACATGTCAAACCAATCAAATGTCTTGCTTGGGCAGAGCTCCAAAGGTGCTCACCAGATTAGTGCCTTAGAATCAACAGTGCGTGAGGATTAAGGGTGTTTTGACACATAGTTTGAGCAATAGTTTAAATCAGAGTTTGACTATTTGTTACATTGTATTTTTTTTCTAAAATTCCTAAACAAAACCCTGTGTCTGTCCATGCAAGTCATTTGTTTATTGGACAAAAACTCTCAAAATGTTTCAGTCAAACAACCAATAATAATGCGGTACTTTGGTTATTTTCTTGTGTTTGGTCAGGACTGCGTTCTCACCAGCAACGAACCGCGCCATGGTACAAATTAAATCTGACCGAGACCACCCTTTTTGAGCCAACCACGGTGCGTTGTTTATTGTGTTCAAAAAAAAAAACACCAAACCATTTTGGTGTGAAAGCCCCCTAAAAATATAAACAAAACAAGCAATATTTTAGAACATTTGCAGCACGCTGGTTTTCAAAATGAATAAAATCAAATGAACCTCAAAATATGTTAAGTGTAACGCTCATCTCCTGTAGCCTAATTGTCATCTCCTTATTTTTATACTGTTACCTAAATTACAAGGGTTGGATTTGCACTCAATAAATGTATGACAGCACTTAAAAGGCATGTACAAAATATGGTATATAGTTTGTCTCATACATTGTCTACTGGTATAAATTTAAGTTGAGAACATATACAGTACCAGTCAAAAGTTTGGACACCTACTTATTCAAGGGTTTTTCTTTATTTTTATATTTTCTACATTGTAGAATAATAGTGAAGACATCAAAACTATGAAATAACACATATGGAATCATGTGGTAATCAAAAAAGTGTTAAACAAATCAAAATATATTTTATATTTTATATTCTTCAAAATAACCACCCTTTAAACAACCAATAATGACAGCTTTGCTATTTCTCAGTAAAGTATTATGTTTATCCTTAACCACTGATTCCTCGTCTGGTCTCTTCTCTGCACCTGGGTCCAACCATACCACGTCACACTTGTTGGCTGCTTTTCCTCAAATCTGCTGTGATTGTGGAGGTCTGGTCATCTGATGCAGCACTTCATCACTCTCCTTCTTGGTCAAGTAGCCCTTACACAGCCTGGAGGTGTGTTGGGTCATTGTCCTGTTGAAAAACAAATGACAGTCCCACTAAGCGCAAACCAGATGGGATGGCATATTGCTGCAGAATGCTGTGGTAGCCATGCTGGTTAAGCGTGCCTTGAAGTGTAAATAAATCACTGACAGTGTGACCAGGAAAGTACCCCCACACCATCACACCTCCTCCTCCATGCTTCACGGTGGGAACTACACATGCGGAGATCATCCGTTCACCTACTCTGCGTCTCACAAAGACACGGCGTTTGGAACCAAAAATCTCTAATGTCCATTGATCGTGATTCTTGGCCAAAGCAAGTCTCTTCTTATTATTGGTGTCCATTAGTAGTGGTTTCTTTGTAGCAATTCGACCATGAGGCCCGATTCACGCTGTCTCCTCTGAACAATTGATGTTGAGATGTGTCTGTTACTTGAACTCTGTGAAGCATCTCTTTGGGCTGCAATTTCTGAGGCTGGTAACTCTAATGAACTTATCCTCTGCAGCAGAGGTAACTCTGAGTCTTCCTTTCCTGTGGCGGTCCTCATGAGAGCCAGTTTCATCATAGCGCTTGATGGTTTTGCGACTGAACTTGAAGAAAGCTTCAAAGCTCTTGAAATTTTCCCCGTTGACTGACCTTCATGTCTTAAAGTAATGATGGACTGTCGTTTCCCCTTCGCTTATTTGAGCTGTTTTTGCCAAAATATGGACTTGGTCTTTTACCAAATAGGGATATCTTCTGTATACCACCCCTACCTTCTTGCAACACAAGTCAAATGCAATAAGAAGGAAAGAAATTCCACAAATCAACTTTTAACAAGGTACACCTGGTAATTCAAATAACATTTTATTTGTCACATACAAATGGTTAGCAGATGTTATTGCGAATCTAGTGAAATGCTTATGTTTCTTGATTCGACAGTGCAGCGGTATCTAACAGGTAATATATAACAAATTCCACAACAAAACACAATACACGCAATCTATTAGAGGAATGGGATGAGAATATATATAGTATAAAATATATGGATGCGCAGCAATAGAGCGGCTAAGATGCAATAGATAGTGAAGGATACAGTATATACATATGAGGTGAGTAATGCGAGATATGTAAATGTTCTTAAAGTGGCATTATTAAAGTGACTAGTGTTCCATTTATTAAAGTGGCCAATGATCTTGTCATGTCTGGACTATCATTACATGTGAAGACTGTATATTATCAAATCAATTATCTATGTGTAATTTAATTACGCAATTAAACTAATCATGTCACTTTAATTAACTAGGAAGTCGGGGCACCACGGAACATTTGTTTATAGTGCCAATTTCCCAAAATATAACTCTTCAGATTTTCACATCCTATCAAAACATTCACTTATTAATGAATTGTATTACCTCATCAGTGTCATTACTGAACGTCGCAAACCCTTGTATATCTGCATGAACCCTAGCATAGAATCATGAATCAGCGATATACAAATGGGCCTCATTATTTTTTAATTTTTTTATTTCACCTTTATTTAACCAGGTAGGCTAGTTGAGAACAAGTTCTCATTTGCAACTGCGACCTGGCCAAGATAAAGCATAGCAGTGTGAACAGACAACAACACAGAGTTACACATGGAGTAAACAATAAACAAGTCAATAACATGGTAGAAAAAAAGAGAATCTATATACAATGTGTGCAAAAGGCATGAGGTAGGCAGAAAATCGAATATTTACAATTTAGCAGATTAACACTGGAGTAATAAATCATCAGATGATCATGTGCAAGAAGAGATACTGGTGTGCAAAAGAGCAGAAAAGTAAATAAATAAAAGCAGTATGGGGGTGAGGTAGGTAAATTGGGTGGGTAGTTTACAGATGGACTATGTACAGCTGCAGCGATCGGTTAGCTGCTCGGATAGCAGATTTTTAAAGTTGTTGAGGGAGATAAAAGTCTCCAACTTCAGAGATTTTTGCAATTCGTTCCAGTCGCAGGCAGCAGAGAACTGGAAGGAAAGGCGTCCAAATGAGGTTTTGGCTTTAGGGATGATCAGTGAGATACACCTGCTGGAGCGCGTGCTACGGGTGGGTGTAGCCATCGTGACCAGTGAACTGAGATAAGGCGGCACTTTACCTAGCATAGCCTTGTAGATGACCTGGAGCCAGTGGGTCTGACGACGAACATGTAGCGAGGGCCAGCCGATTAGGGCATACAGGTCGCAGTGGTGGGTCGTATAAGGTGCTTTAGTAACAAAACGGATGGCACTGTGATAAACTGCATCCAGTTTGCTGAGTAGAGTATTGGAAGCTATTTTGTAGATGACATCGCCGAAGTCGAGGATCGGTAGGATAGTCAGTTTTACTAGGGTAAGTTTGGCGGCGTGAGTGAAGGAGGCTTTGTTGCGGAATAGAAAGCCGACTCTAGATTTGATTTTGGATTGGAGATGTTTGATATGAGTCAGGAAGGAGAGTTTGCAGTCTAGCCAGACACCTAGGTACTTATAGATGTCCACATATTCTAGGTCGGAACCGTCCAGGGTGGTGATGCTAGTCGGGCGTGCGGGTGCAGGCAGCGAACGGTTGAAAAGCATGCATTTGGTTTTACTAGCGTTTAAGAGCAGTTGGAGGCCACGGAAGGAGTGTTGTATGGCATTGAAGCTCGTTTGGAGGTTAGATAGCACAGTGTCCAAGGAAGGGCCGGAAGTATACAGAATGGTGTCGTCTGCGTAGAAGTGGATCAGGGAATCGCCCGCAGCAAGAGCAACATCATTGATGTATACAGAGAAAAGAGTCGGCCCGAGAATTGAACCCTGTGGTACCCCCATAGAGACTGCCAGAGGACCGGACAACATGCCCTCCGATTTGACACACTGAACTCTGTCTGCAAAGTAGTTGGTGAACCAGGCAAGGCAGTCATTAGAAAAACCGAGGCTATTGAGTCTGCCGATAAGAATATGGTGATTGACAGAGTCGAAAGCCTTGGCCAGGTTGATGAAGACGGCTGCACAGTAATGTCTTTTATCGATGGCGGTTATGATATCGTTTAGTACCTTGAGCGTGGCTGAGGTGCACCCGTGACCGGCTCGGAAACCGGATTGCACAGCGGAGAAGGTACGGTGGGATTCGAGATGGTCAGTGATCTGTTTGTTGACTTGGCTTTCGAAGTCCTTAGATAGGCAGGGCAGGATGGATATAGGTCTGTAACAGTTTGGGTCCAGGGTGTCTCCCCCTTTGAAGAGGGGGATGACCGCGGCAGCTTTCCAATCCTTGGGGATCTCAGAAGATACGGAGGAGAGGTTGAACAGGCTGGTAATAGGGGGTGCGACAATGGCGGCGGACAGTTTCAGAAATAGGGGGTCCAGATTGTCAAGCCCAGCTGATTTGTATGGGTCCAGGTTTTCCAGCTCTTTCAGAACATCTGCTATCTGGATATGGGTAAAGGAGAAGCTGGGGAGGCTTGGGCGAGTAGCAGCGGGGGGGGGGGGGGTGGGGCTGTTGGCCAAGGTTGGAGTCGCCAGGAGGAAGGCATGGCCAGCCATTGAGAAATGTTTGTTGAAGTTTTCGATTATCACGGACTTATCAGTGGTGACCGTGTTACCTAGCCTCAGTGCAGTGGGCAGCTGGGAGGAGGTGCTCTTGTTTTCCATGGACTTTACAGTATCCCAGAACTTTTTGGAGTTAGAGCTACAGGATGCAAATTTCTGCTTGAAAAAGCTGGCCTTTGCTTTCCTGACTGACTGCGTGTATTGGTTCCTGACTTCCCTGAACAGTTGCATATCGCGGGGCCTCTTCGATGCTATTGCAGTTCGCCACAGGATGTTTTTGTGCTGGTCGAGGGCAGTCAGGTCTGGAGTGAACCAAGGGCTATATCTGTTCTTGGTTCTGCATTTTTTGAACGGAGCATGCTTGTCTAATATGGTGAGGAAGTAACTTTTAAAGAATGACCAGGCATCCTCAACTGACGGGATGAGGTCAATATCCTTCCAGGGTACCCGGGCCAGGTCGATTAGAAAGGCCTGCTCGCAAAAGTGTTTTAGGGAGCGTTTGACAGTGATGAGGGGTGGTCGTTTGACCGCGGACCCGTGGCGGATACAGGCAATGAGGCAGTGATCACTGAGATCTTGATTGAAGACAGCAGAGGTGTATTTGGAGGGCAAGTTGGTCAGGATAATGTCTATTAGGGTGCCCATGTTTACGGATTTAGGGTTGTACCTGGTGGGTTCCTTGATGATTTGTGTGAGATTGAGGGCATCAAGCTTAGATTGTAGGACTGCCGGGGTGTTAAGCATATCCCAGTTTAGGTCACCTAACAGAACAAACTCTGAAGCTAGATGGGGAGCGATCAATTCACAGATGGTGTCCAGGGCACAGCTGGGAGCTGAGGGGGGTCGGTAGCAGGCGGCAACAGTGAGAGACTTATTTCTGGAGAGATTAATTTTTAAAATTAGAAGTTCGAACTGTTTGGGCATAGACCTGGAAAGTATGACAGAACTTTGCAGGCTATCTCTGCAGTAGATTGCAACTCCTCACCCTTTGGCAGTTCTATCTTGACGGAGAGTGCTATAGTTGGGTATGGAAATCTCAGAATTTTTGGTGGCCTTCCTAAGCCAGGATTCGGACACGGCAAGGACATCAGGGTTGGCAAAGTGTGCTAAAGCGGTGAGTAAGGCAAACTTAGGGAGGAGGCTTCTGATGTTGACATGCATGAGGCCAAGGCATTTTCGATCACAGAAGTCAACAAATGAGGGTGACTGGGGACATGCAGGGCCTGGGTTTACCGCCACATCACGCGAGGAACAGAGGAGTAGTAGGATGAGGGTGCGGCTAAAGGCTATCAAAACTGGTCGCCTAGAGCGTTGGGGACAAGGAATAAAAGGAGCAGATTTATTGGCGTGATAGAATAGATTCTGGGCATAATGTGCAGACCGGGGTATGGTGGGGCACGGGTACAGCGGAGGCAAGCCCAGGCACTGGGTGATGATAAGAGAGGTTGTATCTCTGGACATGCTGGTCTCAATGGGTGAGGTCACCGCATGTGTGGGGGGTGGGACAAAGGAGGTATCAGAGGTACGGAGAGTGGAACTACGGGGTCCATTGCAAACCAAAACAATGATAACTAGCCTGAACAACAGTATGCAAGGCATATTGATATTTGAGAGAGACATACAATAAGGCATAAAGTGATTGCAGGTCTTGATTGGGAGAGCTAGCTAAAACAACAGGTGAGATAACAGCAGCTAGTCAGCTAACACAGCAACAGCAGGTAAAAATGGCGACGACTAGGCAGAGAGGGTCGGACCAACTACACACAGATCCTGAGTCAAAGCACAGAGCCGACAGATAAAACACAAATAAACAGAATGGAGCACCATGAACCAATGGACAGTCAAGCAGGCATCAGCCACGTAACCAAGTGATCACAGTGTCCAGGGGGCAGCCGTAGATGGAGCAGGGAGGCCTCCACCAAGCTAGCACGCGGCGTCCAAAGTTAGTAGCCCGGGGGGTGGTCTGCTCAGACGGAGGGGGCCCGCTCAGACGGAGGCCGGCCGAGGGCACAGCGGATGGGGCACTCGTCTGCAGACCAGACGTGGTCGTGTCGACAGAGAATCCAAGCCGGATGGCGATGGCGAAAGAGAGGTTGTGAACTGCAGAACTGTGCTTGCTAACTGGTGCTAGCTTCGTGGCAGTGGCGCTAGCTGCGCTAGCTGCAAGCCAGCCGCGAGGATCAGAAGTAGCGGCTCAGGGACCACGGCAGGAATCCGGCGCTGTTGCCGAGAGACAGTCCGATGCTGGTAAACTGGTGAGTAACATCCAGGCCAACAACAGGGCTGGTGTCCGTGCAGAAGGCAAAAGCTGCTAGCAGCGGCAAAAAATGGCTAAATTAGCTTTATTTATTATTTATTTACTAACTAGCTTAATCAATCACAAAATTACTTAAAACACACACACAATTAGTTCATACATGGGTTACTTAACATGATACAAAGAAAAAGTCCCATAGCGGACAAAACTTATATGACGGCTTGGTAGACAAAGGAAAGGGGGTGTGGACCACTCAAGAGCGGGAAACAAACTCATAGCTGATAACTACCCTCATAGAAATTGCTAATACTTTACATGAACGACCGCTCATTAGAAAATTCATTGCAATTTACATATTTACGAGTGTATGTCTTGTTGTCTCTCTCTGTGGTCGCTGGTCCGTCTGCTGGAGAGAGTCGACAGAAAAGTCTGTGGTTGCGTTCCTAGTGGATATGTCTGGCATACCCATGTTGTCGCATAGAAAAGGTGTTTCGGCGGTTGTCGTTATTATTCGTCCTAGGCTACGTACATTTCCAGCTTCAGACTGAAAAGACCTCGTCTAAGATTTACTCCTTCTTTGGCAATGTTTTAGAGTTGAACCATTTCTAGCTTTAGAGTTTAACCATTCGTAGCCGTGTAGCCAACGCTACACGCTGTATGGTCTTAGAAATTCAACCATTTGCAACCTTAGCTTACTCCGTGGTTTGCGTGGTCTGGTGTGAATTGCGTCACGGAGGCTTTTATACTTGGGTAGAAAAGGGCCGTGTCATCAAGTTTGTGCCCACCTGGGCGTGGCTTCTGAAAAGTAAGTTTTAAGTTACCATAAAACAACCAATTCTCATTAAGAATACTAAATCACATTGTTATCTTTTCAAAACTATTCTTCTACTTATTCATTCATCTTATACAACCTTCAGATGTAAACCTGACAGCTGGGAAATGTACACATTAAGAGATATAGTTGTGTGATTCCTGTCCTTCATGAGATCACCAAATGAAACACACTCGACATGACTGTCCCTTAAGTGTCCATGGACCATTCCCACATACTCAAAAATAGAAATGTTGTTTAATTCTCCCACTTTGGGGATTAGGAGACTCTTTCCCTCAATACTGCATGGCAGTTTCTACCAGGTACTTATGACTGTTGTAAAATCTGATGTGGGAGAGAGAGTGAGGGGGGGGGGGGGGGGGGGGCACGATAAACACCCCAAAAGGGCCACGTTGTGACAATATCAAGTCTGTAGGTAGGCAGCCACCTCTCTGTGCTAGTGGTGGCTGTTTAACAATCTGGCCTTGAGATTGAAAAACAGCTTCTATCTCTCTGTCCCAGCTCTGATGCACCTGTACTGACCTCGCCTTCTGGATGGAAGCAGGGTGAACAGGTAGTGGCTCGAGTAGTTATTGTCCTTGATGATCTTTCTTGCCTTCCTGTGACATCGGGTGTTGTAGGTGTCCTGGAGGGGAGGTAGTTTGCCCCTGATGATGCATTGTGCAGACTGCACCACCCTCTGGAGTGTCCTGTGGTTGTGAGCGGTGCAGTTGCCGTACCAGGTGATGATACAGCCCGACAGGATGCTCGTAATTGTGCACCTGTAAAAGTTAGTGAAGGTTTTCGTTGACAAGCCCAATTTTGTCTTCAGCCTCCTGAACAGCGCCTTCTTCACCACACTGTCTGTGTGCGTGGACCATTTCAGTTTGTCGGTGATATGTACACAGAGGAACTTAAAACTGTCCACCTTCTCCACTGCTGTCCCGTTAATGTGTATAGAGGGGTGCTCCCTTTGCTGTTTCCAAAAGTCCACGATCATCTCTTTTGTTTGGCTGACATTGAGTGAGAGGTTATTTTCCTGACAACACACTCCGAGGGCCCTCACCTCGGCTGTCTCGTCATTGTTGGTAATCAAGAATACCACTGTAGTGCCATCTGCAAACTTGATGATTGAGTTGGAGGCATGCATGGCCACGCAGTCATGGGTGAACAGGGAGTACAGGAGAGGGCTGAGAACGTACCCTTGTAGGGCCCCAATGTTGAGGATCAGCTGAGTGGAGATGTTGTTTCCTACCTTCACCACCTGGGGGGGGCGGCCTGTCAGGAAGTCCAGGACCCAGTTGCACAGGGCGGGGTTGAGACCCAGGGATTCAAGCTTATTGGTGGGTACTATGATGTTGAAGGCTGAGCTGTAGTCAATGAACAGCATTCTTACATAGGTATTCCTCTTGTCCAGATGGGATAGTGCAGTGTGATGTCGATTGCATCGTCTGTGGACCTATTGGGGCGGTAAGAAAATTGGAGTGGGTCTAGGGTAACAGGTAGGGTGAAGGTGATATGATCTTTGACTAGTCTCTCAAAGCACTTCATGATGACAAAAGTGAGTGCTACGGGGCGATAGTCATTTAGTTTACTTTAGCTTTCTTGGGAATTGGTGGCCAACAATGGTGGCCATCTTGGTGGCCATCTTGAAGCATGTGGGGACAGCAGACTGGGATAGGGATTGATAAATACATCAGCCAGCTGATCTGCGCATGCTCTGAGGACGCGGCTAGGTATGCCGTCTGGGCCGGCAGCCTTGCGAGGGTTAACACGTTAAAATGTTTTACTTAGTCTCTATACTGACGCTTTGCTTGTTTGATTGCCTTACGGAGGGAATAACTACACTGTTTGTATTCGGTCATGTTTCCAGTTGCCTTGCCATGATTAAATGCGGTGGGTCGTGCTTTCAGTTTTGCGCGAATGCTGCCATCAATCCACGGTTTCTGGTTAGGGAAAGTTTTAGTAGTCACAGTGGGTACAACATCTCCTATACACTTCCTTATAAACTCGCTCACCAAGTCAGCGTATACGTCAATGTTATTGTCTGAGGCTACCCGGAAGGAGGGGAGCAACAATATGGAGCCATGGTCAGATTTGCCAAAAGGAGGGCGGGGGAGGGCCTGGTATGCATTGCGGAAGTTAGAGTAGCAGTGGTCGAGTGTGTTACTGGCTCATGTACTGCAATCGATATGCTGATAGAGTTTAGGTAGCCTGTTCTCAGATTAGCTTTGTTAAAATCCCCAGCTACAATAAATGCGGCCTCAGGATATATGGTTTCCAGTTTGCAAAAAGTCCAGTGACGTTCCTTGATGGCTGTCTTGGTATCCGCTTGCGGGGGAATATACACGCCTGTGATGATATTTGAGGAGAGATCTTTTGGGAGATAATATGGTCGGCATTTGATTGTGAGGAATTCTAGGTCAGGTGAACAAAAGGACTTGAGTTCTTGTATGTTGTTACAATTACACCATGAGTCGTTAATCATGAAACATACACCCCCGACCTTCTTCTTACTAGAGAGATGTTTGTTCCTGTTGGCGCGATGCACTGAAACTCCTGTTGGCTGTACGGACTCCGACATCATGTCCCCAGCAGGCCATGTTTCCGTGAAACAGAGTACTTTACAATCCCGGATATCTCTTTGGAAAGCAAATCTTGCCCTAATTTGGTCGACTTTGTTAACTAGCGACAGGAAATTAGCGAGTAATATACTCGGAAGCAGTGGGTGGTGTGTGTGCATCCGAAGCCTCACTAGAAGACCGCTCCGGCACCCTCTCCTCCGACGGTGTTGTTTTGGGTCGGCCTCTGGAATCAATTCAAATGCCCTGGGAAGTGCAGACAAAGGACCGCTTTGGGAAAGTATTTCTGGTTGTAGTGCTGGTTGTGCTGGTAAGTTGACGTCTCTCTGATATCCAATAGTTCTTCCCGGCTGTATGTAATAACACGTACGTTTTTTTGGCTAACAATGTAAGAAATAATACATAAAAAACTAGATACTAAGGGACTTGAAGCGAAGCTGCCATCTCTATGGTGCCATCTTTTGAAATGCATTCCAGGTGACTACCTCGTGAAGCTGGTTGAGACAATGCCAAGAGTGTGCAAAACTGTAAAGGGTGGCTACTTTGATGAATCTCAAATATAAAACATATTTAGATTTGTTTAAAACTTTTTTGGTTACTACATGACTCCCTATGTGTTAGTTCATAGTTTTGATGTCTTCACTATTATTCTACAATCTAGAAAATAGTAAAAAATTAAGAAAAACCCTTGAATAAGTAGCTGTGTCCAAACTTTTGACTGGTACTGTAGCTTAACATATAAACAGTGAGTTAGTAAGTTCAGCTATTCTCTGCTTCAGATAACAGATCTCCATAATGCCAGGCCCATGGATGCATTGGTGATGCATGCCATATGATAAGCTACTAAAGGGATTCAGATAGCTGATATACTGAAACAGAGTGACAATGAAATAAAACTAGACAAAAAAGAAATGTTCATTTGAGAATACAACACAGAAACACAGAATATTAGAGCTAGAACCCGTATTTATTGCAGGATTGTGATATCTGATTAATCAACATCGACACTAGTTCATTTTGAATAATAGTTTAACAATTAAATCAAGTTTAAACACTTCACTTCTAAGAATCAACATTTCATCACTACAAAATTTACAAATAAGCTAACTTGTACACTACCGTTCAAAAGTCTGGGGTCACTTAGAAATGTCCTTGTTTTCCATGAAAACATACATGAAATGAGTTGCAAAATGATTAGGAAATATAGTCACGACGTTGACAAGGTTATAAATAATGATTTTTTTATTGAAATAAGTGTCCTTCAAACTTTGCTTTCGTCAAAGAATCCTCCATTTGCAGCAATTACAGCCTTGCAGACCTTTGGCATTCTAGTTGTCAATTTGTTGAGGGAATCTGAAGAGATTTCACCCCATGCTTCTTGAAGCACCTCCCACAAGTTGGATTGGCTTTATGGGCACTTCTTACGTACCATACGGTCAAGCTGCTCCCACAACAGCTCAATAGGGTTGAGATCCTGTGACTGTGCTGGCCACTCCATTATAGACAGAATACCAGCTGACTGCTTCTTCCCTAAATAGTTCTTGCATAGTTTGACGCTGTGCTTTGGGTCATTGTCCTGTTGTAGGAGGAAATTGGCTCCAATTAAGCGCCATTCACAGGGTATGGCATGGCATTGCAAAATGGAGTTACAGCATTCCTTCTTCAAGATCCCTTTTTACCCTGTACAAATCTCCCACTTTACCACCACCAAAGCACCCTCAGACCATCACGTTGCCTCCACAGACAGATGGCGTCAAGCACTCCTCCAGCATCTTTTAATTTTTTCTGCGTCTCACAAATGTTCTTCTTTGTGATCCGAACACCTCAGACTTAGATTCGTCTGTCCATAACACTTTTTTTCCAATCTTCCTCTGTCCAGTGTCTGTGCTTTTTTGCCCATCTTAATCGTTTATTTTTATTGGCCAGTCTGAGATATGTTCTTTTCTTTGCAATTCTGCCTAGAAGGCCAGCATCCCGGAGTCGCCTCTTCACTGTTGACGTTGTTTTGCGAGTACTATTTAATGAAGCTGCCAGTTGAGGATTTGTAAGGCGTCTGTTTCTCAATGTACTTGTCTAATGTACTTGTCCTCTTGCTCAGTTGTGCACTGGGGCCTCCCATTCCTCTTTCTATTCTGGTTAGAGCCAGTTTGCGCTGTTCTGTGAAGGGAGTTGTACCCAGCATTGTACGAGATCTTCAGTTTCTTGGCAATTTCTCGCATGGAATAGCCTTCATTTCTCAGAACAAGAATAGACTGACGAGTTTCAGAAGAAAGGTCTTTGTTTCTGGCCATTTTGAGCCTGCAATCGAACCCACAAATGCTGATGCACCAGATACTCAACTAGTCTAAAGAAGGCCAGTTTGATAGCTTTTTTAATCAGAACAACAGTTTTCAGCTGTGCTAACATAATTGCAAAAGAGTTTTCTAATGATCAGTTAGCCTTTTAGATGATAAACTTGGATTAGATAACACAATGTGCCATTGGAACACATGAGTGATGGTTGCTGATAATGGGTCTCTGTGCGCCTATGTAGATATTCAATGATGCCACAAGGGACAAGACCCGTAATCATCTGCACAATACACGTGGCACGAAAGCCAAAACAACACAGCACAGGTACTTACACAACCAACGAACATTGGAACAATAATCGACAGCCCAATGGTGCAACAAAGGGCACATTTATCCAAATACAATCAGTCGGAATGGGGACCAGGTGTCCGTAATGACACAGTTCCAGAGGGATCCGTGATAGTACCCCCCCCCCCACCTGACGTGCTGCACTAACAGCGCAACGACACCGGCCCCGAGGACGATCACAGGAACGCAATGCGGGTCGATCAGGACCCGATACAGAGTCGTCGGACTTGGGCCAGTTGCCGCTGCTGTCGAACGGACCAGTTGTGGCGGCATCGGACGGGCCAGTTGCCACTGCTGAAATTGCGGTGGTGCCGGACGGACCAGTCGCAATGGCGTCGGACGGACCGGTTGTGGCGGCGTCGGACGGGCCAGTTGCAGCTGCTGAAGTTGCGGCGGAGCTGGACAGGCCTGTCACAGTATCGTCTGACGGGCCATTCCCGCTGTCTCCCTGGTCGATTATTGGTTGATTATTCTGTCACGTTGGTATAAAGGATCGGGAGACAGGCGCAGGAATGCATAATAGGGGTTTTTATTGACCCAAATTACCACGTGCCATGTAAAGGCACAGGGACGAAGACAAAACAAACACGTATACAAAACACAGGGTTGAGACCCAAACAAAAGAGGGAAGAGTACCTCGAATAAATACACAAGCGCACAATGATACCACACGGGACGAGACCTGTAATAATCTGCGCAATACACGTGGCATGAAAGCCAAAAGCACAGCCCAGGTACTCACTCACACAACCAACGGACATTGGAACAATAATCGACAGCCCAATGGTGAAACAAAGGGCGCATTTATACAAATACAATCAGTGGGAATGGGGACCAGGTGTGTGTAATGACACAGTTCCGGAGGGATCCGTGACAGACATTTCTAAGTGACCTTAAACTTTTGAACGGTAGTGTATGTAAAGATGTGTAGTAAGTAGGCTAGTATTACTAAAGCATCATTTTAGGTGAACCAAAAAAACGCCATACCAGCAGTGGCCAACCTTGCTCCACTGATGCCTGATCTACTGGGTGAGCAATCAATCAATCAATCAATCAATCAATCGATCAGTCAAATGTATTTATAAAGCCATTTTTTTACAACTTTTTTTATTTAACCTTTATTTAACTAAGCAAGTCAGTTAAGAACAAATTCTTGTTTACAACGGCGGCCTACCAAAAGGCAAAAGGCCTCCTGTGGGGACGGGGGTTGGATCATAAAATAAAAAATAACAATATAGGACAACACACACATTATGACAAGAGAGGCACCACAACACTACATAAACAGAGACCTAAGACAACAACATAGCATGGCAGAGACACATGAAAACACAGCATGGCAGCAACACAACATGACAACAACATGGCGGCAACACAACATGGCGGCAGCACACCATGGTAGCAGCACAAAACAGGGTACAAACATTATTGGGCACAGACAACAGCACAACGGGGCAAGAAGGTGGAGACAACAATGCATCATGCGAAGCAGCCACAACTATCAGTAAGAGTGTCCGTGATTGAGTCTTTCGTGTTAGCACATGTTGTATACAAAAATAGGAGGGAGCATGCGGTGGTGGAGATCTTCGTGGGCTATTCTCAGCCTTGTCTCAGGTAGTAAATTGGTGGTCTGTTGATATCACTCTAGTGGTATGGGGTCTGTGCTTTTGCAAAGTGGGTGGGGTTATATCATGTCTGGTTGGCCCTTTCCGGGGGTATCGTCAGACGGCACCACAGTGTCCCCCCCCCCCCCCCCCCCCTCTCCCCCCCCCCCCCGTCTCAGCCACCAGTATCTATGCTATGCTATGTATCTGTTGTAATTCTCCTGTCTTATCTGGTGGCCTCTGTGAATTTAAGTATGCTCCCTCAAATTCTCTCTCTCTCCCTCTCTCCCTCCACTCCCAGAGGTCCTGAGCCCTAGGACCATGCCTCATGAATACCTGGCCTGATGACTCCTAGCTGGCCCTAGTCCACCTGTTCGTGCTGCTGCTCCAGTTTCAATTGTTCTGCCTGCGGCTATGGAACCCTGACTTGTTCACTGGACGTGCTACCTGTCCCAGACCTGCTGTTTTCAACTCGCTGTCTCTCTTTCTACCGTACCTGCTGTCCCGACCATCTTTAATGCTCGGCTATGAAAAGCCAACTGAGGTACTGACCTGTTGCACCCTCTACAACTACTGCGATTAGTATTTGACCCTGCTGGTCATCTATTAAACTTCTCAACATCTTGAAGAATGATCTGGAATGAATGGCTATGTACTCTTTTAATCTCTACCCGGCACAGTCAGAAGAGGACTGGCCACCCCTCAGAGCCTGGTTCCTCTCTAGTTTTCTTCCTAGGGAGTTTTTCCTAGCCACCATGTTTCTATATCTGCATTGCTTGCTGTTTGGGGTTTTAGCCTGGGTTTCTGTATAGCACGTTGACATCTACTGATGTGAACAAGAATTTGTTCTTAATTAACTGACTTGCTTAGTTAAAGGTTCAATAAAACATACATTTAAAAAAACATAAGTAGACCTACACATACCGCATAACCCATGGCATATACAGTATGTCCTGAATAAAAAGCGTTATGTTTGGGTTAAAAACCAATAAAACACATCACTCAGTACCACTCTTCTTATTTTCAAGCATGGCGGTGGCTGCATCATGTTATGGGATGCTTGTCATTGGCAAGGAATAGGGAGTTTTTAATGGAATAAAAAAATGCGTAGGCAAAATTGTACAGGAAAAACGGGTTCAGTCTGCATTCCAACAGACACTGGGAGACAAACTCACCTTTCAGCAGGACAATAAACGTAAACACAGGGCCAAATATAGGACGACACTGAACGTTCCTGAGTGGCCTAGGTACAGTTTTGACTTAAATCGTCTTGAAGATCTATGGCAAGACTTGAAAATCTATGTCTAGCAATGATCAACAACCAACTTGACAGAGCTTGAAGAATTTTTTAAAGAATAATGTTCAAATATTGGAGTCAGCCAAGGGTTATGAATACATTCTGAAGGCACTCTATTTGGTTCAAATATATTTAACAGTAGGTATGATTTGATTATTTATGGTCAATATATTTATATATGAATAATATTTTTTTTTAAATATATATATATATATATATATATATATATATATATATATATATATATATATATATATAACTATATATACATTGTTCATAATATATGGTGATATACAGTTGAAGTCAGAAGTTTACATACACTTAGGCTGGAGTCATAAAACTCGTTTTTCAACCACTCCGCAAATTTCTTGTTGACAAACTATAGTTTTGGCAAGTCGGTTAGGACATCTACGTTGTGCATGACACAAGTAATTTTTCCAACAACTGTTTACAGACAGATTATTTCACTTATAATTCACTGTATCACAATTCCAGTGGGTCAGAAGTTTACATACACTAAGATGACTGTGCCTTTAAACAGCTTGGAGAATTCCAGAAAATGATGTCCCGGCTTTAGAAGCTTCTGATAGGCTAATTGACATCATTTGAGTCAATTGGAGGTGTAACTGTGGATGTATTTCAAGGCCTACCTTCATACTCAGTGCCTATTTGCTTGACATCATGGGATAATCAAACGAAATCAGCCAAGATGTCAGAAAAAAAATTGTAGAACTCCGCAAGTCTAGTTCATCATTGGGAGCAATTTCTAAACGCCTGAAGGTACCACGTTCATCTGTACAAACAATAGTAAGCCAGTAAATACACCATGGGACCACGCAGCCGTCATACCGCTCAGGAAGTAGACGCGTTCTGTCTTCTAGAGATGAACGTACTTTGGTGCGAAAAGTGCAAATCAATCCCAGAACAACAGCAAAGGACCTTGTGAATATGCTGGAGGAAACAGGTGCAAAAGTATCTATATATCTATATCCACAGTAAAACGAGTCCTATATCAACATAACCTGAAAGGCCGCTCAGCAAGGAAGAAGCCACTGCTCCAAAACCGCCATAAAAAGCCAGACTACGGTTTGCAACTGCACATGGGGACAAGATCGTACTTTTTGGAGAAATGTCCTCTGGTCTGATGAAACAAAAATAGAACTGTTTGGCCACAATGACCATCGTTATGTTTGGAGGAAAAAGGAGAATGCTTGCAAGCTGAAGAACACCATCCCAACCGTGAAGCACAGGGGTGGCAGCATCATGTTGTGGGGGTGTTTTGCTGCAGCACTTCACAAAATATATGGCATCACGAGGCAGGAAAATTATGTGGATATATTGAAGCAACATCTCAAGACATCAGTCAGGAAGTTAAAGCTTGGTCGCAAATGGGTCTTCCAAAAGACCCAGAGCATCCTTCCAAAGTTGTGGCAAAATGGCTTAAGGACAACAAAGGCAAGGTATTGGAGTGGCCATCACAAAGCGCTGACTTCAATCCTATAGAAAATTGGTGTGCAGAACTGAAAAAGTGTGTGCGTGCAAAGAGGCCTACAAACCTGACTCAGTTACACCAGCTCTGTCAGGAGGAATGGGCCAAAATTCCCCCAACTTATTGTGAGAAGCTTGTGGTAGGCTACCCAAAATGTTTGACCCAAGTTAAACAATTTAAAGGCAATGCTATAAAATATTAATTGTGTATGTAAACTTCTGGGAATGTGATGAAAGAAATAAAATCTGAAAGAAATCATTCTCTCTACTATTATTCTGACATTTCACATTCTTAAAATAAAGTGGTGTTCCTAACTGACCTAAGACAGGGAATTTTTACTAGGATTAAATGTCAGGAATTGTGAAAAACTGAGTTTAAATGTATTTGGCTAACGTGTATGTAAACTTCCGACTTCAACTGTATGTACAAGAAATGTAATTAAATGCATGTCAAATGCAATGGAAGTTGGTAGGTTATGTGAATTACAGGTTAGGATAACTAAATTGGCAGGTAAGGATAATTAACGTAGCAGGTTAAGTTAATTAACGTGCCAGGTTATGTGAATTCATGTGGCATGTTAGAATAATTAGATAAAGGTTAGGGTAAAGCTACAATGCACCCCGACCAAATCAGGTAGCCTGACCTAACCAGGTTGTGACAAATAATCATGAACATCAAATTGATACTAACAATGCAGATTCCTTAACCTCCTGTGTCCATTTTCAGACTCACAAGTTGACAGGTACCCTGTGGATAATGCAGAGACAGAGTCAGTAAAACAATTCCACACCAGATGAAGAATAAGTGGTTAATGTTCAGGAACTAGCTAGCTAAATTATTTGAAAGACTAACTTACATTGGCTGGGGTCTGTCCATAGTGAGTTAATATTTTTCCCTGCAGTGGATCCTTATTATTTTTAGCTATAAATAATCTAGCTAGCTAGCCTAGCTACAGTGCATTCTAAAAGTATTCAGACCCCTTGACTTTTTCCACATTTTGTTTAGTTACAGCCTTATTTTAAAATTGATTAAATTGTTTTTCCCTCATCAATCTACACACAACACCACATAATGACAAAGCAAAAACAGGTTTTTAGATATTTTTGCAAATGTGTTAAAATAAAAAACTGATATCAGTTAACTTTGTTGAAGCACCATTGGCAGTCATTACAGCCTCGAGTCTTCTTCGGTATGACGCTACAAGCTTGGCACACCTGTATTTGGGGAGTTTCTCCCATTCTTCTCTGCAGATCCTCTCAAGCTCTGTCAGGTTGGTTGGGGAGCGTCGCTGCACAGCTATTTTCAGGTCTCTCCAGAGATGTTCGATCGAGTTCAAGTCCAGGCTCTGGCTGGGCCACTCAAGGACATTCAGAGACTTGTCCCAAAGCCAATCCTGCATTGTCTTGGTTTTGTGCTTAGGGTCGTTGTCCTGTTGGAAGGTGAACCTTGCCCCAGTCTGAGGTTCTGAGCGCTCTGGACAGGTTTTAATCTATGATCTCTCTGTACTTTGCTCTGTTCATCTTTCCCTCGATCCTGACTAGTCTCCCTGCTGCCACCACCGTAGGAATAGGAATGGTATTGGCCAGGTGATGAGCGGTGCCTGGTTTTCTCTGGACGTGACGCTTGGCATTCAGGCCAAAGAGTTCAATCTTGGTTTCATCAGACCAGGGAATCTTGTTTCTCATGGTCTGAGAGTCCTTTAGGTGCCTTTTGGCAAACTCCAAGCAGGCTTTCATGTGCCTTTTACTGAGGGTGGCTTCCGTCTGGCCACTCTACCAAAAAGCCTGATCGGTAGAGTGCTGCAGAGATGGTTGTCCTTCTGGAAGGTTCTCCCATCTCCACAGAGGAACTTTGGAGCTCTGTCAGAGTGACCATCAGGTTCTTGGTCACCTCCCTGACCAAGGCCCTCCCCCCCGATTGCTCAGTTTGGCCAGGAGGCCAGTTCTAGGCTGGGCGGTCAGCTCATTCTCCAAACACATAGTTCTAGGCTAAATAAGTAAATGGGTTGACATTATTTTGGAGACAAAATAAACCGGTAATTAGCATAGGCCTTACTATTCAAACATACTGCAGTGAACGTTGTATTGGACATAAAGACTTACCAATTTCGATAGGCCCCGTTTCTTAGCCTGGTTTCCAGTCTGTTTCTGCTCTCTTGCCAACTCTTTATGGAATATTTAGCTTCACAATGACAACGGAGTAGGCTAGAGGACCACAATGGAAACAACTCGACTAACCTGTATCCTCTGTACATAGCCTCCTTATTGGTATGTCATTTTCTTAATTTTTTTACTTTAGTTAATTTAGTAAATATTTTCCTAACTGTATTTCTTGAACTGCATTGTTGGTTAAGGGCTTGTAGTAGGCATTTCACACCTGTTGTATTCGGCACTTTTGACAAATACAATTTGATTTTAAGTATTTACTTTTTTTGTGTATATAATCATTCCCAATGTAGGTATATGTATCTGCCTGGTTTAACATTTCATGTATTTTAAATGGTAAAATCAAATAAAAAAATCGATTCAAATCAAGAGCGCAAACTGGGATCCTGCCACCCGTTTCTCGATTGGGCCCATAGACTATCACTAGCCTATAAAATATAACGGCTAAGCCCCATAACCTACTTGACGTACTCATACAGCAATTCTACCACTTGATGGCGCTGTGTACCACATGACCGAATGCATGTGACCATATCAAGAGGCGGGGTTTGAATGTGACAATTTAGCTAATACAATGTAACCATCTCAAGTGTCCAAGACAACCGCCTGTAAAACCGCAGACCAACTTGTTTACCAGCACTCGTTTCAACTGCTCACCACAAATGCAACCGAAACGGATTTCTAATGGGAGAAAACAGATTGTCAACAAAACGGAACCGCTGAGGGGACAGGGCCAGAGAACAGTCATATGAGGTGCGTAGCTCGTTGGGTGTGCAACATCAGGAGAATCTTACTGCATACATGGTTTGGATGGTTATTAAATGCGAGAAGTGTATATTTATACCGGGAAATATGTTTTGGGTTCAAATCGGAGACTAGGTTTATGCGGTCAGGACACTTTGGTGAGACCGGGGTTTATCCCAAATACCCCGTGTTTTTCTTTCTCCTCCGCCGAACGATCCGCTGCCTTGTTGCTAGGAAACGTTTGACAGCTCTGATATTTAAGAGGGAATGACCAAGGCCTGCGGACTCCTCGGCTGAAACAGGCTCAAGCGGCACTGATTAAATACTCACCACCGTCGGCCTGCGTCTATCTAATCTACCGCGCGTACTTCTCATGCGATGTCAATTGTAGACTACGTTATCCACGTATAAACATGGCCATATCATGTTAACCATCAAACATCGTTCAATTCGCGAGTCATGTATGGACATTATGTTTGGCAATAAAATTTGGTTCAGCAAAGTAGGTTAGCATATATCAAGCCTAGGCTACTTATCCAAAGCTTGAAAAACGAGAAGTGGCATTTTCACTGGAGCAGCATAAAAAGGCAGGAATTGGACAGGACAGATGTGTAACGTGATATCCCGTCACTCTCTCTCGTTCTCTTGGTGCCTATGGTCATGCATCTGAAGGTCACTCCGTAAACCAGTGGTGTAGACAGAAATCTATTGATGGCAGGGCCAGCAAAAATGTAGGTGGGCCAAAAATGAGGCACTCAGATAATCACTAAATTATCACAAATGCATAGCGTATCCTACCTTGATGTACTCGATCGCACACAACAAACCATCTAACATGTGATTTCACGTTACAGACCAAATAGTATTGTAGGCCTTTGTAAATCCATGACTCTTGCATTTAACATGATTTAACAAGGATTTGATGGCAATGAGAGGACATGTAGCTCCTGCAATGCAGCATGTGGCAGCCAAAATCACTATGTCCACCCTGTTGCCACATGGAGATGTGCCCTTCCCCGTTATTCAGAGCTACAAAGCTGAGCTCTCTTGGACAATGTTTACCTAAAGAACAATCACTGTGATATTCACCCCCAGCTGATGTACGACCTAGTACACTTGAGAAAAAAAACAGGTGTCAAAGTCTTTGCTAGGAAACTGAAAGAAACTGCTCCGGAACAAAGCAAAAACCAAAATAAGAGGAAGTCTGCCACACATCCTCCAAGATCATGACCATCAGCCACCCAGAGAGACCGGCACCACTCTACCCTACACAATCGGGCCCCATTCCAGAGTGGACAGCATCCCTTACCTCACTACCCACCCATGCTAACAGGAGAACACCCTAGTCAGAAGAGACCAGCAGCCCAGCTAGACATCTATGCAGAAGTGTCACGAAGAATAGAGCACCCTGCGGCAGCTGATCTCAACCAGATAAGGCATCTGCTGAACATTATCTGCAATAAAATCCTAAATAGAATTTGTTATTATGAGAAAGACAATCATTAGAAATACACCCTATTATGATGATTTCAGTGTTATATAAGCTACCCAGGAAAGGGTTAAAGTTAGCTTATACATATATACATGAGGATAAATGACAAGAAAAACGGGCTAACTGAATAAAACAAAATAAAGAACCCTAAGAAAAAGCAAAGCTAAAAAGGTTAAATCTTAAATCTGTCCATGTAACGGCGGTCCTCTCTCTCTTCATAAGAAGAGGAGGTGTATTGAGGGAGCCAAGGCGCAGCAGGTTGTGAATACATAATGGATTTAATGACAAGACGAAAAACGAACACGAACTACACTTGAAATGATACAAAAATAACAAACGACGTAGACTGACCTAAACATGAGAACTTACATAAACACGAAGAACGCACGAATAGGAAACAGACTACATTAACCGAACAAACCGTATACAGTTCTGTATGGTGCAGACATAACACAAACACGGAAGACAATCACCCACAACGAACACTGTGACAACGCCTACCTAAATATGACTCTTAATTAGAGGAACGCCAAACACCTGCCTCTAATTAAGAGCCATACCAGGCAACCCAAAACCAACACAGAAACAGAAAACATAGAATGCCCACCCAACCTCACGTCCTGACCAACTAACACACATAAAAACTAACATAAATAGGTCAGGAACGTGACATTACCCCCCCCATAAGGTGCGAACTCCGGGCGCACCAGCACAAAGTCTAGGGGAGGGTCTGGGTGGGCATCTAACCACGGTGGTGGCTCAGGCTCCGGGCGAGGTCCCCACCCCACCATAATCCATCCTAGCTTCCATCTCCCTCTAAGAATGTCCACCCTCCTTTTACCCCCACAAAATCTTCTTAGTAACATCACTAATAGGGACAGCACCGGGACAGAGAGATAAATCAAGACAGAGGGATAGATAAGAATATAGAGGTAGATCAAGATAGAGAGGGAGATCAGGATAGAGGGGCAACTCCGGACTGAAAGGCAGCTCCGGACAGAGAGACAGCTCTGGACTGATGGGCAGTTCTGGGTATCTAGCCGTTTCAGGCTGAAGGGCAGCTCATGGCTGACTGACGAATCTCGACGCTCATGGCTGGCTGACGGCTCTCGACGCTCATGGCAGGCTGACGGCTCTTGACGCTCATGGCAGGCTGACGGCTCTCGACGCTCATGGCAGGCTGACGGCTCTCGACGCTCATGGCAGGCTGACGGCTCTCGACGCTCATGGCAGGCTGACGGCTCTCGACGCTCATGGCAGGCTGACGGCTCTCGACGCTCATGGCGCTCTGACGGCTCTCGACGCTCATGGCGTTCTGACGGCTCTCGACGCTCATGGCGCTCTGACGGCTCTCGACGCTCATGGCGCTCTGACGGCTCATGGCTCTCTGACGGCTCTGGCTGCTCATGGCTCTCTGACGGCTCTGGCTGCTCATGGCTCGCTGGCGGCTCTGGCAGATCCTGTCTGGTTGGCGGCTCTGGCAGATCCTGTCTGGTTGGCGGCTCTGGCAGATCCTGTCTGGTTGGCGGCTCTGGCAGATCCTGTCTGGTTGGCGGCTCTGGCAGATCCTGTCTGGTTGGCGGCTCTGGCAGATCCTGTCTGGTTGGCGGCTCTGGCAGATCCTGTCTGGTTGGCGGCTCTGGCAGATCCTGTCTGGTTGGCGGCTCTGGCAGATCCTGTCTGGTTGGCGGCTCTGGCAGATCCTGTCTGGCTGACGGCTCTAGCGGCTCCTGTCTGGCTGACGGCTCTAGCGGCTCCTGTCTGGCGGATGGCTCTAGCGGCTCCTGTCTGGCGGATGGCTCTGTAGGCTCATGGCAGACGGGCGGCTTTGCAGGCTCCTGGCAGACGGGCGGCTCAGACGGCGCTGGGGAGACGGATGGCTCAGATGGCGCTGGGGAGACGGATGGCTCAGATGGCGCTGGGGAGACGGATGGCTCAGATGGCGCTGGGGAGACGGATGGCTCAGATGGCGCTGGGGAGACGGATGGCTCAGATGGCGCTGGGGAGACGGATGGCTCAGATGGCGCTGGGGAGACGGATGGCTCAGATGGCGCTGGGGAGACGGATGGCTCTGGCCGGATACGGTGCACTGTAGACCTGGTGCGTGGTGCCGGAACTGGAGGCACCGGGCTAAGGATAAGCACCTTCCTACTAGTGCGGGGAGCAGGGACAGGGCACACTGTATTCTCAAAGCCCACTCTATAACTGATGCGTGGTACCGGCACTGGTGACGCCGGGCTGAGGACAAGCACATCAGGATTAGTAGGGGGAGAAGATACAGTTTGTACAGGGCTCTGGAGACGCACTGGTAGCTTAGTGCGTGGGGCCGGAACTGGAGGCACCGGGCTAGATACACGCACTACAGGGAGAGTGCGTGGAGGAGGAACAGGGCTCAGGATACGCACTGGTAGCCTAGTGCGTAGTGTAGACACTGTAGGTACTAGGCTGGGGCGGGGAGGTGGTGCCGGAAATACCGGACCGTGGAGGCGTACTGGCACTCTTGAGCATTGAGCCTGCCCAACCTTACCTGGTTGAATGCTCCCGGTTGCCCGACCAGTGCGGGGAGGTGGAATAACCCGCACCGGGCTATGTAGGCGAACCGGGGAAACCATGCGTAAGGCAGGTGCCATGTATGCCGGCCCGAGGAGACGCACTGGAGACCAGACGCGTTGAGCCGGCCTCATGACACCTGGCTCAATACCCAATCTAGCCCTACCAGTGCGGGGAGGTGGAATAACCCGCACTGGGCTATGCACTCGTACAGGAGACACCGTGCGCTCTACTGCGTAACACGGCGCCTGCCCGTACTCCCGCTCTCCACGGTAAGCCTGGGAAGTGGGCGCAGGTCTCCTACCTGCCCTTGGCCCACTACCTCCTAGCCCCCCCCCCAAGAAATTTTTGGGAATTACTTACGGGCTTTTTGGGCTTCCGTGCCAGACGCGTTCCCTCATAGCTCCGGTTCCTCTCTCCGGTAGCCTCTGCTCTCCCCAGTGCCTCCAGCTGCTCCCCTGGCTTTTCGGGCTTCCAGCCACGTCTCCTTGCTGCCTCCTCAAACCACCGCTCCTGGGCTTTAGCTGCCTCCCTCTCTTCCTGAGAGCGGCGATTCTCTCCTGCCTTAGCCCAGGGACCTTCTCCATTCATTATCTGCTCCCAAGTCCAGAAATCCTTGTTTTCCTGTCGCGCTTTCCCTTGCCGCTTGGTCTTAGCGTGGTGGGTGATTCTGTAACGGCGGTCCTCTCTCTCTTCATAAGAAGAGGAGGTGTATTGAGGGAGCCAAGGCGCAGCAGGTTGTGAATACATAATGGATTTAATGACAAGACGAAAAACGAACACAAACTACACTTGAAATGATACAAAAATAACAAACGACGTAGACTGACCTAAACATGAGAACTTACATAAACACGAAGAACGCACGAATAGGAAACAGACTACATTAACCAACAAACCGTATACAGTTCCGTATGGTGCAGACATAACACAAACACGGAAGACAATCACCCACAACGAACACTGTGACAACGCCTACCTAAATATGACTCTTAATTAGAGGACCGCCAAACACCTGCCTCTAATTAAGAGCCATACCAGGCAACCCAAAACCAACACAGAAACAGAAAACATAGAATGCCCACCCAACCTCACGTCCTGACCAACTAACACACATAAAAACTAACATAAATAGGTCAGGAAGGTGACAGTCCACAGTTTCAGCCCCCATCAGATTCTCTGACAGGCTATTCCAGAGGCTGGGTGCAAAGTGCTACCTTTCCATGCCTCTTGGTCCTAGGCTTTGGGATAGCTAACATGCCAGTGCCAGAGGACCTGAGCTACCTACTGGGTACAAAACTCAAAAGCATGACTGATACAGTGGGGCAAAAAAAGTATTTAGTCAGCCACCAATTGTGCAAGTTCTCCCACTTAAAAAGATGAGAGAGGCCTGTAATTTTCATCATAGGTACACTTCAACTATGACAGACAAAAATGAGGGGGAAAAAATCCAGAAAATCACATTGTAGGATTTTTAATGAATTTATTTGCAAATTATGGTGGAAAATAAGTATTTGGTCACCTACAAACAAGCAAGATTTCTGGCTCTCACAGACCTGTAACTTCTTCTTTAAGAGGCTCCTCTGTCCTCCACTCGTTACCTGTATTAATGGCACCTGTTTGAACTTGTTATTAGTATAAAAGACACCTGTCCACAACCTCAAACAGTCACACTCCAAACTCCACTATGGCCAAGACCAAAGAGCTGTCAAAGGACACCAGAAACAAAATTGTAGACCTGCACCAGGCTGGGAAGACTGATTCTGCAATCGGTAAGCCGCTTGGTTTGAAGAAATCAACTGTGGGAGCAATTATTAGGAAATGGAAGACATACAAGACCACTGATAATCTCCCTCGATCTGGGGCTCCACGCAAGATCTCACCCCGTGGGGTCAAAATGATCACAAGAACGGTGAGCAAAAATCCCAGAACCACACAGGGGGACCTAGTGAATGACCTGCAGAGAGCTGGGTCCAAAGTAACAAAGTTTACCATCAGTAACACACTACGCCGCCAGGGACTCAAATCCTGCAGTGCCAGACGTGTCCCCCTGCTTAAGCCAGTACATGTCCAGGCCCGTCTGAAGTTTGCTAGAGAGCATTCGGATGATCCAGAAGAAGATTGGGAGAATGTCATATGGTCAGATGAAACCAAAATATAACTTTTTGGTAAAAACTCAACTCGTCGTGTTTGGAGGACAAAGAATGCTGAGTTGGATCCAAAGAACACCATACCTATTGTGAAGCATGGGGGTGGAAACATCATGCTTTGGGGCTGTTTTTCTGCAAAGGGACCAGGACGACTGATCCGTGTAAAGGAAAGAATGAATGGGGCCATGTATCGTGAGATTTTGAGTGAAAACCTCCTTCAATTAGCAAGGGCATTGAAGATGAAACGTGGCTGGGTCTTTCAGCATGACAATGATCCCAAACACACCGCCCGGGCAACGAAGGAGTGGCTTCGTAAGAAGCATTACAAGGTCCTGGAGTGGCCTAGCCAGTCTCCAGATCTCAACCCCATAGAAAATCTTTGGAGGGAGTTGAAAGTCCGTGTTGCCCAGCAACAGCCCCAAAACATCACTGCTCTAGAGGAGATCTGCATGGGGGAATGGGCCAAAATACCAGCAACAGTGTGTGAAAACCTTGTGAAGACTTACAGAAAACGTTTGACCTCTGTCATTGCCAACAAAGGGTATATAACAAAGTATTGAGAAACTTTTGTTATTGACCAAATACTTATTTTCCACCATAATTTGCAAATAAATTCATTAAAAATCCTACAGTGTGATTTTCAGGATTTTTTTTTTCTCATTTTGTCTGTCATAGTTGAAGTGTACCTATGATGACAATTACAGGCCTCTCTCATCTTTTTAAGTAGGAGAACTTGCACAATTGGTGGCTGACTAAATACTTTTTTGCCCCACTGTATGTATTGGGGTGCACAATTGTGGGTTGATTTAAAAAACCAATGGAATAATCTTAAAATGCATTCTAAACTGCACAGGCAGCCAGTGCAGAGACTTTGAAACCGGTGTAATGTCTATAGCATTCTGTATGTTTTGCAGTTAACCAATGGCTTTCTTGGTTAGACCAGACAGGAGAGCATTAAAGTAGTCAAGCCAGCTTGTAATAAAATCATGGATGAGTCTCTCTGTATCAGCCTGAGATAGAAATGGCTCTGGTGACACAGAAATGTAAAGTTGTGTATCGTCTAGGTAGCCGTGAAAATCAATGCCATGCTTTCTGATAACGCTGCCAAGGGGAACATACAGTTGAAGTCGGAAGTTTACATAGCTTAGCCAACTCCATTTAAATTCAGTTTTTCACAATTCCTGACATTTAATACTAGTAAAAATTCCCTGTCTTAGGTCAGTTAGGATCACCACTTTATTTTAAGAATGTGAAATGTCAGAATAATAGCAGATTGATTGATTTCAGCTTTTATTTCTTTCATCACATTCCCAGTGGGTCAGAAGTTTACATACACTCAATTAGTATTTGGTAATATTTGGCCTTTTAAATTATTTGACTTGGGTCAAACGTTTTAGGTAGCCTTCCACAAGCTTCACACAATAAGTTGGGTGAATGTTGGCCCATTCCTCCTGACAGAGCTGGTGTAACTGAGTCAGGTTTGTAGGCCTCCTTGCTCGCACACACTTTTTCAGTTCTGCCCACATATTTTCTATAGGATTGAGAACAGGGCTTTGTGATGGCCACTCCAATACCTTGCCTTTGTTGTCCTTAAGCCATTTTGCCACAACTTTGGAAGTATGCTTGGGTTCATTGTCCATTTGGAAGACCTATTTGCGACCAAGCTTTCTGACTGATGTCTTGAGATGTTGCTTCAATATATCCACATCATTTTCCTGCCTCATGATGCCATCTATTTTGTGAAGTGCACCAGTCCCTCCTGCAGCAAAACACCCCCACAACATGATGCTGCCACCCCCGTGCTTCACGGTTAGGATGGTGTTCTTTGGCTTGCAAGCGTTCTCCTTTTTCCTCCAAACATAAGTGGTCATTATGACCAAACAGTTCTATTTTTGTTTCGTCAGACCAGAGGACATTTCTCTAAACAGTACGATCTTTGTCCCAATGTGCAGTTGCAAACCGTAGCCTGGCTTTTTTTATGGGGGTTTTGGAGCAGTGGCTTCTTCCTTGCTGAGCGGCCTTTCAGGTTATGTCGATATATGACGTGTTTTACTGTGGATATAG